>NC_031998.1:11084671-11170105 GCF_001879085.1 Nicotiana attenuata
AGTGATTTCCATTTCCTGTTTATTTAGTGTCAATTTGGGATTCGTCTATTTTTATCAATAAAATGAGGCATTTAGCATCCTAAGTTCTCAAAATGAATTTGTCGTTAGGCCTACCTCGGGCACAACGAGGCTCCCAAATTAGGACACACTTTATATTCCTGCACTATGTGTTTAAATATTGCAACATTTTTATGACCCTCACTAACTTGGTTACCTTTTTTGTTTTATTTTTGTTTTGTTATTCCCCTCCTCAAAGGTTAGTTCGTGCACTCTGGCAACATCATCCTATTCCATAAGATCCAAGGGCCCTCCACCCAGTCCTCCTCCAAGTCCTATTAAGAACAAGAACAAAGGGAAGATGGAAGATTTGAACAACGCCGGAAAGGAGAACTTAACTGAGCGGGTAGAGGTCACTCATGGTCACGGTACTCTGGTTCCCAAGGAAAATGAATCTCAACTAGAACAAAAGCTGCTGAAATTCCAAGAAGAATTTGATCAGGGTCGGAATCTGGAAAATCTGTCATTTTCCCTCACTACTCCAGATATCAATTTCCCAAATGCTCAGAACCCTACACCTCCACAGAACATCCCGAAGCAACAGAACCATCCCGCTCCTCACCACCACTGCAACACCTGCCATACTTCCAACAATACCCCACTGCTCATCCCAGAACCACAAAACTCCACAAATGACCACTGCCACACCCACCATAACACCCCCATCTACGTGGAGACTATGACGCACTCCATCCAACCCATCTCATGCACACCCGAGTGATGATAAAGATTTTCTTATCAAGAACCTTGCTGAAGAACTTAAGAAATTGACTAGCAAAATTCAAGGCGTTGAAAGAAGTAAGGGAATTGAAGGCCTGAACTACGAAGATCTTTGCATACAGCCCGATGTCGAACTACCCGAGGGGTACAAACCTCCTAAGTTCGAGATACTTGATGGTACAAGGGATCCGAGGTTCCATTTGAGAACATACTGTGACAAGCTGGTTAAAGTAGGAAAAGACGAGAAAATCCGCATGAAGCTTTTCATGAGGAGCTTGAAGGGAGATGCTTTATCTTGGTACATTAGCCAAGATCCAAAGAAGTGGCCAAACTGGGTAAGCATGGCGTCCGACTTTATGGACAGGTTCAGGTTCAACACGGAGAATGCGCCGGATGTATTCTATATTCAAAATATAAAGAAGAAGCCCACAGAAACATTCCGCGAGTATGCTACTCGCTGGAGGTCCGAAGCTGCTAAGGTTAGACCTGCCTTAGAAGAAGAACAAATGAACAAATTCTTCGTTCGGGCTCAAGACCCACAGTATTATGAAAGGTTGATGATGATCGAAGGCCACAAATTTTCTGACATTATCAAGCTGAGAGAAAGGATCGAAGAGGGCATCAAAAGCGGTATGGTTACGAACTTCGAGGCCTTGCAAGCTACAAATAAGGCCTTACAGTCAGGAGGTGTGTCCAAGAAAAGGGGCGTAGGAGCCGTAATGGTTGCACAAAGAACCAAATCTTCCATCAAATACCAAACCTACCCAATGCCTCCACTCACATATCAGCCTACTCCAAACTACCAAGCACCCTCACTCTCTTACCAAACTCCACCACCCACTTATCAACCACCTTCCACATATCAGCCTGCTTCACCCAAACATTCCCAACCCGCACATGTTTACCAAGCCAACAATACTCAACCAGCCCACTATCAATCCCCACCTGCACGCCAAAACTTCCCTAGACCTCGACCAAACTTTGACCGAAGACCTCCAAAACAATATACGGCTTTTGCTGAACCTATCGACCAGTTGTATGAAAGACTTAAAGCTGCTGGTTATGTCACCCCTATCCCTGCTGTAACCTCTGAGAACCCTTCTCAGTGGGTTAATCCAAATAAATCCTGTGTATGTCATTCCTGCATGAAAGGACACACCATTTACGAATGCCGTTGTCTGAAAGATAAGATCCAGACTCTAATTGATAACAAGATTATTGTGGCAAAGGAGCCTGCTCTAAATGTCCGCAATAACCCTCTGCCTGACCATAAGGGCGGAGGCGTTCACATGATTGAAATAAAGGATGATTTGGATCCCAAGGGATCAATCGGTTTGATCACAGAAGGTGACGACCCAAAGAAACCGATAGTCACCCTTAATCCGATCGTAGTCCAGATTCAGCCCTCTGGGGATGCCGAGGTAAATATGTCCATACCGCTGGAGTTTGAAGCATCACCATCTGCAAAGACGCCAGCGCCAATTGAGGTTGAATTCGTGTCTCCAGCAAAGGCACATATACCATTCGAAGTTGCAGTTTTACCGCCCAAGGTGCAGGCTCCGTTTGGAGTAAAGATAGCCACGCCAATTCCTGTGGCGATGTCAGCCATAACACCGTTCCATACAACGACTATACCATGGGACTACACAGTCGAGGCAAGAAGGAAAGGGAAGGTTATGTTCGGAGAGGCTATTGCGGCATAGGGTATGACGAGAACTGGTAGAGTTTATACCCTGGAACATCTGGCTGAGTCGAGCAAGCAGGCTTCTAGCCGGCCAACCATCACCGAGACCGGGCCAGATGATCTCTGGAGAAAGATACAGGCCAAGGAATACTCGATCATTGACCATCTGAACAAAACACCGGCACAAATTTCTATCCTTGCTTTGCTACAAAATTCCGATGCACACAAGAATGCTTTGTTAAGGGTGCTGAGCGAAGCATATGTGCCAAGCAACATCACCTGCGGAGAGATGGCTAACATGGTAGGACAGGTATTGGAAAGTCACAAGATCACTTTTCATGAAGAGGAGCCGCCACCAGAAGGGTTGGGTCACAACAAGGCATTGCACATCACCGTGCAATGCGAAGATTATTTTATCACCAGAGTCCTGATTAATGGGGGATCCAGCCTCAACATTTGTCCGTTGGTAACACTCAGGACGTTGGGTAAGGGACTGCATGAGATCAAGGACGGGGCCATCAACGTAAAAGCTTTCGACGGCTCCCAAAGGTCCACCATTGGGGAAATTAGTCTGTGTTTGCAAATGGGGCCTACTTGGTTCGATGTGGATTTTCAAGTGATACACGTGCCGGCATCTTACAATCTGCTGCTGGGACGACCCTGGATTCATGCTGCCGGGGCCGTAGCATCAACACTGCATCAGGAAGTAAAGTTTGAGTGGAATCACAGGAGGTGATCATTTACGGTGACGGTAGCAATCCTATATACAGTCGCCAGACCATCCCGGCAATCGAAGGTAGAAGAAAGATAGGTGGGGAGACCTATCACCACATCGAGCGAGTCAACGTTGTTGACAAGGACAAATGATGGGACAACAAAATCGAGAGCGTATTGAATTGGAGTGGGTATGAACCGGGTAAGGGGGCTTGGCAAGAACCTCCAAGGAATCTCTAAGCCCATAACACTCAAGAAGCATAGCACCACCTTCGGTCTGGGATATGAGTATACCTGAGAAGAATTCAACAACTGGTCGCCACCATGGCGCGGTCCTTACTATTCGGTGGAGCAGCCAATACCACACTTGGAATAGACTTTCCAACCGGTTGATGTTATCTATGGGTCAAAAGAAGAGGAAGCACTGGCAGCGGTGAAGAATTTGTTCCTAGAAGCTGATGATATGGATTGTTGTGTCGTTCTCGAGGAGGAGGGGGAAGAAGGCCCTTCCATACAAGATGTGAGTGGAGGAGCATGCCTCAATAACTGGACCATCAGAACCTCCAGAGCCCGGTGAGCCTCGGGGTAGCAAGGCTGAACAAGCATCATGCACTATCTTTTATTTTACTAGTTTTCTCTTTCGCATTTTAAATTTCCGCAATAAGATCTTCAATGTTCAAAATAGTTATGGAATTTGTCAAAGCATTTCAATTTTCCTTATAAATCAACACTCTTATTATTTTCTCTCATTACTCTACTTATACAACATTACTATTACTTATCTTGATGAACCGATGACTGTGACATGCAATGAGACAACGCAACAAACGGATATAGATTCAGAGGAAGATGACATACCAGAGGAGATTGTTAAGGAAGTTGAGAATTTTTAAAACAGACCAAAGTCCAACCTGGACGAGATAGAAATTGTTAATCTGGGGGATGAAGAGAATGTCAAAGAAACATGAATCAGCGTTCACTTATTGTCATCAGAAAAGAAGAAATACACAAAATTTCTAAGAGAATATGAGGACATATTTGCCTGGTCGTATGACGACATGACGGGCCTGAGCACGTCTATTGTGGCTCACAAACTGCCAACCGATCCGACATGTTCGCCGGTAAAGTAGAAGCTCAGAAAGTTCAAGCCGGATATGAGTCTGAAAATCAAGGAAGAAGTCACCAAGCAGGTCAAAGCCAAGGTCCTCAGGGTAGTGAAATACCTAACGTGGTTAGCCAATATCGTGCCAGTACCAAAGCAGGACGGGAAGGTTAGAGTCTGTGTCGACTACCGGGATCTCAACCGAGCTAGTCCGAAAGACGACTTTCCTTTACCAAACATACACATCCTGATCAACAATTGAGCCAAACACGAATTGCAATCGTTCGTGGATTGTTTCGCTGGTTACCATCAGATTTGGATGGATGAAGAAGATGCTGAGGAAACGGCTTTCATTACGCCATGGGGAATGTACTGCTACAAGATGATGCCGTTTGGGTTAAAGAACGTAGGGGCCGCCTACATGAGGGCTATGACTACCATTTTTCATGATATGATACACAAGGAGATCGAGGTGTACGTAGATGACATTATCATCAAGTCCAAGAAGGCCACCGATCACGTGGAAGATTTGAGAAAGTTTTCAATCGGTTGCGAAGGTACAACCTAAAATTGAATCCCGCAAAGTGTGCATTTGGAGTTCCCGCTGGAAAATTACTTGGGTTTATTGTGAGTCGCCGAGGAATAGAGCTGGATCCATCGAAGGTCAAAGCTATTCAAGAATTGCCACCGCCAAAGAATAAGAAGGATGTGATGAGTTTCTTGGGGGGACTCAACTACATCAGCCGGTTCATAGCACAGTCTACAGTTATCTGTGAGCCAATCTTTAAGATGCTAAAGAAGGATGCCGCTACCAAATGTACTGATTACTGCCAAAAAGCTTTCGACAGAATCAAGGAATACCTGTCAACACCACTAGTTTTGGTCCCGCCCGAGCCGGGTAGACCTTTACTACTCTACATTGCAGTATTAGATGGTGCCTTCGGTTGCGTCCTGGGGCAGCATGATGAAACGGGGAGGAAAGAGTTGGCCATTTACTATCTCAGCAAGAAGTTCACTCCGTACGAGGCCCGGTATTCTCTGTTAGAGCGTACCTGTTGCGCTCTGACTTGGGTGGCCCAGATGTTGAGGCACTACTTTTGTGTCTATACTACATACCTCATATCAAGGATGGATCCTCCAAAGTACATCTTTCAGAAGCCCATGCCCACTGGAAAGCTAGACAAGTGGCAAATTCTGTTGAGTGAATTTGACATTGTCTACGTGACTGAGAAAGCAATCAAGGGACAGGCACTAGCAGATCACCTTGCTGAAAACCCTGTGGATGGAGAATACGAACCCTTGAAGACGTATCGAAGAGGTATCATTCATAGGAGAAGACATTGCAGAATCCTATGATGGCTGGAGAATGTTTTTTCGATGGAGCAGCAAATTTCAAAGGAGTTGGCATAGGAGCAGTCCTAGTATCAGAAATCGGTCAGCATTATCCGGTATCTGCCAAACTCATATTCTCGTGCACCAACAATATGGCCGAGTATGAAGCCTGCATCCTAGGGCTCAAGATGGCCATTGAAATGAATGTTCAAGAGTTGCTAGTGATTGGAGACTCAGACTTACTCATACATCAGGTCCGAGAAGAATGGGCAACCAAGAACCCTAAGATACTCCCGTATCTGCATCACGTACAGGAATTGAGAAAGAGGTTCACAACGATAGAATTCCGGCATGTTCCCGGAATCCAGAATGAATTCGCTGATGCATTGGCTACCTTGTCGTCCATGATACAACATCCAGACAAAAACTTCATTGATCCTATTCCAGTAAAGATCCACGATCAGCCAACTTACTGTGCCTATGTTGAGGAAGAAGCAGATGGAAAACCTTGGTTTTAGGATATCAAGGAATATTTGACAAAAGGAGAATACCCAGAACTTGCAAATCCTATTCAGAAAGGCACACTTCGGAGGCTGTCCAACAATTTCTTCCACAGTGGAGGAATCTTGTATAGGAGGACTCCTGATTTGGGACTACTCAGGTGTGTCGACGCAAAGGAAGCATCCAAGCTACTGGAAGAAATCCACGCTGGGACATGTGGTCCACATATGAACGGTTTTATCTTAGCCAAGAAGATACTCCGGGCTGGTTACTTTTGGATGACTATGGAAACAGACTGCATCCAGTATGTCCGGAAATGCCACCGCTGTCAGATACATGCAGACATGATAAAGGTACCTCCCAATGAGCTTAATGCAACAAGCTCACCATGGCCTTTCGCCGCCTGGGGAATGGATGTCATTGGACCAATCGAGCCTGCCGCTTCTAAAGGACACAGGTTTATCCTAGTAGCGATCGATTATTTCACCAAATAGGTCGAAGCAGCATCTTACAGAGCAGTAACTAAGAAAGTCGTGGCAGACTTTGTCCGCGACCGTATTGTTTGTCGATTCGGGATTCCAGAATCAATCATCACTGATAACGGTTCCAACCTCAACAGCTATTTGATGAGAACCATGTGTGAAACCTTCAGGATCAGACACAAGAATTCTACAGCCTACAGGCCTCAAATGAATGGAGCTGTGGAAGCCGCTAACAAAAACATCAAGAAGATATTGAGGAAAATGATAGAGACGCATAAGCAATGGCACGAACAGTTATCATTTGCTCTGTTGGGGTATCGCACCACAGTCCGCACATCAACTGGGGCAACCCCCTATGTGCTGGTTTATGGTACGGAAGTCGTCATTCCTGCCGAGGTGGAAATTCCTTCTTTAAGGATCATACAGGAAGTTGAACTCGACGATGCAGAATGGGTGAAGAGTCGTTACGAGCAACTAGCCCTTATAGATGGAAAGAGAATGAATGCAGTGTGTCATGGTCAGCTTTATCAGAACAGAATGTCCAGAGCCTTCAACAAAAAGAGTCAAGCCGAGGCAGTTCATACCGGGGCAATTGGTGTTAAAGAAAAATTTTCCACATCAAGATGAGGCCAAAGGGAAATTCTCTCCCAACTGGCAAGGTCCATACATGGTTCACCGGGTTCTAACAGGAGGAGCCCTTATACTTGAATAAATGGACGGAGAAGTTTGGCCAAAGCCGATCAATTCAGATGCAGTCAAGCGTTACTATGTGTAATCATTATGCTTTCCTTATATGATGTAAATTGAACTACGTCTGACCTAATTCTCGTTTAAGAGGGGATACGTAGGCAGCCTTATAGGTTTGGTCACAATTCAATAAAATTTTCATTTCCCCCCGAAATTAGAAACTGGGGCAGAATTTTGAGGAGGACCCTTAAAATTCCAAAGTAATTTAAGTCAATCATCGCAAGCAGCCGTCAGAAGCATCAACCCATTAAACTAGGGCAGAATTTTGAGGAGGACCCTCAAAATTCCGTAGCAAGAGAGGTCGCAATGTCTTGAGCCACGTCACAATCGTCGGTTCATCTAAAAAGTTGTTCTTAAATATATACTTATGTCATATATTTACAAATTCATGCATGTTTATTATCGAAATCGCTTTGTTCAGCAACGCTACCCCAAGGATACCTACCGTTACCAGATCAAAGCCGAACAGGTCAAGCAGAGCCAGCTGGGATACGAACTAACCTCCCCCCTCTACAAAACTCACAATTTTTCTTTGGATGCAGACACTTAGTGTGACGATCCAAAGGGTCATCACTTGTTTTAAATAAAATTCTCTGACTTCGAGGCCTTAAAAAACTCATTTAGAGTTGCCTCGATTTGCGTGCGCAGTTCGGGCGCGTAGCCGGAAAGCTTATATATGAAATTATGTGAAAAATGCTAAGTTTTGATGTTAAAATGAATAAATTTAACCTTGGTCAACGTTTTGGGTAAACGGATCCGGTCCCGGGATTTGACGGTCCCAGAGGGTCCGTAGGAAAATATGGGACTTGGGCGTATGCCCGGAATCGAATTCCGAGGTCCCAAGCCCGAGAAATGAATTTTTTAGTAAAATTATTTTCTGAAATTGTTTTAGGAAATTTGAAATGAAAATTGATTAGAACGTGTTGGTATCGGGCCCGTATTTTGGTTCCGGCGCCCGGTACAGGTCTTATATATGGTTTAAGTCATTCCTGTGAAATTTGGTTGGAAATGGACGTCGTTTGACGCGATTCAGACCTAAATTGGAAAATTTGATGCTTTATGAAGTTTGAAAGAATTCTTGGATTTTGAGGTTTAATTCGATGTTTATGATGTTATTTTGGCGATTTGATCGAGCGAATAAGTCCGTAGGATGTTTTTGAGGTTGTGTGTATACTTGGTTTGGAGCGGGGAAGGCTCGGGGGAGTTTTGGATAGGCCACGGGGTGCTTCTTGAACTTAAAAAAAATGTTGGTGTGTTCAGGCCTGCAGGCTGCGCATTTGCAAATGCGAGTTCACAATTGCGAAGGCTGGATCGCAAATGCGAAGCCATCCCAGGCCACCTTTCCTCGCAAATGCGAGCTTCCCCTTCGCAAATGCGAGACCTCCCTTGTTCAGCATGTGTCGCAAATGCGATCCTTCATTCGCAAATGCGATGTCGCAATTGCGACAGCTTATTCGCAAATGCGAAACCTGGGAAATTATGAAGGGTTCGCAAATGCGAACCCTGTTTCGCAATTCCCACATCTGAGAGGTCGGGGTTCGCAATTGCGAACCTATGTTCGCATTTTCCACATCAGAGACCTGCAATTTTTACACTTAACCGATTTTGAACTTCATTTTTCATATTTTCTCAAACCAAAACACACTTAGGCGATTTTCCAAGAACAAGTCTTCTTCCAAACCAATTGTAAGTTAGTTTTTACTCATTTCTTTCAATCACTAACATCTATTAACATGATTTCAACTTAAAATCAAAGGTTTTCATGGGGGAATTGGGTGTTTCGGGTAGAACCTAGTTTTTTCAAAAATTGGAGATTTGGACCTCAATTTGAGGTCCAATTTCAAAACAAATTATATATTTGAGTTCGTGGGGGAATGGGTAATCGGGTTTTGGTTCGAACCTCGGGTTTTGACCACGTGGGCCCGGGGGCGATTTTTGACTTTTTGGGTAAAACTTTGGAAAACTAATTTTCATGCATTGGGGTTGATTCATTTAGTGTTTATTAATGTAATTAAGTAATTTGTGATTAGATACGAGCGAATTGGCGGTGGAATCAAGGGTTAAAGATATAATTGAGGCTTGAGTTGTGTTCAAGGCATCGAGGTAAGTGTTTGGTCTAACCCTAGCTTGAGGGATTAGGAGTTGAGTCTTATTTGCTATTTGCTTTTTGTTGAGTACGACGTATAGGCATGGTGACGAGTATCTATACGTCGGTGTCAAGCATGACCGTGAGTCCTAAATGGGTAGTTGTTGTGTTCTTAAATGACACTTCGGATGCTCTAAATTGATGACTATTGATATTGAGTAAAGATTTAGTTTATTCTCGGGGATTTTATTTATGCTTGATGTACTGGTATTAATCGAGCTGAGTAAGAGTTGAGCTAAGATTTGGTTATAGCTGATTCTCCCTTGCCGGGATGGTTGTTTTGATATTGTTGTTCCCTTGCCGGGAAATTATTATTATATTGCTTTTGTTTCCTTGCCGGAAATTTTTATTGTGACTTTGCGTTGACTTGAAATGGGAGCGGGTGGTACGCCTACCACAAGTTATTGATTGAAATGGGAGCGGGTGGTACGCCTACCACAAGTTATTGATTGAAATGGGAGCGGGTGGTACGCCTACCACAAGTTATTGATTGAAATGGGAGCGGGTGGTACGCCTACCACAAGATATTGATGAAATGGGAGCGGGTGGTATGCCTACCACGAGATTTGATGAAATGGGAGCGGGTGGTACGCCTACCACGGAAATATTGAGAAACGGGATCAGGTTGCATGCCTGCAACGAGATATGTACTGACAGTGGAATCTGCTTTTATTTCCCCTATCCGTGTTAGAGTTAAATTATTGATGTCCTTATTATTCTCTTGAAATTATGTATAATCTGCTATTCCCCGAAGCATGTTCCCTTCCCATTTAAACTGTTTATTCTTGTTATTTTCCGATGTAGACGTGTATATAACTGCACAGGTTTATGTGGTAGTCCGGTCTAGCCTCGTCACTACTTCGTCGGGGTTAGGCTAGGCACTTACCAGCACATGGGGCCGGTTGTGCTGATACTACACTCTGTGCTCTTTTGCACAGACCCAGGTACCGGAGTAGCATACGGTGCGCAGCCGTAGTTCGGGAGCCAGTCTTCAGTCCACGAGATCCCGAGGTAGTCCTGTAGGCGTCCGCAGGCCTGGCATCTCCTCTATCTTTATTTATGATCTGTTATCTCTTGTATTCGAGATAGACAGTGTTACTTTCTTTCAAACGGTTGTATGTAGTAAATCGTAGTAGTCCGTGAATGTTGTGACACCAGTTCTGGGTAGAGGCATATGTGGATTTTCTTATCATTTGGTATATTTCGTTTAAGTCTTCCGCTAAAAATTACGAATTCCGCTGTCGTTAATTATTTATTTCCTGTTAATGAAATTGGTAAAAAAATGGATTTTTAACAAAAGTATTTATGGATTCTAAATGTGTGGCTTGCCTAGCTTCTACAAGTAGGCGCCATCACGACCCCCGAGGGTGGGAAATCCGGGTCGTGACACTTGGATTGCGAAAGCATCTGACATACTATACACTCACGAGACAAACATTGTTCAGGAATACAACCCTCAGAATTGTTGCACTTACCAACATTTGCTATCCACGCACGCCAATGATATTCTCTATACCACAATGTCCCCAGCAGTCACAATTATCGCAACCTGTTATCAGCTAAGAAACTCTATTACCATTTGCCGTTTTATCTGCATTTTTCTGCATTGCATAAGGCTACCATTCTGCCTTCCGAGACTAAACGCTGTCTCCTTCTGCATTTTTCTGCATTGCATAAGGCTACCATTCTGCCTTCCGAGACTAACGCTGTCTCCTTCTACATTTTTCTGCATTGCATAAGGCTACCATTCTGCCTTCCGAGACTAAACACTGTCTCCTTCTGCATTTTTCTCATTGTATAAGGCTACCATTCTGCCTTCCAAGACTAAACGATGTCTCCTTCTGCATTTTTCTTCATTGCATAAGGCTACCATTCTGCCTTCCGAGACTAAACGTTGTCTCCTTCTGCATTTTTCTGCATTGCATAAGGCTCTACCATTCTGCCTTCCGAGACTAAACGTTGTCTCCTTCTGTAATTTTCTGCATTGCATAAGGCTACCATTCTGCCTTCCGAGACTAAACACTATCTCCATCTGCATCTGCATGGCTGAAAGATCGCCACCTTATTTACATTCTGCATGGCTGAAAGATCGCCGCCTTTACATTCTATATGGCTGAAAGATCGTCGCCTTTGCATTCTGTATGGCCGAAAAATCGCCACCTTTGCATTCTGCATGGATAAAAAATCGCCACCTTATTTACATTCTGCATGGGTGAAAGATCGCCACCTACAGCATCTCATGGGCTGAAAGATCGCCAAATTTATCCGAAGGCGTCATTGTGTCGAGGCACCATTTGCATAGCCCGAGAACACCATGCCATGGCCTGAGGATCCCTTTAATCTTTTGCATATCATTATTCAAAGGCATCATGGTTCGGAGGCATCATTCTCATAGCCCGAGAGCATCATTTCATGGCTTGCGAATCCTTTATTATTATGCGCTTCATAGCCCAGGACATCATGGTCTAAAGACGTCATCCTAACCGTCCAAAGACAACATTCATTGTCCGACGGGAATTTGCATCACGTTTAAATTTACGCACAATATATGCTTGTATTGCTTATTTGCAGGTAAACCAGCGAGCAACGGCCATCTCGGCAGGAGCAACCCCGCTCCAGTTCCCGCAGCCCTATTAGAACTTAACCATTCACCCCGTCCTAAATATCGCGTCCGTTCTTGAGAAGTCTCCATCAGCGTATTTCGCCGACGGATCCTGAACTATATATGGCCTGATTCCTGTAATACCGGGGACATGTAGGCAGCTCAGAAGCCAGGGCACGACCTAAGTCTCTTCAAACCATTCCGCTCGGTGAAAATTGGTCATCATATCTTTACCCGACAACTCTTTCATCCTTCCCGGGTAAAGAGGGGCAGCTATTGATACCCAATTTTTTCCTGTATTTTTTAATATGCAAAATACCTTCAAAATAGCATGTATATGCATATATAAGTATGTCCCAATGTTTTATTATTTTTCCCTAATTTTTAAAAGATTTTTAAATCAATTTATTACCTTATTTTATCAAGAAAAACCCAATAATTATTCCCAAAATTATCATTTTGGTAATTCATTTATTGGACTCTCATATTTATACCAAAATATAGCCAACATAATTTTTTCATATTTTTATAAATTTATTTAGTATTTTTAAAGCTAAATTTCACATAATTGCAATATTAACCTCTTTTAAGATCTAATTGTGTTTATATTTATAAAATCAACTCCAGTATTTTTAATTTGGTAATTACGTAATACTAATCATTTTAGTACCTTTAATTTCTTTTCAGAAATAATTCTACTATTTTTATAAAATAAAAAGGTAAATGGCTATTTAAATGTTAGCCCCGTTCATTTCAATTTTAGCATTATTTGAACCCCCCCCCCCAATTGGAGCCAATTACCCAGCCCAAATCCTAATCTACCCGACCCACGACCCAATTAAACAACCCGCCCGGACCCCCTTACCTACCCATTCAATCTAGGCCGTTGATCAAAATGATCAACAGCCACCATTAATCCCTTCCTTTTTTACTCCCAATTACCCCCTAAACCTAATCATTTCTCGCCTGTAGCCGCCCTTGAATCCCCCCTCTCCCAATTCTCTCTCAAGCTCCTCTCAAACCCTAGCCGCCGCCCTCAGTTTCCACCCTAAAATCGTCCAAATCCATGGCTTCCAAAGCCATTGAAAGCCTGTATCTACCTCCTATGACTCATGCACGCTCGATTATCCTGGTTTCAAGACCAAACCTTGAAGAAGCTGGGTCCAGACCTCGGATGCTTTCAGTTCTATGGCTGTTTCCGGTCATCTCCGACCTTGCTCCGGCCAGCCATGGCTATTCAAGCCTGACTCTTGGCTTTACCTGCTTAGATCAATGACTTTCCAAGCCTTTCTCACAATTCGGGTTTCTTCTGAAACCCTTACCTTTGAGGTTCTTCCGATTCTTTTAGATCTGTTTTAGATCTGTGTTTGCTTTAAACTCCTAAACGTTTTCTCAAGGTTTCTTTCAAAAAACTTTACCTTTAGAACCTTTATCGTTTCTGATTTAGGGTTTTCGTTAAATTATTTTGAAGCTTTTCTGATTTTTAACATGTTCTACTGTGTTTCCTTACGTTGTTCTTCTACTGTGTTTCTTTATGTTATTCTTTTACTGTGTTGTTCTTCTACTGTATTTCTTTATGTTGTTCTTCTACTGAAGTGTGCATGTTAAAAGTCTCAGTTCCTTTTGAGATTTTTCTGAATTTATTTTGTTGGTATTCTGTCTGATTTACTTGTCTTTCATCTCTATATTCGACTGGTTTCAAAACCCTAACTTGCTTTGGACCTATTCAAGTTTCTGAAGTCGCTTCATCCGTTGCTCGACTGAATTTCGAAATCTTCTGTTTCTTTATGTGATTTTAACTTCCTGCTGAACTCTCTATAAGGTCTTTTCACTTGACCTCTTTGCATGCTATTTGATACTTTCTCTTTTCTCCATTATTAAGCTACTGGAATTGACATATGTGATTACCATGTTCATTAGCTACTGATTTTGTGTTTGCTATTGCATGATGTTGTTCAGCCTCACATGCCTAATGTTTATGCACTCTTTATATGTTGAATTTCCCTCTAAAATGACCTTCAATTTTGGGATTGATTTCAAACCTCCTTGTGTAATTCTGATTGCACTCGTGTAATTGATTCTTTCCTTATTTTATTGATTCCCTATTTCTTGGATTGATTTTTGAAAAACATTCCTTTAGACTTCCAAGTGTCTTGTCCTAAACTTGGTTTATTCATGGGAACCCATGTTATTCTCCTTAAGTCAGTGATTCTGAAATCCTTGACTTTTTGATTTGCTATGTACTGATTTTCGATTTTGCAACTTTACTTTGTTTTCTTACCTTATTTAGTTAGCCGAGTATTTTTACTGATTCTACAACAGTTGTTCCCTTAATTAAACCCCTATGTACTTACCCCTAATGGTCTATTCTATACTTGATTTCCTTTCCTTAAATGTCTGTTGCCCTTTACCGTTTGATTTTTAATCCCTTAATTAAAGGAAGTCCTATACTGATTTGATTTAATAGTTCTATAATTACTGCTGGACTATGGTTCTTGCCTTATTTTCCACCTGTTTTCAAACTATAAATACCATGCACTTTCATTAACACAAACACACACGAACACTCTGAGTTCTAAAATCACTTACACTCAAAACATCCTCTCCTGCTTTATTACTTCTGCTATGGCCTGCCTTCAGAGTCCTGTTACCTGCTTTTACTGTATTTCTGCTCCTTTGAACTGGTATGTCCTAACTAAGATTCCGAAATCAACACAATGTGTTTACTTAATGCTTTTACCTTCTTGCCTGCCTACCGCTTGTGTTTAGTTCAGTACTTATTCTAGCATGCTATAATTTTCTTATGCCTATTATGCATCCTAAACCCCCACCCCAATGTGTTGAATGCTTATGGTTTGTTTGAGGCATGACAGTATTGCATATTACTGCCCATGACTCAAGCTTGATCCCTGGGATCCTAACCTCTATGTTTCTCTGCTATTGTGTGTTCTGGTGGGCTTATAGGCATGCCATCATCTTCTATTGCTGTGCATGCCCAAATCTTACCCTTGCCTAAGCATAGGCTCTTTGTAATTTCCCAACCCCCCTGAATCCCTTTGTATGAATTATCAACTTGTTTGTGGCTGTTTCCCTCTCCTTTATTCCCTCAGAATTCTGTTTCTTCACTTGCACTCTTTCTTAGACTTAAGTTCTGCCCCCCTCTTGTGAGCCTTGACTTGGGACCCTTTGAGCTCCCTCTAAACTTGGACACTTGAGGGATGGCACTTCCACACTGCACTTGTTCCTATTCTGGTAATACAATTTGGGTGTGAGCACTTCCCGGAGTCCCATTGAGGCTCTTAGGGAACTCTGACACACTCAAATTGGAGAAAGGCTTTGGATCGATGGTCTTTGAGTTGGTCTATCTCATAATTTAGACAGGAAGTCAAGAATCAGGCCTTTTAGGGTTGTAATTATTTTCTTTGTATTTTTGATGTATTTGTTACTCTGGTTTGTAATAATTTGTAATGAATACTCGGGGTTGGCTACTGAAACAGGGTTGGGGTAACTATGCATGCAAAGGGTAGAAATCATGCCTATAGGACTGTTCTAATTCTGCATATTCAACTATATATAGAAATCATGCCTATAGGACGGTTCTAATTCTGCATATTCAACTATATATAGAAATCATGCCTATAGGACTGTTCTAATTCTGCATATTCACATATTCAACTATATATAGAAACCATGCCTATAGGGGTGTTACAATTCTGCATATTCAACTCCACCTAGAAATCATGCCTATAGGATTGTTCCAACGTCATTCTGCATAATTCAAACTGCATTTAGATACCATGTCTACAAGGTTTAATTTCTGCATTTAGATACCATGTTTATAAGTTTTAAAACAAGTTCTGCAACTAGAAACCATGTCTATAAGGTTCAATTTCTGCATTTAGATACATAGTTTATAAGTTTTAAAACAAGTTCTGCTTCTAGAAACCACGTCTATAAGTGTCTAAAATCAGCAACGTGTAGAAAACATACCTATAAGAGTTTCTAAATGAATCTGATTCGCTTCACCCAATGCTAGACGTAAAATCAGTAATAATACATACCATCACCTACAGAGCCTGTAATCAATTTGTTAATTCTGCATCTCTTTTGGATAATTTAAGTCCCTCGCTTAATAATGTTGACAAGCATGCATTTTTTTATGATTTCAAACAATTCATTTTTGAGCTTTACTGTCTTACCACCTTCTGAGTTCAATGGATACCATGCCTATAGGATCCCGTCTGAGCACTTAGGCAAACCTTAGAGTAATAATTGAAAACTGAATCTGCTTCTGTTAATTATTACAACCAGCAGGCAGTCCTGATTTGGGCTTCTTATCTGAATTATGTAATAAACTAATCTACCCCAATCTTTTAGACTCCTTCATATTTTTAGTTCTAACCAGACCTAAGCAGTACGTGCAAGACATGCTATTATGTGCTTTTTCTGTGCAAAGGAGGTATAACTGAGCCTTATATGTTTATATGTCTCCCCAAATATGCAGTATGTGTTTTGTATGTCGCTTTAGAATTTTACTTTTGAAACTCCAAATAAGCCTAATATCCTTCCCTTTTTAGGAATAGTAGTCCTAAGTGCCTCCGGGACTGATAGGATTGGGACGGGTAATAGCATGCATTAAGTAATCGATACCAATTCGCGCTTTAAATACCTTAACGGGGTGGGATATGGATATGATGACCATGCGATAATTTCACGTGTAGCCCCTCAATGAGGAGTGATTACCGGACATTGTGTGGGGTGATCCATATTATTAATAAACCTAGGACCCCTCTCTCTTCATTCTTTATTTCTTTTCCATAGCATTTTAACTCTTAAATCAGCTTTTCTAATTTCTCTTACAAACCTTGTTTACTTTCAAACCATTATATGCTGAAATCCCCTCTTATTTGAGCCTTATTTGTTTATATGTTAATTGTACCCAAATTCACAATAATTGTCTGGCCGAGAACCACACTAGTGGATTCTGAAGGGTGCCTAACACCTTCCCCTTAGAATAATTTCAAGCCCTTACCCTATCTCTGGTTATTCAACTCAAAATTCTTTTGGTGTCCTAATGAACCCTAATCATTAGGTGGCGACTCTTCAATTGCAAACCCAGTTCCCAAAAGGAATGAGTTGTCCCTCCAAATGTCATAAACCCGATTTCGCGAGAAAAAGGGGGCGCGACACTACGTGTTTCATCTCTTAGTTGAAAATTGTACAACATGCTTAGTTGAATGACCTGTTTTTCCATGATTCTGTATCTGTTCTTTAACTATAAGTTTTCCTTGCTTTGTAATATCATTGTTGTATTTATTACGTGTTGACTTTCGTGATTGTGCGGAGTTGTAGTTGGCATGAGGTTTCTTCCGTGCGGAGTTGTTGTTGGCACGAGGTTTTTTTCGTGCGAAGTGTTATTGGCACGAGGTTTCTTCTGTGCGGTGTGTTATTGGCACGAGGTTTCTTCCGTGCGGAGTGTGATTGACACGAGGTTTCTTCGGTGCGGAGAGTGATTGGCCCGAGGTTTCTTTCGTGCAGAGCGTCATTGGCACGAGGTTTATTCCGTGTGGAGTGTCATTGGCACGAGGTCTCTTCCGTGCGGAGTGAGATTGTGGCACGAGGTTTCTGCCGTATTGTTGTGAGATATTTACTTTTAGGACTACGAGGCGGTACCTGGGGAGCGCCCCTGTTCATTTCCTGTTTTTGCTATGTTGTTTGTTGTTGTTGTTGTTCCTTAACTTGTAAGATGTTCTTTTCCTTACGGGTTGTAATTGTCTTCCTGTTTTTCCTCATGCTATTGCTTCTCTGTACGTTCTTATTGCTTTATTAACTTGCCATTTGTTGTTATCGTTTCACTTCTGCCTTGTTTATATTATTCGAGTAGGGCCCTGAACTGACCTCGTCACTACTCTACCGAGGTTAGGCTTGGCGCTTCTGGTACCGTTGTGGTGTACCCCTACTACACTTATGCACATGTTTTTATGCAGAACCAGGTACATCCTACCAGCCGCGATATTAGTAGAGAGTGTATGCTGCTGCTTGGAGACTTCAAGGTATATCTGCCATCGTCCGTAGACCTCGGAGTTCTTTTTATTCTCTTATACGCTGATGTATATAGAGATTTAGTACTTCCTTAGAGTTTGTAACTTGTATCTATTGGGTTTCGGGAGTTGTTCTTACTCTGAGTTGCAATTTTACTTGTACATAGCGAGCGGCAATTTTCAGTTTTATATATATATATATATATATATATATATATATATATATATATATATATATATATATATATATATATATATATATATATAATATATACATATATGTTGAAGTTTAGTCGTTATTTCAGTTATTCCACAATTGTTAGGCTTACCTACTCTTAGAGACTAGGTGCCGTCACGACATCTCACGGAGGGAAATTTGGGTCATGACAAGTTAATATCAGAGCTCTAGATTCATAGGTGTTATGAGTCACAAGCAAGTTTAGTAGAGTCTCGCAGATCGATACAGAGACATCAGTACATATCTTCGGGAGGCTATGAAGCTGTTAGGAAAAATTTTACTTCTTTGATTCCTTGTCGTTCGAAATTGTTGACTTCGAGATTCTAAACTTCTGTCTTTCTATTCTCTCACAGATGGTGAGGACACGTACTGCCAGATCAGATGACCAGGCACGTGCCCTCTGCTGGAGCCGCGAGAGGCCAGGGCCGGGGTAGAGGCCGAGGATGTCCACGTGGTGCAGCCAGAGCACCTGCACGAGCTCCTACATAGGAGCCACCAGTAGCTCCAGTCGGAGCGCAGGCACTTGAGACGCCTGTTACTGCACCAGCTCTTTAGGAGACCCTTGCCCAGTTTCTGAGCATGTTTGGCACTTTAGCTCAGGCAGGATTGATCCCATTTGCTCCTTCCATATCTCAGAACGTGGGAGGAGCACAGACTCCCACCGCATGTACCCCAGAGCAGCGGGTTCAGGTCGACCAAGTTCCGGAAGTCATACCAGTGCAGCCGGTAGCCTTAGTTCAGCCCGAGGTTAGGCCGGCAGTTTTTGAGGAGGAGCAGTGCAGGATCGAGAGGTACAAGAAGTACCATGTTGACATCCAATTTTGTCCCTCCTTTCTTCCAAATTATTTCTTTGAGCTTCTAATATTGTTTATTATGTAAGAATATTTATTTTACTATTTTATCTAATTACTATCGTTATTTTATTATTCTATTTTGTCATTAGATTATTATTATTATTATTATTGTTGTTGTTGTTGTTGTTATTATTATTATTATTATTATTATTATTATTATTATTATTATTATTATTATTATTATTATTATTATTACTACTACTACTACTACTACTACTACTACTACTACTACTACTACTACTACTACTACTACTACTACTACTACTACTACTACTACTACTATTATTATTATTATTAATATTTCTACTACGATGACGGCGACGATTTTATCTCTCAAATAATTTCATTTAACGTCAACTAATAATATTCTCCTTTACAAATATTTTTTACTGCATTGCATTGATCCTACTCTTATTTATATTAGTATCTACTAAATATATTTTTTTTACAACAAAAGTTTGTAATTATTTAAACACTAGAAAATTATTAATATAATAATTTGTTACTAGAAGCATATCAAGATTTAAGAAGCCCAAATAAAAGTTGAAGAAGAAAGAGATTTAGCCCTTTCGATAGCCCAAATCGGAGGCCCATACCCACCAGCCACCTACTCTACTTCTTTTTCCATGTCAGCTCCACATAAGCCCCACGTCAGCGCCAATAGGCGCCAACGGTCCAAAACACACGCCAAGCACACGCCTAGCACAACCCTCACACACATCCCACTCCTCTGTCCACGTGGCGACATCTGAGCCGAAGATTTTAAATCAACGGTCAGGATCAAATCTTCTAGACAACTCTAAAATATCACCATTTATTTACTTTCCTTTTATTATTTTAATTTTATAATTTAATTTCAGCCATAGATTCATCTAATCTAATGGTCAAAATTCCTCCCATCATAATATCTTTTCCTAACCCTAATTCTCTATTCTCTCTCTCCTAAACATCCAAAACAGACGCTTCTTCTCTCCCTTTCCTCTCTTCACAAAATTCCATCCTTGCTCAGCCATGGCAGAACTTGCCATTACCATTATTCACAAGAAGCTCTGCACCTCATTTAATTTCTCTGCAAACCAACGTTCAATTTTCAAATGGTTTAGTAGCCTCGACTCAATTTCAAAATCCCGCCCAAATCAAGAACCCTAATTTTACACCTAAATACCAGACTTTGTGCTATCTTCAAGCAAGCTTGAACCCCCTCCTTTAACCCGAGGCCGCGTTCGGAGTTTTTCGTTGGATCCGAGACCTCAGCCCTGGTTCACTGCCCAACAAGAGGCCTGCTCTTGAGTTTCACTTTGAGACTCCATGCCGCCGCTGAGGCCCGAGATCAGCTTTCTCTTCATCCATTTCTCTTGCTTTCCTGAAACACAGCTGAACTGAAAAGTCAAGGAATGCCGGGAGGGAATAGCGGATGTTCCCCTTCATGTCTTGTTGATTAGCCTTGCCTTATACCTTATGTGTTTTGAGTACTAACCTGTTATTTGTATTTGTTTGTTTACTGTGTGTGGGGATTTAACTTAAGTTTTCTTATGATATTAAATTGTATTGGGTTGCTTAGAGATCATTAATTTCTAGAACAGAAAGATGTGAAGTTATCATTTAGAGGGCTCAGAACTAAACCTTCCTTTTGAATTTAGTCTATCTCTTTTACTATATTTTGATTTCTTAAAGTTTCTAACAAATATATTTTTCTATCAGGTACCAATATGAAGTCAAATGAGTTTATATTCACGTTTTTTTGGAGTCTTGTCCATTTAGAACAAAAAATGCATTTTCAAATAAAACTATACAAGTCCAAATCTGTTTTCTTTAACGTACAAACAAAAATCTCTTCAACATGACTTTTAATGTAAATTTGATTCTCCTTTTTAAAAAAAGGGTTTCTACATTTACAGTTAATTAATCAACATAAGTTTGGCCGGTTAACCGTTTTTAATGGGTCTCATAAGGTGCCTTACCCCTTCCTTTTGAGATAGTTAGAATCCTTACCTAGAATTTCTAAGGTTAAGTAAAGCATAAAACAGAGTTAACTTTAACTATTATCTAGCTAAAATTGGTGTCCTAATTCACCGTTAAAATAATTAGGTGGCGACTCTCTTTAATTAATTAACCCTTCAGAATTACCAATATATTATACTCTAGTTTGACCCGTGTTAAAATGGGGTATAACAGCATGGCGACTCTGCTGGGGATTCTAGGTTCTAAACCACAACAAACTTAGGTAATAATAAAATTAATTTGTGATTGTTATGATGCTTATTTGAATTGCCTTTATGTGATAAACTTTATTTTATGAATTGTTTATCTGTTCTTATTGCTCTATATAAATTGTCATTCCGTTTCACTTCCTCCACATTTGGAAAATTCACACAAAGCACAAATATAGCGGTTACGCGGTTTGCGGCCGTGCCACTACTAAAAACATCTTTTAGGGGAAAGTTCGTGGGTAAGTCGATCAGCGGTGCAGTCGACAGTCACGGGCTTTCCACTCTCAAGTTGTCCACTTGGGAGCAGACCAGTCTAGAAAACCCACTCTTAGTCAACCTAAGATAGAGCTAAACCAAAAACCCATTTAAGAGCATGCATCATTTTAACCCTAGGTGGCTTAATACCCGAGGTGTATTAAATCCATTAGTTAACCTTACCTAAATGTCCATGTGGGTTTTCAACCCCAAGTGACACTTATCATATTTATGTGCATTATTTGAAGGGTGAACATGGCGATTATGTGGATTATTTACTTTAAATTAATTAAATCCTAGTTAAAGGAGCATGACTATCTTTTTATAACATGTGTAAAGTTTTCAATTGACATAATCTTGCGGAACAACAAGAAGTTTACACATGACAAAAATATCTTTTAATTGTACTTTCTTTTGATTTGCTTTACGTAAAAATAAATAAAATGGCTTAAGCGATTCATGTACTTCTTTTGCTTTCGAAAAATAGAATTACTTACTCAATTAATTATAATAAAATATATTCTTTTGTTCTTTTTGATTAAAAAATNTCCTGTTTTGAGACCCGATAATGCTGCAATCATACGGAGTCTGCATGTCCTAGCCCTTTCCAGCTTCTACATCATCTAAATAGCGAAAGACAGAAGAAAAAAATCTTTAGTGAGGCCTGAGCGTGGCTTCAGATCTTTTAATTCGATTTTTTCTTATTTGGACTCTATTTCACTTACTTGGCTTACCTGCTACTGTGGCTAACAATCTTGTTTTAGTCGTACGTTCTTTTTTTTTTTTGTTAATCCCATAGTTGTTATAACTTATTACTTCAGCTAACAACTAAAAATATTTTCATATTAGATTTTGTCAAAATTTCAAGTCCAACCGTGATAAAAGACTATGGGCTTTGGGTATCCTTTTGAGTTAATATATTTTTTTTCATAAGTCTTGTTTTTAACAAAGGTGTAATTCCAAAAATCTTAAACTCTTTGAGTATTTACCTTTTTTTTTTACTTTTAGTTTTAAAAACCTAAATTTTTAATTCCTAAGGTTTGGGTTTTTACAATTAATTAAGTTTCGTCTACCAATTTTACAGTTAGCTATTTAGATAATATATATCTTTTGTGATAAATTTGATCACTTAATGCCTCTAAGTAGTTCGTGTTAATCACTACTTAAGTACAACTTATATTTTGCCTTAACCAAGTCTTAATTACCTATGTTTGGTTGGTCAACCGTAATTAACGGATCATATAGGGTGCTTTAATAACCTTCCCTATAGGATTAATTAGAACCCTTACCCATAATCTTAAGGTTAGATAGACCATATAAACAGAGTTAACTTTAAGCATTATTTAGCTAAAATTGGTGTCCTAATTCACCTTTAAAATAATTAGGTGGCGTCTCTTTTTAATTAATTAAACCTCTAGAATTACCAATATGTTATACTCTAGTTTGACCCATGTTAAAATGGGGTATAACAGCATGGAGACTCTGCTGGGGATACTAGGTTCTAAACCATAACAAACTTAGGTTAATAATAAATATTAATTTGTGTGTTTTTTTATTGTCATGATACTTGTTTGAATTGCCTTTATATGATAAATTGTATTGTATGAATTGTTTATTTGTTCTTATTGCTTCATATAAATTGTCATCCCGTTCCACTTCCTCCACTTTTGGAAAATTCACACAAAGCACACACCTAGCGGTTACGTGGTTTGCGGCCGTGCACTTTTCAAAAATACCTTTTAGGGGAAAGTTCGTGGGTAAGTCGATCAGCGGTGCAGTCGACAGTCACGGGCTTTCCACTCTCAAGTTGTCCGCTTGGGAGATGACCAGTCTAGAAAAACCCACTCTTAGTTAGCCTAAGATAGAGCCAAACCAAAACCCTTTTAAGAGTATGCATCATTTTAACCTTAGGTGATTTAATATCCAAGATGTATTAAATCCATTAGTTGACCTTACCTAATTGTCCAAGTGGGTTTTCAAACCCAAGTGACACCTTATCACATATATGTGCATTATTTGAAGGGTGAACATGCCAATTATGTGGATCATTTACTTTAAATTAAATAAATCCTAGTTAAAGGAGCATGACTATCTTTTTATAACATGTGTAAAGTTTTCAAATGACATAATCTTGCGGAACAACGAGAAGTTTACACATAACAAAAATATCTTTTATTGTACTTTCTTTTGATTTTCTTTACGTAAAATAAATAAAATGGCTTAAGCAATTCATGTACTTTATTTGCTTTTGAAAATTTGAATTACATCATTAATTAATTATAATAAATATATTTTATTATACTTTCTTTTGTTCTTTTGATGAAAATACACTCTCATTTACAAAAAAGAAAGAAAGATGTTTAAGCAGTTATACTTTACTATATATTTTCTTTTAAAAAAATAGAATTATTAATTTATAGAAATGGGATGATACATAATGGCATATTTATCTTTCAAATACACGTTAGGCCTACCTCTGGCACAAAGAGGCCCCCATGCATATTAGGACGCGCAATTATTTGTTATGCTTTGGAATCTATCACATGCTTTGCTTGCTTACTTGCTACTTGCTATATTGCTTACTTGAAGAAGAAAGTATTGACTATCCGACTTGCTCACTTCTTTATTTAAATATATACTTTATTTGTTCATATTTTTTTTACTTACTTATTTTTATATCATCTTAATAATAATAATAATAATAATAATAATAATAATAATAATAATAATAATAATNNNATATATATATATATATATATATATATATATATATATATATATATATATATATATATATATATCATCCTCTTGACTTATTAATAATAATAATAATAATCACCATCATTCCGCGCTTAGCGCTCTTTAATGACTATAGACCACCATTTTTGTATTTACTTAGGCTCAAATTTCTTTTAGGTCTACTCCAATTCTTAGAGTCTAATGAAGATATCTTTAGTCTCTCGGTATCTTCTATTTTTTTGTAAAGTACGACATCTTTCCCATAAACTCTTAAATAGGCTCGGTTCCTCATGAAAATTCATCGATACTCGTGCCTTAAACTAGCCTTAAGAATTTTCTTTAAACAACAATGAACATCTTACTTCTTTAAAAATTGGTATAATCTTTAGGTGATATATTTTGGTCCATCTATGAGGATTATCTAAATTTGCACGTTAATTTAGTCCTTTTATTAAAACATGATTACACATTTTTAAAATATTGTCACTCGTGCCTCATAATTTTCAATTCTTCCTTAATTTTTCCAACTCCGGCAAAAATTTTTATTTGCCTCGTAGCTCTATGTTTCATAAAATCTACTTAGTATTCTACATTTGTCTTTGAATTTTAACCTTCGTGCCGACTCTTATTTACAAGTTGGTAGATGTCCAAACTTGCGCAATCTACCGAGCAATAGAAGGCCACTATTTTGGTCAATTCGCATCGTCAAATTATTCTAAAATTTTTATCTATTCAATTCAAATGTCTGCATCGTCTTATCTCGGGTCGTCAAGATTAATCTTTACGCACCCATTAATCCTAAGTTTTGGCACATGAGTCGAGGTATTATCCCATAAGTCTCAAAACGGTTGGCACCGTATTCCCAGGCCTCGACAACTTTACGATTTGCTAAAGCAAAAACAAAAAAATATATATATTTTAGATTCTTTTCATTGACTAACATATCCTTATCAATTATTTTGATCCTGAGCTTGTTTATATATCCAAATATCAACAAATTATTTTCTAATATCAAAATCACACATCTTTGGGCTCTCTTAAACATTGTAATATTACAAGACCCGATCTCGTCGATTTCTTAGGCACGCATTCTAAAATATTCTACCTTTAGCCTTTAATATTTATCTACTCCATAGTGACTATATATACCTTTTTCCAAAGAGGTTGACTTGAGTTGAACATCAAAGCAACACAAGTTCAAGGACAATATGGCCAACCAAATCACAGTGATTGACCTAGATGCGGATGAGTTTGAGTACAAGAAATCCAAATCATACCAAGATAAGATTGCTAAGCTTGAAGCAAAAGTGGCAAATGTAGCAAGAAATTTATGGCGTCAAGGAAGTGATAGCCGATCTTAAGAACTCGTCCAACGTAACAGCCAGTTTTTTTCAAATCTGCACTCTTGCTTGCTAGGAAGGGCATTCTAAGCTGCCAACAATAGGTATGCAGAAGAAGCATGATTAACAAGGACTCTATCACAGAATTTGAAAGATTATCATTCCCCACCCACCTTCCCTTACGCATGCAACCTACGTAAGGCTCAGTCTCATTATGGCGAAGAAACTGGGGCAAATTTTTAGCACGCAGGATGAGTATGCTCGAAAGGAACAGCATCCCATGGAGTAATAATCAAAGCTTCCTAAAGATTGAGGCAATTTTTGAAAATTCCAGAGTCATGCAAGGAAAAGAACTTGTGATAGAGCTAAAGCTTTGATATTCGACATGAGTCAACCTTTCACAAAATCTTTAAATCAATTTGCTTCCTTGTCAACAAGTCTCTAGCGTTAGAGCCCTCTAGATAACAAGTTATTCTCGTCCATCCATTTTGCAATTTAGGCTATTGTTTCTAGTTTAGGGCTCCTTCTCAATCATAACATGGACTAATCTATCTAATCATATATTTTATTATTTTGGTGCATTTATTTTGTTATGACGAATATGCTAACACTTTATTTTGTAAGAGTTTTATTTTTCCTTTAAAGGTTGCTCGCATTGAACACTGTTTTGGCTGCAAATCTGCATAAAGGACGCGCTATAATGACCGACCGTTTTGAAGAATTCAGCACTAGTAAGGGATTGTTGCAAGCAGAAGGTGAAGATACCGAGGCAAATGTGGTACGAAGAAACTTGTGGGTTAATCTGGGAAGAACTTTCAACCTTCTTCCAAATACAACCTCCACTTCTAGCTCAAACCGAAATATTTGCTTAACCATATCCCCTTGCCTAGCTCCTACTTATGCAATCTCTACACAAATTTCACCAACATGCAACCCTAATCAAGTCATGATAATTCCTCCCATAACCACAACTCCATTTGAAGAAAGCAAGCAAAACCAATAGCAGTATGCCCTCATAAGAGACGTGAAAAAGAAATTGAAATTCAAAATGGCATATATTATGAAAAGTTGGCTACTACGAACATGCGTAATTTCTCAGACTTGATTAGAGTCGGGGACTTCCTAGGAAGCGGCATCAAAGAAGGAATGTTAGCATGCAAACTGTCAATCATGCTTTACAACTCGAGATGCTGAAAAATCGGAAAAGTAAAGAGAAGCAAAAATGCCTCAGTTGCCATGACTATGCATCAACCGGAATGCCATCAGAATCACCAGCTTTTGCAAAATCATGCCATCTCTGACGCCCGCGACATGCATCTCCAGCCTCATCACCAACAAAGCATTCAATATCAACATCGCCATGCACAAGTCGCTTCTCACCAATTAAAGAAAAGAAAACCCCGCAACTTCACGCCTTTGACTGAATCAATCTCTAGTATATTCGCTCGATTGAATGCCTCAGGAATTGTGCAACCAAGAAAAGGAAGGATATTTGACCCTTCACATCCATTATCTGATCCTTCCAAGTAGTGTGCCTACCATTCAAATGCTCAAGGTCATGATACAGAAGAATGCCTAGCATTAAAGCATACGATTCAGAATATGATTGATGCTAACAAATTGCGAGTGCACCTACTAGTTAGAACAAATATCTCAAATGCAACTAGCAGCAGCACAAGCAATACAGCGAGCGTGGTTGGGCATCCGAAGAAGAAACGTCTTCTAGACTAGTTCGCCTTGCGTTGCTGGAATTTTCATTTTTCAACTATCATCCTATGAGCAGCTATTTTTTTTTATTTTTTTTTTTGTAATCATGCCTTGCTTTTGTAAGAACTACGTTTTGACCTGATTCCCGTTTAAGAGGGGATACGTAGGCAGCCCTATGGGTTCGGTCTCATCATAATAAAAATCCTATTTACCCTAAAAGCCAAAACCGGGGCAGATTTTGCAGAAGGATCTTCATCATTCGACAAAGCAGAAAATAAAATCTGGAGCTACATATTTGTTACAAGCACAACAGCAAATTCCAGAATGCCATGGCAACAAGTTGTAGATTCAAAGCCAAACTTTGATATTCAATGCAAGGCAATCACTTTCTTTTATACTAATGAATTTTCTTTGAGTAATGTCGGGGCATATTTTAGCTATCCCTGAACAATATTATACACTATCGCAAAGCTCAGCATCAAGTTAGAAGTTTCAAGATTCATGCAAAGCAAAAGATGAACCCAAGCCAGCGCAAATCAAACTTTGAAACTTATAATTTTTCTTTGAGTGCAGGAATTTATTAATAGCAAAACTTCAGTATGAAGGTCCAATGATTTTTAGCATTGCAACAGGAATATTCACTACTACAAAGGAATTTCATCAAGCTCCCTGCATCGCACCATTTGCTATTACAGAATCATTGCACCAAGCTCTCTGTATTGCACCATCAATATATGTTACTTTGAAAGAACCATGCCAAGCTCTTCGCACTGCACCAATCTGGTAATTTTAAATCAAGCATCGCATTTAGTCTTGTCCACCTTTAATAGGACACTAAGGCATGTCCGCCTTTAATAAGACGTTTAGGCACATTTGCCTTTAATTAAACATTTAGGCTTATCCGCCTTTAATTGGATATTTATGCACATTTATCTTTAATTAAATATTTAGGCTCGTCCGCCTTTAATAGGACACTTACGCACATTTGGCCTTTAATTAAATATTTAGGCTTATCCGCCTTTAATTGGATATTTATGCACATTTATCTTCAATTAAATATTTGGGCTCGTCCGCCTTTAATAGGACAATTATGCACATTTATCTTTAATTGAATATTTAGGCTTATCCGCCTTAAATAGGATATTTAGGTTTATCCGCCTTTAATTGGATTTTTAGGCAAGTTTGCCTTTAATATGATATTTAGGCTTGTCCGCCTTCAACAGGACATTTATGCATTTAGGCTTACCCGCCTTTAGTTGGATATTTAAGCATGCTTGCCTTTATGATATTTAGGCGTGTTCGCCTTCAATGGAACATTTAGGCTTGTCCGCCTTTAACATGACTTTTATGCATCAAATATTTAGGCTTATCCGCCTTTAGTTGGATATTAATGCACATCTATCTTTAACTAAACATTTAGGCTTGTCCGCCTTTAATAGGACGTTTAGGCACATTTTGCCTTTAATTAAATATTTAGGCTTATCCACCTTTAATTGGATACTTATGCACATTTATATTTAATTAAACATTTAGGCTTGTCTGCCTTTAATAAGACGTTAGGCACATTTTGCCTTTAATTAAATATTTAGGTTTATCCGCCTTTAATTGGATATTTATGCATATTTATCTTTTATTAAATATTTAGGCTCGTCCGCCTGTAATAGGACAATTATGCTCATTTGTCTTTAATTAAATATTTAGGCTCATCCGCCTTAAATAAGATAGTTACGCTTATCCGTCTTTAATTGAATTTTTATGCAAGTTTACCTTTAATATGATATTTAGGCTTGTCCGCCTTCAACAGGACACATTATCACATATTCACATGCTTTTCATTAATTTATTTCGACCTAGATGGTCATGTTGTTAATGTCATTACTGAAATGCATCATTATCATAAATCATTGCAAAGCACATTTATATACTGCATGTTATTGTTGAAAATCATCATTGGCATAAAGATACATTTTTATCAAATCATTTTGGCCGACTACGCCGCATTGTATAAGTAAACGCCCAAAAGGTGTCATTTTCATAAGACTACTTTACAGCACATTGCATTTCAATATCTACTCTACTGACGAATTTGCCTTGCAGGAAATATAGTGCAATATGGCGATCAAGCCGAGTTATCGCAAATTATATTTTAAAACTCATAATTTTCTTTCAGTACAGGAATTTACTAATAATAAACTTCAGCATGCAGATTCTAAATTATCGGCACCGCTCCCTGAACATTTGCTTCTATAAAGGCACTGCATCAAGCTCCCTGAACATTTATCTTTATAAACTAAACTTTCATGTGACATTGCCGACCATGAAATATGTCACCATAAAATTATTTTTATATGTTGCACAATAAATTCGCTTTTCTTATGAATTAACGCCTAAATATTATTTTCATAAGATTATTTTTTATGGCATATTGCATATTATTTCCTAACGAATTTTCTTAGCATTGTCAAGCTCTGCAGGAAAAATAGCGCAACGTGGAACTATATCTTAGCAGTGAACTGGGGCAATTTGTTGGAAAGGAATACCAAACTTTCCAACAAAGGTCAAGGATCTACTTCGAACTCCGCTCGACTCAACTCTCAAGATTCCTAACCAAATCCTTATTTCAAATATATTTCTTTCAATCATGGTACCCAGTGTCTCTATAATTCAACATTGGGGCAGCATTTTAAGATTTGCATCAATAGTTGAGTCCTACTCCAGGGTACCATAAGTCTTGAACTACATCTGGCATGATTCTCGTGAAACCCGAGATATGTAGGCAACTCGAAACCGGAGTTCGGCTGCAATCATTTTCTTCTTACGTCCCCTTTGTCCCATTCCAACCTTGATGGTCGGGACAAAATTGGCTACTAAGTCAACATTCTTTGCCCGAAAACTCTTTCATCGTCTCCGGTCAAAGAGGGGCAGCTGTTGACATCCAATTTTGTCCCTCCTTTCTTCCAAATTATTTCTTTGAGCTTCTAATATTGTTTATTATGTAAGAATATTTATTTTACTATTTTATCTAATTACTATCGTTATTTTGTTATTCTATTTTGTCATTAGATTATTATTATTATTATTATTATTATTATTATTATTATTATTATTGTTGTTGTTGTTGTTGTTGTTGTTGTTGTTGTTGTTGTTGTTGTTGTTGTTGTTGTTGTTGTTGTTACTACTACTACTACTACTACTATTATTATTAATATTTCTACTACGATGACGGCGACGATTTTATCTCTCAAATAATTTCATTTAACGTCAACTAATAATATTCTCCTTTACAAATATTTTTTACTGCATTGCATTGATCCTACTCTTATTTATATTAGTATCTACTAAATATATTTTTTTTTACAACAAAAGTTTGTAATTATTTAAACACTAGAAAATTATTTAATATAAATATTTGTTACTAAGCATATCAAGATTTAAGAAGCCCAAATAAAAGTTGAAGAAGAAAGAGATTTAGCCCTTTCCATATCCCAAATCGGAGGCCCATACCCACCAACCCACCAACTCTACTTCTTTTCCATGTCAGCTCCACATAAGCCCCACGTCAGCGCCACATAGGCGCCAACGGTCCAAAACACACGCCAAGCACACGCCTAGCACAACCCTCACACACATCCCACTCCTCTGTCCACGTGGCGACATCTGAGCCGAAGATTTTAAATCAACGGTCAGGATCAAATCTTCTAGAAAACTCTAAAATATCACCATTTATTTACTTTTCTTTTATTATTTTAATTTTATAATTTAATTTCAGCCATAGATTCATCTAATCTAATGGTCAAAATTCCTCCCATCATAATATCTTTTCCTAACCCTAATTCCTATTCTCTCTCTCCTAAACATCCAAAACAGACGCTTCTTCTCCTCCCTTTCCTCTTCTTCACAAAATTCCATCCTTGCTCAGCCATGGCAGAACTTGCCATTACCATTATTCACAAGAAGCTCTGCACCTCATTTAATTTCTCTGCAAACCAACGTTCAATTTTCAAATGGTTTAGTAGCCTCGACTCAATTTCAAAATCCCGCCCAAATCAAGAACCCTAATTTTACACCTATAAATACCAGACTTTGTGCTATCTTCAAGCAAGCTTGAACCCCCTCCTTTAACCCGAGGCGGCGTTCGGAGTTTTCGTTGGATCCGAGACCTCAGCCCTGGTTCACTGCCCAACAAGAGGCCTGCTCTTGAGTTTCACTTTGAGACTCCATGCCGCCGCTAGGCCCGAGATCAGCTTTCTCTTCATCCATTTCTCTTGCTTTCCTGAAACACAGCTGAACTGAAAAGTCAAGGAATGCCGGGAGGGAATAGCGGATGTTCCCCTTCATGTCTTGTTGATTAGCCTTGCCTTATACCTTATGTGTTTTGAGTACTAACCTGTTATTTGTATTTGTTTGTTTACTGTGTGTGGGGATTTAACTTAAGTTTTCTTATTGATATTTAATTGTATTGGGTTGCTTAGAGATCATTAATTTCTAGAATAGAAAGATGTGAAGTTATCATTTAGAGGGCTCAGAACTAAACCTTCCTTTTGAATTTAGTCTATCTCTTTTACTATATTTTGATTTCTTAAAGTTTCTAACAAATATATTTTTCTATCAGGTACCAATATGAAGTCAAATGAGTTTATATTCACGTTTTTTTGGAGTCTTGTCCATTTAGAACAAAAAATGCATTTTCAAATAAAACTATACAAGTCCAAATCTGTTTTCTTTAACGTACAAACAAAAATCTCTTCAACATGACTTTTAATGTAAATTTGATTCTCCTTTTTAAAAAAAGGGTTTCTACATTTACAGTTAATTAATCAACCTAAGTTTGGCCGGTTAACCGTTTTTAATGGATCTCATAAGGTGCCTTACCCCTTCCTTTTGAGATAGTTAGAATCCTTACCTAGAATTTCTAAGGTTAAGTAGACCATAAAACAGAGTTAACTTTAACTATTATCTAGCTAAAATTGGTGTCCTAATTCACCGTTAAAATAATTAGGTGGCGACTCTATTTAATTAATTAACCCTTCAGAATTACCAATATGTTATACTCTAGTTTGACCCGTGTTAAAATGGGGTATAACATACCACCCTCCTACTTTCAGTGGCCTGGCATCAGAGGAGGCCCAGGGTTTTCTTGAGGAGTGCCAATGTATCCTCTGTATTATGGGTGTACCGGTGTCTAGTGGGGTTTCTTTCAGTACGTTCCAGCTTAGGAGAGCGGCTTATCAGTGGTGGCGTGCATATGACTTGGGTGGTCCAGCTGAGGCAGCTGCATTCAGTTCTCGGATATGTTCTTGAGGGAGTATGTTCCCCAGAGTTTTAAAGATGCATTGCACGCAGAGTTTGAGCAGTTGCGCTAGGGTTCTATGACCGTGTTGAAGTATGCGGTCCGATTCAGTGATTTGGCTAGGCATGCACCAGCCTTGGTTGCTACTGTTAGAGAGCGGGTCCGTCGATTTATCGAGGGGCTCAACCCCAGCATCAGACTTAGTATGGCCCGAGAGTTGGAGATTGGCATTGCATACCAGCAAGTTGTGGGGATTGCTAGGAGATTAGAGGGTATGCTGACTCGGGAGAGAGAGGAGAGGGAAGCCAAGAGGTCTCGAGAGTCTGGAACATATAGTGGTACTCGTGCCCCATATACAGCTCGTCATGGTAGGGGCTATGTGAGTCGCCCTGTTCATTCAGCACTAACAGCGGCCAGCGGTATTCCGGGCACTCCTAGGCCCCAGGCTCCCTATTATGCACCGCCATGTCTAGTGCACGTTCTGCATGGGGTGCTTTCAGCGGCTATTCCAGCCGATCTATCACGGGCCAACCACAGCAGCCACGTCCTTTGAGAGCTTGTTTTGAGTATGGTGACACTCGCCATATGGTGAGGGATTGCCCCAAACTTAGGAGGGGTGAACCTCCACAAATTTCTCAGGCACCGCGTGCCCCACCGGGTCCTTAAGCTATGGTTACAGCACCAACTACCACTCCACCAGCTTAGCCAGCTCGAGGTGGAGGTCGGGCAGATAGAGGTCGCCCTAGAGGGGGAGGCCATGCCAGATATTATGTTATTCCTGCTCGGCAGGAGGCAGTTGCATCCGACTTGGTCATTACAGGTATTGTCCCGGTCTGTCATAGAGATGCATCAGTCTTATTTGATCCAGCCTCCACTTATTCCTATGTGTTATCTTATTTTGCTCTATATTTGGGTGTATCCTATATTTGGGAGATTCTATTGTTGTTGACCATGTGTATCGGTCGTTTTTTCTTGTTCTTAGTGATTTTGAGACCAGTGCCGATTTATTATTGCTCAATATGGTAGACTTTAATATTCTTTTGCACATGGACTAGTTGTCGCCCCATTATGCTATTCTTGAGTGTCACGCCAAGTCCGTGACGCTGGCTATGCCAGGATTACCATGGTTAGAGTGGAGAGGTACCTTAGATTATATTCCTAGCAGAGTTATTTCATTTCTAAAGGTTTAGCGAATGGTTGAGAAGGGGTGTGATGTGTATCTAGATTATGTAATAGATGTCAGTATTGATACTCCTACCATTGAGTCAGTTCCAGTAGTGAGGGATTATACAGATGTATTTCTAGCAGATCTTCCGAGCATGCCGCCCGACAGAGATATGATTTTGATATTGATTTGTTGTCGGGCACTCAGCCCATCTCTATTCCTCCATATCGTATGGCTCCGCCTAAGTTGAAGGAGTTAACGGAGCAGTTATAAGAGTTGCTTGGTAAGGGCTTCATTCGGCCCAATGTGTCGCCTTGGGGTGCTCTAGTTTTGTTTGTGAAGAAGAAGGATGGTTCTATGCGCATGTGTATTGATTATCGCCAATTGAACAAGGTTACAATGAAGACCGGGTATCCGTTGCCTCGTATTGGTGACCTATTTGATCAGTTACAGGGTGCTCGAGTGTTTTCCAACATTGACTTACGTTGAAGCTATCATTAGTTAAAGGTTCGGGAGCCAGATATCCCGAAGACTACTTTCAGGACTACGAGTTCCTTGTGATGTCATTTGGGCTGACCAACTCCCCCGCAGCATTTATGCATTTGATGAATAGTGTATTTTGGCCCTATCTTGACTCATTCGTCATTATGTTTATTGACGACATTCTGGTGTACTCCCAGAGTCAGGAGGATCATGAGCAGCACCTGAGGACTGTGCTCCAGACCTTGAAAGAAAAGAAGTTATATGCAAAATTCTCAAAGTGTGAGATCGGCAAGATTCAGTGGCATTTTGGGTCATGTAGTTTCGAGTGAGGGGGTCAAAGTGGATCCGAAGAAGGTTGAAGCAGTGTAGAGTTGGCCGAGACGATCCTCAAGCTACAGAGATTCGGAGTTTCTTGGTTTGGTGGGGTATTACTGTCGATTTGTAGAGGGTTTCTCATCTATTGCAGCACCTATGACCAGGCTGACCCAGAAGTGTTCTCCGTTCAGGTGGACAGAGTGTGAGGAAATCTCTCAAAAGCTCAAGACTGTTTTGACTATAGCCTCAATAATTGTATTGCATACAGAGTCGGGGTCTTATACTGTATATTATGATGTGTCGCATATTGATCTCGGTGCGGTGTTGATGCAGGATGGTAGGGTGATTACCTACGTGTCTAGATAGCTAAAGGTGCATGAGAAGAACTATCCCTTCCACGACCTTGAATTAGCAGGTATTGTTCATTCCTTGAAGATTTGGCGGCACTATTTGTACGGTGCCCCTTGTGAGATCCACACTGATCACCGGAGTTTGCAGCATCTGTTCAAACAGAAGGATCATAACTTATGTCAGCGGAGGTGGTTAGACCTGCTTAAGGACTATGATATAACTATTTTATACCATCCCGGGAAGGCCAATATGGTGGCCGATGCCTTGAGTCGCAAGGCGAATAGTTTGGGCATCTTAGCATATCTACCAGCAGCAGAGAGGCCAATAGCATTGGATTTTCAGGCCTTGGCCAATCATTTTTATATATTGGATGTTTCTAAGCCGAGTTGAGTTTTGGCTTGTATGGTTTTGCAGTCTTATCTTTATGATGGTGTCTGGGAGCGTCAGTATGATGACCCCCATCTTCTTGTCCTTAGGGACACGGTTCAGCACGGTGATGCCAAGAAGGTCACCATTGGAGATGACGGTGCATTGAGGATGCAAGGCAGGCTATGTGTGCCTAATGTATATGGTTTGCATGACTTGATTCTCTAGGAGGCTCACAGTTCGCGGTACTCTATACATCCAGGTGTCGCGAAGATGTATCAGGACTTGAGGCAGCATTATTGGTGGAGGAGAATGAAGAATGACATAGTAGAGTATGTAGCTTGGTGCCTAAATTGTCAGCAGGTGAAGTATGAGCATCAACGGCCAAGTGGATTGCTTCAGAAGCTAGATATTTCGAAGGGGAAATAGGAGCGGATCACTATGGATTTTGTTGTTGGGCTCCCACGGACTCAGAGGAAGTTCGATGCAGTTTGGATGATTGTGGATAGGTTGACCAAGTTGGCTCATTTCATCCCAGTGATGACTACTTATTCTTTTGAGCAGCTGACTCGAGTTTATATCCGCGAGATTGTCAAGCTTCATGACGTGCCGGTATCCACCATCTCTGACCGGGGTACGCAGTTTACATTGTAGTTCTGGAGGGTCGTACATCATGAGTTAGGTACTCGGGTTGAGTTGAGCATAGCCTTTCGCCCTCAGACAGACGGACAGTCTGAGCGCACTATTCAGATACTGGAGGATATGCTTCGTGCATGTGTGATGGAGTTTGGGGGTTCTTGGGATCAGTTCTTTCCACTTGCGGAGTTCGCCTACAACAACAATTATCAGTCGAGCATTCAGATGGCCCTGTATGAGGCTTTGTATGGTAGACGGTGTCGATCTCCAGTGGGTTGGTTTGAGCTGGGCGAGGCTAGACTATTGGGTACAGACTTGGTTCGGGATGCTTTGACAAAGGTTAAGGTGATTCAGGATCGACTTTGTACAGCCCAATCAAGACAGAAGAGTTATGCGGATTGGAAGGTTCGCGATGTCGCATCATGGTTGGGAAGCGGGTCTTGTTCTGAGTTTCGTCCGTGAAGGGTGTTATGAGGTTCGGGATGAAGGGCAAGTTGAGCCCTGGGTATATCGGGCCTTTTGAGATTCTTGAGAGGGTTGGAGATGTGGCTTACAGACTTGCACTACCACCTAGCCTAGCTGCAGTTCATCTAGTATTCCATATTTCTATGCTCCGGAAGTATCACGGCGATCCGTCTCATGTGATAGATTTCATCTCAGTCCAGTTGGACAAGGATTTGTCTTATGTTGAGGAGTTGGTGGCCATTTTGTACAGGCAGGTTCGAAAGTTGATGTCACGACCCAATTCTCCTATAGGCCGTGATGGCGCCCAATGACGCCTTTAGGCAAGCCAACAGTGAACTAACCACGTGATTTCTCTTTTTTTTAAATTTCCAAGAAATTAAATTTTCCTTAATTAAAAGATTTAAGTAACGGCGGGTTTAAATAAATAAAATGAAATAAGCTGAGTGCAATCATAACCATAGTAATAATCCAAAACTACAAGTGTGCTAGTGTGTGCCAAGATCTGGTATCACAAGTTATGAGCACTAATAGATTATATTAAACTTTAGCTATTGTCTGAAATGAAATAGATAGAAATGAATGCAAATGAGAGACTCTAGGTGCTGTGGAACGGCTCAGGAAGCAGCTCACCACTAGGCCTCCGGGAAATGGGGATGCGCGCCAGTGTGATTACCAGATGTACCTGCCTCAAATCCTGCACGGTCAGTGCAGAAGTGTAGCGTGAGTACATAAACAATATGTACCCAGTAAGTATCAAGTCTAACCTCGAAGAAGTAGTGGCGAGGAGTCGACATCGACAATTACTATGGGCTAACAATAATAATACAGAAATTCTAAATATGCATGGGATATGTAATAATAATAATAATAACTCATTAACAAGTAGGAACAAATTATTCTTTCACAAATCAATAAATTTCAAGTAAATTCATGTTATTAATAATTGTAACCTCACAAGTCACAAAATAATATCAAGTATGATTAGGCTCCGAGTATTATTAAGCACGATTTATGCCGAGGTCGTACGACCCGATCTAGAATAACGTGTACATTGCCAAGGAATGTGCGGCATGATCCATAGATGCATCTATTCTACTGTCGCGACTTTCGGCCCGCTCCACAAGAAATGAGGGTACTTTATATGCATTTGACTTAAACATTATTACAAGTCTAATACACAATGTAATACAATTTCCAATAACGGCCAAGTAATCCGCTCTAAATTCAAGCAAGTGAAATTCGGTATCTTACAGTTCCTTTATCAAGTTCCAATATGATTTAAACAATTTAATTAACAAGTAGGGTACAAACATTGCAAGTATTTCATGATTTGGGTCCTAAACTACCCAGACATAAGCATAATTAGTAGCTACACACGGATTCTCGTCACCTCGTGCGTACGTAGCCCCCACAATTAGAAGCAAATATTAATTTAAATCACCTATGGGGTAAATTCCCTCTTACAAGGTTAGGCAAGAGATTTATATCGTCTCAAAGCTCACTTTCCGGCCACAAATTCACTTAAAGACCCCACTTGGTGCCAAACAATCCACAACTAGCAAAATATTACATAAAATAATCAATATACGCTCAAGAGTTAATAACTTAACTATTAGAGTAATTACCCAACCCAAATTGGAAGGTTCATAAAATTCACTCCCAGGACCACGTGCTCGGATTCCGGAAATTTTCGAAGATAAATGTTACCCATAACCTCACGAACTCAGATATATAACTTTCACCCTATTCCATAATCATTTTCGTGGTTAAATCCCATTTTTATCAAAACCTAGGTTTTTCACCTAAACCCATAATTTTCACAATTTTTCATGTTAAAATCTACCCATAATCTATGTATTAAACGTACATTGGGTAGGAATTACTTACCTTCAATAGTTAGGTTGAAATCCCCCTCTTTAAAGCTCTAAAATCGCCCAAGAGTATAATAAATGAACTTAAAATGGCCTAAGTCGCGTTTTTAATAAAGTCTCTGCCCAGCAATCCTTCTTCGTGATCGCGAAGGCAAAGCTCCCCCGGGCCCAGGAAACCTTCATCGCAAATGCGAGGGCAGTCTTGCGATCGCGAAGGCTTGGCCCGCCTGAGCATCGCGAACGCGGCTACACCTTCGCAAACGCGAAGGGTAATGGGTACTGACCCCTCCCAGGTCCTTTTCTTCTATGTGAACGCGAGAGGACATCCGTGAACACGTAGGCCTAGGACCACAAAGCTTCATGAATGCGGCCGCATTATCGCGAACGCGAAGAATAAATCGCACACTGCCCAAATCCTTCATCGCGAACGCGAGGGGCCTTCCACGTTCACGAAGAAGGAAACCAGAACCGGAAAATTTGGTTTCTCCAACTTAGCTTCGGGTGGTCCGAAACACACCTGAGCCACTCGGGACCCCGTCCAAATGCACCAACAAGTACATAAATATAGTACGGACCTGATCAAACCCTCAAAACACGTAAATAACAATGAAACTAAGAATCGCACCCGAAAACTAAATTGAATCAAATTATGAACTTCAAGTTTCCAATTCGCTCAGAACACGCCGAATCATACTTAAACTACTCGGAATGACACAAAATTTTGTGTGCAAATCTTAAATCACCATACGAACTATTCCTAGGCTCGAAATCCTAAATGGACCTCGATAACACCAAATCCTACTTCAAACCAAATATTAAGAACTCTAAAACCTTTAATGTGTCAACTTCCACTATTAAGCGCCGAAATGCTCCCGAGTCATCCAAAATCCAACCCGAACATACGTCCAAGTCCAAAATCATCAAACAAACCTATTGATACCGTCAAATCCCGATTCTGAGGTCTTTTACTCAAAACGTTGACTCAAGTCATATTAAGGAACTAAGTGTTCCGATTTCAACCCGAATCCTTTCAAATTCCCGATAACCATCCCCGAAAGTCATAAAGCAGTTAAAGAACCTATGGGGAGTCTTATGTAGGGGAACGAGGATATAGAAAGCAAAATAACCGGTCGGGTCGTTACAGTTGAGGTCGAAGAACATTGCTTCAGTGAAGGTTCGATGGAGGGGCAAGCCAGTCAAGGAGGTGACTTGGGAGACCGAACAAGCTATGCATAGCCATTATCCTCATCTTTTCACCGCTTCGAGTATATCTCTATGCTCGTTCGAGGACGAACGATTATTTTGAGAGGGGGAGGATGTAACGACTCGGACGATTGTTTTGAGAGTATGAGCCCCTATCCCCTATTGAGTGCTTCCTCTGTTTCATTTTATGGTTATTTGACTTGTTGGGGTTCTTGGTTTCGGGTTTTGGAGAGTTTCGAAGTGGAACGGGGCACATAGTCCCTAAGTTGGAAGTTTTAGTTGTAAGAGTCGACTGTATTTTGACTTGTGTGAAGACGACTCTGGAATAGAGTTTCATCAGTTCCAATAGCTCCATATGGTGATTTTGGTCTTAGGGGCACGTCCGGATGTGGATTTGGAGGTCCGTATGTCATTTCAGAGTTATTTGGCGAAAGGTGGAATTTGGAAGATTTTTAGGAAGTTTGATTGGGAGTGGACTTTTTGATATCGGGGTTGGATTTTGATTTAGAAAGTTGGAATAGGTATTTAATGTCAAATGTGACTTGTGTGCAAAATTTGACGTCAATCGGACGTGATTTGATAGGTTTCGGATCGTTTGTAGAAGTTAGAATTTCCTTAGTTTCAATAGGCTTGAATTGGGGTGTGTTTAGTGTTTTTCATGTTGTTTGCCGTGATTTGAGGGATCGACTACGTTCTTATGATGTTTTAGGACTTTTTGGTGTATTTGGTTGAGGCCCCGGTGGCCTCGGGTAGATTTCGGATGGTTAACGGATCGAATTGGAGTTGGAAGATTTGCTGAAGCACTGCTGTTCTGGTGTCATCACACCTGCGGTGGGGTTGGCTGCACATGCAGAATTGGAGAAGTGAGCGTGTGACTGAAGGACCGAAGCTGGCTTAGCCCAGCTGGGATCGCAGGTGCGAAGGGAGAGCCATCGCAGATGCGGAGGTGTGATCGCAGAAGCTGATGAGGATACCCTGGGTCATGGTCGCAGAAGCGAAAGGGTGCGAGCCCTAGTCCGCAGAAGCGGAAACCCTGGCCATAAGTGGAATCCACACCTGCGATGGTTTTTTCGCAGGTGCGCCATCGCAGGTACGACTGAGAGCCCGCAGATGCGAAATCGCTGGGCAGAAAAGGCCTAAGTTCGAGGGTTTGATTTCATTATCCATTGTTGGACCTAGAGAGCTCGGATTGAGGCAAGAATTTGAAGGATTTTCAGAGGAAACATCTGGGTATGGATTCTTGACTTGTTCTTGATCAATTTTCACTATTCTATCGTTAATTTCTTCATTTAATTAAGGATTTGGGTTGTAAATTTGGGGGGGAAGGTGTGAGGTTCTTAGACCAAATTTTGAGGTTTTGATTGAGGTTTTGGTATCGGATTTGAGTACTTTTGGTATTTTTGGACTCGCGGTTGAATGGGTGTTCGAATTTTGTGACTTTTACCCGATTCCGAGACGTGGGCCCGGGTCAACTTTTTGTGGCGATTTTCTAATTTCTTGTTAAAGTCATGATTTCATTAATTAGATTAGTTTATTATAACTATATTTATAGTATGTAATTTCTTTTGGCTAGATTGGGTCGTTCGGAGTCGGAAAGTCGAGGGAAAGGCATTCTTATTGACTGATTAAGCTTGGTTTGAGGTAAGTGACTTGTCTAACCTTGTGTGGGAAAAATCCCCTTAGGATTTGGTACTGTGGTAACAATTTGTGATATGTGAGTGCCGTGTACGCGATGTGACGAGTGCGTACACGAGCTAAATGTTGAAAATCCGGTCATTGCTAAGTAATTTCCTTCTTATAGCTTAAATGAGTTATTCTAGCACGTGTAGTCTTCATGTCTAGCCTAATTTCACATGTCTACGTTTTTTATCTCTTAGTTTCAATTTGTACAACATGCTTAGTTGAATTACCTGTTTTTCCTTGATTCTGTATCTGTTCTTTAACTGTAGGTTTTCCTTGCTTGTAATATCATTATTGTATTTATTACATATTGATTTTTGTGATTCTTGTTGTGATGATTGTTTGGTGGTGGCACGAGGTCTCTTCCATGCGGAGTTGTTGTTGGCACGAGGTTTCTTCCGTGTGGAGTGTTATTGGCACGAGGTTTCTTCCGTGCGGTGTGTTGTTGGCACGAGGTTTCTTTCGTGCGAAGTGTTATTGGCACGAGGCTTCTTCCGTGCGGAGTGTGATTGGCACGAGGTTTCTTTCCGTGCGGAGTGTCAATGGCACGAGTTTTTCTTCCGTGCGGAGAGTATTTTGGAACGAGGTTTCTTCCGTTCGGAGTGGGATTATGGCACAGGGTTTCTGCCGTGCCGTAGTGAGATATTTACTTTTGGGACTACGAGGCGGTACCTCGAGAGCGCCCCTATTGATTTCTTGTTTTTGTTGCATTGATTGTAGTTTTTGTTGTTCCTTAACTTGTAAGATGTTCTTTTCCTTACGTGTTGTAATTGTCTTCTTGTTTTTCCTCGTGCTATTACTTCTCCGTACATTCTTATTGCTTCATTAACCTGCCATTTGTTGCTATATTTCACTTCTTCCTTGTTTCTCTTATTCCAGTAGGGCCCTGACCTGACCTCGTCACTACTCTACCGAGCTTAGGCTTGGCACTTACTGGGTACCGTTGTGGTGTAATCATACTATGCTTCTATAAATTTTTTTGTGCAGACACAGGTACATCCTACCAGCCCCGATATTAATAGAGAGTGTGTGCTGCTTCTTGGAGACTTCAAGGTATATCTGCCAGCGTCCGCAGACCTCGGAGTCCCCCTCTATCCTTATTATGTTGTCTTTCTTATTCTCTTAGACGCTGATGTATTAGAGACATTTAGTACTTCCTTAGAGTTTGTGACTTGTAACTACCGGGTTTTGGGAGTTGTTCTTACTCTGAGTTGCAATTTTACTTGTACATGCCGAGCGGCAGTTTTCAGCTCTATATATATATATATATATATATATATATATATATATATATATATGTTGAAGTTTAGTTATTATTTCAGTTATTTCATAATTGTTAGGCTTACCTAGTCTTAGAGACTAGGTGCCATCATGACATCTTACGGAGGGAAATTTGGGTCGTGACAGAATCTTTGAAGGATTAATTCCAAAATTATTGAACATATATTCAATTGCTTATAAAACTTGATGCTTATAAACGATATAATATTTATGGGTAAATTGAAGTTCATGATTATAAGACATTTATGGATCGCCCAAAGGTTTATCGTTTGTTCTTATGATCATTAAACATTAAGTCGATAATTTAGATTTGCTATTAGTTCTATTTATATATATCCAAAGATAGTAAGTTGTAACGACCCGACCCGTCGTTACGGGAGTTACCGCCCCGTTTTTCCCGTTTTATGCTTCTATATGTTTCATTATATGTGTTTGGAGAATTTGAAGTAATTCGGATACAGTTCGGTTGGAAATGAGACAATAAGTCTCTTTATGAGAAGGTTAGTTTGAAAAAGTCAACCGAATGTTGACTTATGAGTTAGAAGGATCGGAATGGATTTCCGATGATTCGACTAGTTTCGGGGGATGATTTGTGACTTAGGAGCGCAATCGGAATTGAATTTGGAGGTCCGGTGTAGAATTAGGCTTGAATTGGCTAAGGTTGGATTTTGGCGAATTCCGGATGGTAGGTGAGATTTTGATCCGAGGGTCGGAATGGAATTTCGAGAGTTGCAGTAGCTCCGTTAGGTAATTTTGGATATGCGTGCAAAGTTTCAAATCATTCGGAGGTGTTTAGGTCGGGTTTTAGATGAAATGCAAGTTTCGGAAGTTTTAGTTTAACTTAGGCTTGAATCCGTGGTAATTCGATGATTTTGGTGTTTATGATAGTGTTTTTATGTTCCGAGCAAGTTTGAATGAAGTAATAGAACATATCTGTGCATTTGGTTGAGGTTCCGAGGGCCTCGGGGTGAATTCGGGTGGTTAAACGAGAGTTTTGAGGTGTAATTGCAGGTCAGATTTTCTGTCATCTGGTGTTTCCGCTTCTGCGGAAATGTACCGCAGAAGCGGGTACGTGGTCGCAGAAGCGGTCGTGGCCGGCTAGGGAAATTTCCGCAGATGCGGAAGGTGGCTCGCACCAGCGGGTCCGCATAAGCGGACAAGGTGCCGCAGAAGCGGTTTTGAAGAAACCGCAGAAGCGGACTTCGCGTCGCATAAGCGAAGTCCGGGCTTCTAAGTGAAAACCGCTTAAGCGGAAATGTGGCCGCAGAAGCGGTCCCGCATAAGCGAAAGCGGGACCGCATAAGCGAAAGCGGGACCGCATAAGCGAAAATTGTTGGGCGACGGAAGGGTTTTAAAATAATATTTCATCCGCGACCCTTTCATATTTTTCCTCCATTGTTGACGTTCTTAAGAGCTTTGAACAAGGAAATTCGAGGGCTTTGACTGAGAATCACTTGGAGGTAAGTTCCTGGCCTAAATATTCGATTTTATGGTAGAAATTACATGTAAATTATAGAAAATTCATCAAAAACGGGTCAGGCTAGGGCTTGGAAAGCTGTGATGTAAAAATGGAATTTAGAGGGTCAAACGAGCTCCGATTTTGGTAAACTTTATATGCACGGACTCGTGGCGAGACGAGGAATCCTTTGGTGTGATTTTTGGAATTTTTCGAGAAGTGGGCCCGGGGCTCGGGTTTTACCAACTTCGTGAATTTTAGTACTTTTTGAGTATTTTTGATTGGGTTATGTTTCTTTAACCCATATTTATGTATTCGTTGTGATTTTGACTAGATTCGACGCGCGAGGAGGTCGATACGAAAGGAAAAGGCATTGCGGACCATTCTACGGCCGGATAGAGGTGAGTAGTTGGTGTATATGATGGCCTGAGGGTTTGAAACCCCGGCTTATCACATTGTGACGCTATTGTAGGGCGTGACTTGCACCCCATGGCAGGTGCGGGATTAGTTATGACTGGGGATTGAGACTTAGTCAATCCCGAACAAGAATATTTCTATATTGGCGACTGATACGCACCCTGTATTGAATATATCTGGGCTTATTGCCCTGTTTGGGGCCTTGTGCCGATCTGTAGCATCCTTAGAGGATGAATGTCATTGTGATAGCATGCTTTGTATAATCATTGATCTCAGTCCTGTGTTTAATCACTGTTATGAAACGCTAAGTCACTTTTCCTGAAGTTAAATATCTAAAGTATATTCTTCTTAATAAATTGGAAATTGGGAAATTAATTGAATCTGTTACGTGACTCATATGCATATTGTGGACTGAGTATGGATCGGGCTGCACGCCGCAGCGAATCGTATGATTATATTGCGCTTGGGCTGAAGGATCCCCTCCGGAGTCTGTACACACCCCCAGTGAGCGTCGTCGACGTTAAATGGATCGGGCTACGCGCCGTAGCGGTCATGTGCATTGCATTGCATCTTTACATTATACTTGACCGATATATTTGAAGTTGTTTTGCTGTTAGTTCGTAGTTAGGTGTTGGACTGTTAGTTTTAGCTTTGCTTTGTGGCATTTCGTGGATTTCTTATCTTCAGACATTTTATATGCTTATTACTCACTGAGTCTGTAGTACTCACCCCTACTCCCTGCACCTTGTGTGCAGATTCAGGTACACCGGAGGCTTAGCTGAGCAGTCTTTGTTTCCCAGAGCTTATCAGAGTTGTTGAGGTAGCTGCTTGACGTTCGCAGGACCTGACTACTCTTCCTATTTCAGTTTTATTTATATAAACATTTTCAGACTTGAGTATTTTCATTCAGATATTGTTATTCAGATTGTTTTAGAGGCTCTAGACTCGTGACCCCAGGTCTTTGGGAGCGTTTTATCAGACTTCGTATTTTTCTCAGTATTATTCTATTATAAATATTGGATTATTATTCTAAAACTATTATAATCTCTTTAGATTGTCGTATTGAGGTTTACGGTTAATTTGGGAACGATTATGGTCTGGGTTGCCTAGCAATATTGTTGGGCGCCATCACGACCGGGTTTGGGTCGTGACATAAGTATTACTAACTGGTGCATTAAAAATTATTGAATTAAATTAAAATATTTAAGCATCATAATGTCTAAAGTTGTATTTTTATGATTCGCCCAAAAGAGGACATCAATACATATAATAATACATAAACTCTGAATCTAACAGTATATTTAATTTTTAACTCAAAGCATTAACAAATGAGCATATTTTATTTGCAGCACTGACTCTTCATTCGCACTCTGCTTCTGTTACGACCTTTAACGGGCTCAACGTCAGACTGGTGCAAACAGATCAAATTCCATCTCGGAGTTTTAGATCTTGATGTTACACTTTATACTGAGAGGCCAACTGCTATTACTGAAACTAGCAGTGCTGAAGAAAAATCTTATTTTAAGCACTGGGACAGGTCTAACATATTAAGCTTAATGTTTATGCGAATGAATATTGCGGGCAACAATAAGACTATTCTTCCCAAAACTGAAAGCGCGAAAGAACTTCTGAAACTTGTGGAAGAATACTCCCAAACTGCTGACAAGTCTCTTGCTGAGACACTAATGGGTACTTTAACCACTATGAAATTTGATGGTTCGCGTACCATGCATGAGCATGTCATTGATATGACAAATATAGCAGCAAGACTTAAGTCTTTGGAATGGAAGTGGATGAGAATTTCCTTGTTCAATTCATCATTAAATCATTACCATCTGAGCATGGTCCTTTCCAAAGGAACTACAACACCATAAAAGACAAATGGAACGTGCATGAACTGCACGGAATGCTGGTTCAAGAGGAAACAAGGCTGAAGAATCAAGGAACCCACTCCATTAACCATGTAGGACATCAAGGAGCTGGAAAAAAAAAGGAAAGAAACATGGAAAAGTTAAACAAAGGCAACATAATGTCAATGAGTCCTCTTCTCAAGTACGTAAGAAGGAACACAAGAATGATAAGTGTCGTTTCTGTGGAAAACCTGGACACTTTTAGAAAGATTGCCTAAAATATAAGGCAAGGTTCGAGAAGAAAGGTAAGCCTTATGCTTTCACGTGTCTCGAATAAAATTTAACTGAAGTTCCTTATAATACATGGTGGATTGACTCTGGATCTACTGTTCATGTTTCTCATACAATGTAGGGATTCCTTAAAACCCAGACAATGAATCGGAATGAGAGATTTATGTACATGGGGAATAGAGTGGAGGCTCCAGTTGAAGCTATCGGGACTTATCGTTTAATCCTAGATATTGGGCGTCACTTAGATTTATTTGAAACTTTTTATGTACCGTCTCTTTCAAGAAATTTAATTTTCTTGTCTAAGTTGGATAAAACTGGATATTTTTTTAAATTTTGGCAATGGATGTTTTAGTTTGTTTAAGCATAATCATCTTATTGGTTTTGGTATTATTTGTGATAATTTATACAAATTGAACCTTGATAATTTGTTTGTCGAAACCCTCTTAACTCTGCATCATAATGTTGGAACCAAACATAGTTTGGTGAATGAACATTCTGCTTACTTGTGGCATAAACGTTTAGGTCACATATCCAAAGAAAGACGGGAAAGGTTAGTTAAGAATGAAATCCTTCCAAATTTGGATTTTACAGACCTTAATATTTTTTTTGATTGTATTAAAGGAAAACAAACAAAACACACAAAGAAAGGAGCCACAAGAAGCACACAACTTCTTGAAATTATACACACCGATATATGTGGTCCTTTCGATATCACTTCTTCCAATAAGGAAAGATTCTTTATCAACTTTATTGATGACTTTTCACGTTATGGATATGTCTAATGTCTATTTGTTGCATGAAAAATTTCAAACAGTGAATGTCTTAGAGGTATTTATTAATGAGGCTGAAAGACAACTAGATAGAAAGGTGAAAATAATCAGGTCCGACAGAGGTGGCGAGTATTATGGAAGATATGACGAAATTGGACAACACCTGGTCCATTTGCTAAATTCCTTGAAAAGTGTGGCATATGTGCTCAATACACAATGCCTGGCACACCACAACAAAATGGTGTGGCAAAAAGGCGTAATCGTACATTAATGGATACGGTTAGGAGTATGTTAAGTAATTCATCTTTAGCCATCTCATTGTGGACGTATGCATTAAGGACTGGCGTATACTTGATAAATAGGGTTCCTAGAAAAGCGGTCCCAAAGACTTCTTTTGAACTTTGGACAGGTAGGAAACCTAGTTTAAGGCACCTGCATGTTTGGGGTTGCCCGGCAGAAATAAGAATTTATAATCCACAAGAAAAGAAACTGGATTCAAGAACAATCAGTGGTTTCTTCATTGATTATCCAGGAAAATCAAAAGGGTGTAGATTTTACTATCCTAATCACAGTACGAGAATAGTTGAAACTGGAAAATGCTAGGTTCATTGAGAACGTAAAGTTAATGGGAGTGAAGAACCACGTAATGTGAAAATTAAAGAAGTCGGAGTGCAAGTTCCTCTGCCCAGCACTTCTTCTAAAATTATTGTTCCTGAGGTTGTTGTACAACCTAACAATCAACAAGAACAACAAATAAATGATCCTATTACTGCCAATGAAGTTGCGGTTGATGAACCTACAGTATATGAACCATAAGAAGTAGCATTAAGAAGGTCTCAAAGACAAAAGAGATCTGCTATTCCAGATGATTATATATTTTATCTACATGAGTCATAAATTGACTTTGGAATTGATAATGATCCAGTTTCATTTTCACAAGCCATTGAAAGTAATAATTTTGATAAATAGTTAGATGCTATCAAAGATGAGTTGAAGTCTACGGAACAGAATAAGGTTTGGGACCTTGTTAAATTACCGAAAGGTTGCAAAAGAGTCAGGTATAAATGGGTCTTTAAGACCAAACGCGACTCAAATGGAAACATTGAACGTCACAAGGCTAGATTTGTTGCCAAAGGTTTCACTCAGAAAGATGGTATTGACTATAAAGAGACATTTTCAGCGGTCTCTAGAAAGGACTCACTCAGAATTATAATGACTTTAGTAGCTCATTATGACTAAGAGCTACATCAAATGGATGTAAAAACCGCCTTTTTGAATGGAAATTTAGATGAAGAAGTTTATATGGATCAACCAGAGGGGTTTGCCGTTAAAAGAAAGGAACACATAGTGTGCAAAATTAAGAAATTAATATACGGACTTAAACAAGCTTCCCAACGGTGGTATCTTAAATTTAACGAAACTATTGTCACCTTTGGATTCAAGGAAAACATTGTTGATCGGTGTATATATCTAAAGGTTAGTGGGAGTAAGTTTATTATGTTAGTCTTGTATGTTGATGACATCTTGCTTGCTACTAATGATCTTGCTATGATGCATGACACCAAGAAATTTCTTTCTAACAACTTTGAAATGAAAGATATGGGAGAGGCATCCTATGTGATCTGGATAGAAATATTCCGAAATAGATCACAAGAATTATTGGGTTTGTCTCAGAAAGCCTATATTAATAATGTCACGACCCAAAATCCACTAGCCGTGATGGCACCTAACTCGACCCGCTAGGTAAGCCAACTAATAGTCAATACAATACGAATGAAATTTATAGAGAAACAATGAGGAATTATCTGAACATTTACATATTAACCCAAGGACTGGTAGTACGAATCATGAGCTTCTAAGACATGAAATTTAGAAAAGCCGGTACAACAATTACACGATCTGTTTGAAAGTTATATAAACATATTAGCGAAATCTAAAGCTACCAAGGACAAGTGTCAGCTATATCCGGAATGTACGAATATCTTCAGAGTCAGCTCCCGACATCACTAGCAGCTTCGCTCTAAAAAAAATGTGCAAGCAAGGTGCAGAAGTGTAGTATGTGTACAACCGACCCCATGTACCCAGTAAGTATCTTGTCTAACCTCGTCGAAGTAGTGACGAGGCTTTTCAGTTAAAAGATACTCACTGATAAAACATGCACCATAAACCAGCAATAGAACTATGCCACGATATAACAGAAAAGAATACATGAAACAAATATGCAAAACAATAATTGAGTGCTAGTAGAGATCACAATTTAGAATCTTCCAATACCTCGACCAATCTTTTCCTTAGAACGAAAACAAATAAACCACGACAGTCACTCCATAACTTTCATAGCATGAGGAATATTCTCAGATATCAAGTCAATTACACGGCAACACCCTTCGTTCTTTTATCTCATCCTCGCCCAATATACGTATAACAGTACCAACCGGATGACAAAAATACCGATAACAGGAATTACAAAGTAAGAAATACGCAAGTAGCAATAACGAACGAGGATATACATGTGGGCAACAGTAATAGACTAGGCGGAAGGCATATGAGTAATGACAGCAACTGAAAAACACGGAATATCGACTCCAACTAACTAGCATGGTGGAGGCCTAGATATAGATATAACAAATAAGAAGGGAACACATGATCTTTACAAGTTAACAAGTAGAGGCATGATGACTAGCATGATAGACGGCTTGTACTAAAGTGCAACTGAATAGATACGACATGAATGTATTATAACAACAGGAAGTGGGCATGGTATTTGCAAGTTAAGCAAGTAGAAGGTATGAGAAACACAACAACAATTGAGATAGAGATCAAAGACAGGACAATAACAATAAGTCACATCATGTCTATAAGTACGACAATAACAACGCAAGGTAAAGTCATGAACGTATACACGAGGAACAGATATCACAACGTAATGCATGTCCCTCATCCTCGCCTACACGGAAACACCCATCGTGCCATGAACTCACGATAATATAAAAGCATGACAATATAAATGAAATGGCACGGCATCACCCTTCGTACTGTACACTCACATAACATGGCGCGGCATCACCCTTCGTACTTTACACTCTCATAACATGGCACGGCATCACCCTTCGTGCTTTTACTGTCAAATGATATGGCAAGGCATCACCCTTCGTGCTTTACACTCTCATAACATGGCACGACATCATCCTTCGTGCTTTACACTCTCATAACATGGCATGGCATTACCATTCGTGCATTACACTCTTCCTTACCAAGCATATGTATATCAATGGCAAACAAGGTAGGAAGCATAAATCACATCAAGGAGAGTATTTAAACAAATATTCCAAATGAATCCCAATCACAACTTTTCAAGCCAACAATAGTTCAATAAACTCTCAAGAAACTTATTATTTAGGTGTTTCAACAAATCTCACGAATGATCTACAACACGAGTATAGAATCTAGTATCTCAAGAATATCGGTCGTAGCAATGTATTAATGATTAAGCATAGTGATGACCGAATTAGACACATCAATGCTTTCTCAGAGTTCCGTCAAATTTGATCAAGTTATAATAAACTAAGTCTTGATTTCTAACACTTAATTCTATATTCTTAGAATCTATAAGTCAAGTAAGGCATGAAGCAAGAAGGTCACGTAATTATACAAGGCAAATTTATAACATAATTTACCTCCGAGCATGGTTAACCTTGGCACATGCATATATGATCGTCATCTCCTATATGTATTACCCCCACATGTAGCAAACAATGTCAAATAGTAGGAAAATTCCCTCAACAAAGTTAGGCAAGACACTTACCTCAATTCGGCTAACTCAATACTTAGTTTAGCTTTTTCCTTTACAAATTCACCTCCGCTCAGCTCAATCTAGCCAAAGACGACATAAATACATCACACAATGCAAGAGAAAACAATTTCAATTAATAAAGCTATGACCTTTATACAATTTCTAAAAAGTCAACAAAAGTCAAACCCCGGGCCCGCCCGGTTGAAACCCCGGTCCAAGGGTCGGTCTCAACCACCCATAGCCTCACAAGTCCATTTACATATTTTATTTCCACATCCGAGTCATATTGGACTCTCAAATCCCAAATTTTTATTTTTCAAAGTTCTGACAAAATCCCCAAATTTCTTCCTAGATTCTCATGAATTTGATGTTAAATCTTATGTATAATCATGAAATATAATTGAGAATTGATTAGAGGTACTTACCTAATGGTTTGGTATGAAAATCCCTTCACAAAATCGTCTCCCATCGAAGCTAGGGTTCAAAATATAACAAAATGAAGCTAAGTCTCGGAATTCCAGCTATATGCAGGTTGCAGATGTTGCATTTGCGACACGGCGTTCACAAATGCGAACCCCGCAAATACGAACAACTCATCGCAAAAGCGAAGTTTTAAAATTCTCTGTTGCCTTCGCAAATGCGACCAAAAAGGTTGCAAATGCGAACACTGGTATTTCGCAAAAATGACCAGTTGGTCGCAAAAGCGAAGTAACTCAGCCCAGGCCTTTATCGCAAATGCGATACTGAGTCTAATAGGCTTCGCAAAAGCGGCATTTCTTCGCAAATGCAAGTCCCTTCCCTAGCAGCCCAGCTTCGTGAATGCGAGGCTGCTTCGCAATTGCGATGGTCGCATTTGCGACAAAAATATCGCAAATGCGATGACACCAGTACTAGCACTCAAAAATCATGAAAAATCATTCTGAAACCAATCTGAAACTCACCCGAGCCCCCGAGGCTCCAAACCAACCATACACCCAGGACCAGAAACATAACACGAACTCGCTCGCGTGATCAAATCATCAAAATAACCTCTAAAATCACAAATTGGACGCCAAAACACATGAAGATCTAAGTAAACTTCAAGAACTTCTAGAATCGCAACCAAGCGTCCGAACCATATCGAATCAACTCCAAATGGCGCCAAATTTTGCACACAAGTCACATTTGACATTAAGGACCTACTCCAACTTCCGGAATCGGAATCCGACCCCGATATTAAAAATTCCGCTCCCGGTCAAACTTTCCAAAAATTAAACTTTCGCATTTCAAGTCTAATTCAACTACGGACCTCCAAATCACAATCCGAACGCGCTCCTAAGTCTAAAATCACCCAACGGAACTAACGGAACCAACAAAACTCCATTCCGATGTCCAATGCTAAAAAGTCAAACTTGGTCAACTCTTCCAACTTAGAGCTTAAATCTTGATGTTCATTCTTCCAAATCGATTCCGAATAACTTGAAAACCAACACCGACGATTTACACAAGTCATAATACATCATGCGGAGATACTGGAGCCCTCAAACTACCGAGCGAAGTGCAGATGCTCAAAATGACCAGTTGGGTTGTTACATCCTCCATCACTTAAACATACGTTTGTCCTCGAACATTATAGTAGTCGTTCCAAAGCTATCAAATCATGGTGTAACCTTACTATGCACATACCCGGGGGCGATCCCACGTCACCCTGTTGCATATAAGCCTACCCCTACAACATAACCAGAGATCCTTACTTCAACCTTGGTCCTTAATCCTTAGAACCCAACCTCCAACATCCGGAGATCATTATATGGCCCGAATCTCGCATCTACACACTGCATAAGCCTGAACAAGTGGCGCCACGCCATAACCGTAACCCAAGATGTAATCACATGATATACCTCATCACTCAGATACTCACAACAGCAACTGCTGACCACCATGGTTGCCCGAAAACAAATTCGGTGTCGGTAGTAAACCTCATATGGATTAGAACCTCGTTCAAAACATTCATACACTGCCGATGATAAAAGAAACACGCATAATCTCTTAACCATTCATCTGATTAATAAGCCAAAAAGCTCACTCATCCGACCAGGGCCATTGCCCAAATCCTCAACAGAAATATAGTACCATTCTTTCAAACACTCCTTATCCTAAGATGATAGTGCAAATCTCGGGTGTAGAAACCTCATCTCAGCCAATACAAGAAGCCCCACTGATAAATCTCAACAAATAACATATGGATCCCCATACATCACAGTCCGGACACCGACCAAGTAATAATTCAGACATGACAGATATTAGTAAGAAAGTTAAATAAGAAGGCTACTAAACAAGTTAAGCAGGCAGGGTAATTTATAACATTTTCCTATGAACTATTTTCAACAAGGTGAAAGCGAAAATACACGAAGTAAGCATAAGGAGTTACATTTCATCACAATACCGTTGCAGCATGCAACCCGATCCCATTATATCAATCCACATAGGGTACCCATAATACTCGAGCTCACTGATCACATGTGCGTTAACATCAAGCACAATAGACTGCACAAAATGTAATTGTGGGAAAATTATTAGGAATGAACAATACTAAGAAGGACAAGCACAATTATGGTGCAATAAGAAAACCAACACCACGAAGGCCATCTCGCCCCTAGCGTCATAAAAGCCTAAGCTGAATTACAATATACGTGTGAAGAACCATGTAACCCTCACAACCCGTCATAGCATAAGAGAGGAACACATAACATAGACCAAGGCGCGAATAACATCTATTCCGCCCGACGATATACTCGTGGCAACAGCTGCGCAGGAGCAAGCAAATCCGATCTGATACAGAACACACATCCTAATTGGGTCTATCAATGGGCCCCCAAATCAACTTCGATCATCCTCGAGCGGACAAATAGCCTTCCAAAAGTCCACAAAGACATAACCATAACACATTCTATCATCTGTTCTTTCGCAAAAGCGACTAGTTGGTCGCAAAAGCGAACTAACCCAGCCCAGGCCTTTATCGCAAATGCGATACTGACTCCGCAAATGGGAACTCAACAGGCTTAGCAAAAGCGGCATTACTTCACAAATGTGAGTCCCTTTCCCAACAGCCCAGCTTCGCAAATGCGAGGCTGCTTCGCAATTGCGATGGTCGCATTTGCGACAAAAATATCGCAAATGCGATGACACCAGACCAGCATTAAAAAATCATAAAAAATTATTCTGAAACTCACCCGAGCCCCCCAAGGATCCAAACCAACCATGCACCTAGGTCACACAACACAAACTCGCTCGCGCGATCAAATCATCAAAATGACCTCTAAAAGCAGGAATCGGACGCCAAAACACATGAAGATCAAAATACATTTCAAGAACTTCCAGAATCGCAACCAAGCGTCCAAATCATATCAAATCAACTCCAAATGACTCAAAATTTTGCAGACAAGTCACTTTTGACATTACGGATCTACTCCAACTTCCAGAATCGGAATTCGACCCTGATATCAAAAAGTCCACTCCTGGCCAAACTTCCCAAAAATCCAACTTTCGTCATTTCAAGTCTAATTCAACTACAGACCTCCAAATCACAATACGAACGCGCTCCTAAGTCCAAAATCACCCGACGGACCTAACGGAACCAACGAAACTCCATTCCGGGGCCAATGCTAAAAAGTCAAACTTGGTCAACTCTTCCAACGTAGAGCTTAAATCTTGATGTTCATTCTTCCAAATCGATTCCAAATAACTTAAAAACCAACACCGGCGATTTACGCAAGTCATAATACATCATATGGAGATACTCGAGCCCTCAAACTATCGAGCAAAGTGCACATGCTCAAAACGACCAGTCGGATCGTTACAAATAAATGTTAGAGAGATTTAGAATGAAAAAATGATCATCAAGTCCCGTTTCAATTCAGAAACGAGATAAATTTAGTCTCAACCAATGTACAAAGAATGAATTAGAACGTATGCAAATGAAAGATATTCCTTATGCATCTATAGTTGGGAGCTTAATGTATGCCTAGACATGTACGAAACTAGACATCAGTTTTGCTGTTGGAATGTTGGGCAGATATCAAAGTAATCCAGGGACGGACCACTGAAGGTTGCAAAGAAAGTTTTGCGATACTTACAAAGAACGAAAGATTATATGCTCACTTATAGAATATCTGATCATCTTGACGTGATTGGATATTCAGATTCAGATTATGCTGGTTGTATAGACACAAGAAAATCTACATTTGGTTATTTGTTCCTATTAGCCGGAGGAGAAATATCATGGAAGAGTGTGAATCAGACTATTATAGATGCTTCCACCATGGAAGTTGAATTTACGGCATAATTTGAGGCTACAGTTCAGGCTAATTGGTTGTGGAACTTTATTTCAGGACTTGGACTAGTCGACAATATTGTCAGGCCGCTAAAAAATTTATTGTGATAATTCCGAATCAGTCTTCTTCTCTAAGAACGACAAGTATTCGAAGGGTGCTAAGCATATGGAAGTGAAATACCTTACCGTCAAAGAAGAAGTCCAGAAACATAAAGTGTCAATTGAACATATTAGCACTAGATTTATGATTGTCGATCCTTTGATGAAAGGATTATCGCCCAAAATATTTATTGAACATGTTGAAAGAATAGGCATTCTTAATAGCAATTTATCAATTCATATAAGGACTTTATTATATTTATGCAATTGACATTTTGAGCTCAATTAAGCATATGTTTTGGTATTTTATACCTGTTTTCTCTTGTATACATAATGTTGAGAATGACGACGACAGGTTCTGGCTTAGATAAATATATTTTAAACATTAATATTGGACCAATTAAGTATTGCTTTTACAGGTTGTATTGGATAATAGACTGATATTGTAGTACATGGAAGGGACTATATCAAGTAAGTGATGTACGATCGCCATGACTCATATTAGTTTACTTATATTCAATAACAATGAGTGATCTTTCCAATGAAAGGAGAATTTAGCATTTTATTGTGCACATAATGATTAAAATATTTATTAGGTGAATAACATCATGTGCGCCAAGTGGGAGAATGTAAAATATGGCCCACGTGTAGCTTATGAAATATTTTGGTTTAATAAATATATTTTATTAAATTAGTATTTGGATAAAATTAGGGGAAGTTAATTATGGCTATAACTCCCCACTAACCCACTTTGATGAAAAGTGGGAGTTAACCGATGGTCGCTCTCTCTGCCTATTAAAAGAAGAATAGCGTAACTCAATCACACTCTATTCTAAAAAGAACACAAAAAAGGTAAAGAGAGAGAAGTACTTGTTTTCTCAAGAACAGCAACTCTGAAGGCTTCCGCTCAATATTTTCAAGAAAACACATCATGGATTCAGGTAAATTTTCTTGATTGAAGTTATTGTATATGTATTTTATATGAAAATCATATAGATCTACAGTTTTAAATAATTGATAGGATTTTATATAGATTGTTTATGAACCACAATTTAGAACATTTAAAATCCTTACAATCTGGTCACAGACTTGTATCCGTTGTCAATATCCGGCCATAGGTTTCTGTTTGGTGCGAACATGGTTGAATCACTACTGATTAACACGCGTTGCTTCCTAATTCACCCATCTTCTAAGACTGGTTCTTACCGCATAGTACATATAATAAGAAGAGCCTGGTGCACTAAGCTTCCGCTATGCGCGGGGTCCTGGGAAGGGCCGGACCACAAGGGTCTATTGTACGCAGCTTTACCCTGCATTTCTGCAAGAGGCTGTTTCCACGGCTCGAACCCGTGACCCCGTCACATGGCAGCAACTTTACAAGTTACGTCAAGGCTCCCCTTCTTAATTTATACAAAATGACAGTATATATTTTATTTGTTCGACTTCCCAAAAAATATAACCCCATCCGTTTTAGATCCTCCAAAAATATATTAATTTTGAAAGATTTGGTATACATCTGACGGTATTTTTAAAGAATCTCAACAATATAGATTGACACATATTTAGCTAGAGAACACAATTGCGTTTTAGGTTGTATATATATACGCTTTCTTTTGCTTTCTCTTAATTTGTTGTACTATTATATCATTTAAGCCAAGTTATTAGGAAATCTTTTATTTTATTAATGAGATAGCAATAGCTCCTATTATCGCAATAACTATTGTTCGCCACGCATAACTTGTTTCTTTTTTTCATTTGGAGTTTGTTCTTTATGCGCATCTGCAATTAAAAAATTCAGACATATTCTTCAACAGAATATAAAGAGAAACGATGATGTTTCACTTGCTATATATATATTATAGTATCGAAATAATCAAATGTCAAGCGAAAGTTAACAAAACAAATTTTAAACGGCATTAAATCAGATGACAAAAGAGAAATATAGTAAAAAAGGAAACTAAAAGTAGCATATATCCTCTGTAATTGGAACTTGATCATTATACTAAAACCCAGCCTCTAGCTAGGCGTACTCAACTTGTTTTCTCAATATATAAAACAAAATTTATTACATTAGGCGATCAGTTAAAAAAGGAAGAAAAAAAAAGACAGTTTGAATTAAACCGATATCTATAGAGTGAGAAATTTCGAACCGATATCACTAAAATGTAAACCTTAGTAATAGTATTCATTCTCTAATATTTTTCATTTTCGTAATTCGGTTTAAACAACAGATCCTATCGTGATATATCTTCGTACAAACATGATCTTAAACAGATTCATCCCCCGTTACAGCTTGATTTGAAGATTTTATCTCAGGTAGTTCTTTGCCAACATGTTCAACTTCTTCAGTAGTGCTCAATATTTTTGAGGATTTTTGTTCCTTAGTCGTACCCCATATTACTAGGTATAATCCAATTACAATAACAACAGCTCCAACAACCCTACATTCAAGCACCACCAAATGTCAGGGATTTTTATATAGATAGTCGTTGGATGCTATGTTTGCTTTTTCAAGTCGGTATACATAGATTATACATGAATTATACATGATGATATACATATTATATATGGATTATATATATATTTTATATCCGCCGGCTATTTTTTGTTTAAGTGGTTGAGTGGCGTCTAAGAAATTTCAAAAAACGTCCTTCAATATAAGAATATTTACGCTAACAGATCATTTGTTACTATATAAAAATATTACGATAAATATTAATTGGTAACCTGATTTTTACGGGATTGTTAAATAAATAGCGTTCAGATTCACCTTTTACTTTTTTAGCCGGTGTACATAAATTATACATTGATTATATATTGTTATACATAAATTATGCATCCGCATGCTATTTTTAGTTTAAGAAATTAGATAGACGATTATTTGAGTTAATTCTTCAAATTGTAACTAACATACTATCACACGTTAAATGAGAAGGATAATATAAAAAGTGTTAGTGCATATAACTTAAATTCATAAAAAGAAATTAAAAAAAAAGGCAAATAATTATTAAAATTACCTTCCCAAGTTAAGTTGCTCAGATAAAATGAATGAACCCAAAATTGCAACAATAACCATATTGAGAGGATTAAAAGCAGTGACAAAAACTGGTCCTTTGACGTTCATTATTAATCCCGAAACGTAATAGCCAATTCCAGAATTCACTATTCCCTGCAAGTAAAATGATGACTATTATATATCTGAATAGTAATTCAGTATAATTAGTAGTAAAAAAATGAATTAATAATTTTCAGAAAAACTTACACAATAAACAGATGCAATTAATTTACTACTTCCCCAGTTAAGAGACCAGATTGCAGAATTTCCTCTTTCAACCACAAGTGTAAGTGCAGTGCCTTGCAAAGCCCCAGCCATACATATTAAAGAAGTGAGGGACAGTCCTGCTGGGTATGCCTTCAATGTAATCATCTGTTTCATTTTATATGACGATGTTTGATTAGACATCAGAGTCGTCATGTATAGAGGTTAATTAGAACAGATTTAACTTATATACATTATAGTGTTAAATAGTTTTAACACTTTTGAATATATTTTTACCTATATGTAGCATATTACTTATCTTATTTTTCATGTTACTAACCGCACTTATTATGGACAGTTACTTATAATCATCTTTTAGGTGGCTGATACTGTAAAAATTCTTTTACTACTGTCAATATCCATAAATTAAATTCTAATTAAAGAACAAACACTAATAGAGAAAAACCATGTTATTCGGACTCTTCAAAAATATTATCACATCCATATTGATTCCTCCCAAAACCACTACTTTTGACTTAAATACACTGATAAGTAAAAAAAATTTAACACTCTCAATGTATTTTTACCTATTGTATGTAGCATGTTACTTGTCTTAGTTTCCATGTTACTAATCTTACATATGACAACGGTTACCTATAATCATATCTTAGGTGTTGATACTATAAAAGCTTTTCTATTACGGTCGGTATACATAAGTTAAATCGCAATTAAAAGAACAAGCATTAATAGAGAAAAACTATGTTGTTGTACTCTTCAAAAGTGTTGCCGTATTCGTGCTGGAATTTTCAAAAAGTACACTTTTTTTGAGGATCCACATAATCCATTGATATTTTGAAGAGTTCGGGCAACATATAAAAATAAAAAAGGGGAGGTGTAGTATATACCTGAAGGTTATAAAAGCAAGCCCAGCAGAAACAACCAACTAAAATGAAAAGAGCACCCTTAACAGGATTGAGTTCAGTAGGAGAAGCAACATTAGTAGTAGAAGAATGTTTGGTCCATGGCAATCCAATTGTAGGTCCTCCAACAAGTGTCATTACCATTGCACCTCCAAGTGTTATTATTGTTCCCACTATTTTTGCTTGGCTATGTATCTTCCATATATTCACATTCTCTAGCCTAAAAATTCAATTCATCACCCATTATTCCATACGAATTACCTTATATTGACAATGTAATGAAAATTTTACATTATATAATCAGTATGATACAACATATTACAACAACAACATATTCAGTGTGATTTCACAAGTGGAGTATGAGAAAGATGGGGTGTACACAGACCTTATCCCGATAATTCAACATATTATATAAGGATATTGGTATTAAGCTTTATGTTACTACTTACTTAATTTGAAAAAATGACATTGTATAGCCGTTCTCAATATAATAGCTGAAGAAATGTAAATTTTTCTATATTTTTTGTATATTTATACATTTTGTATATTATATACAAAAATTATACAAATTGTATACCCTTTTTCGGCTACCAAATGTAAATAATTTCTGGCATAGGCTGAAAGTGAAGAAAAAAAAAAGCCCTACTAATTATTTCGATTATTATAAATATGTAATTTATTATTGTATTTTAAATCACCCGATAATTATTAAAAAAAACTTTTATATTTGTCTTTTATAGAAATTAAACTTTATCCCATATCATTGGAAATGACCTGATCCACTAAACTACATCTTTACTTTTCTAAGTTTTCTTTTATTTTTAATTTGATAAAAGACAATATTGGATCCCATCGCACTTATGCATTAATCATTGTATCTTAGGATTTGTGTTTGTCTTGACCTAAGTCCATTTTCATGAGTGCTTAAATAATTTTATTAATGAACAATTTCCACCAATCTAATAGAAGTAATATTTAACTTAAGGAAAAAAGTTGGCTTATAAATTAAGTCCACGTAATTAACTAAGTTGAAAAAAGTTATTTTATATACCTTAGGATCCAGGCTAATAAAAATGTGATGGCTGGTAAAACATTACACATTGCTGTTGCAAAAGTGGCAGTGGTGAATTTCATCCCACCATAATACAAATTCTGGTCGATAACAGGCCTGCAAATAATAATTTCATTTGAAATCCATTAGATTCAATATAATAAATTAAATCAAGAAAAAAAATTATGTGTTGGTAGTATTAGGAATATTTACTCCAACAAGCCGAGCAACACGATCTTCCAGAAAATGGAAAAAGTCATTTTTGGTCTTATTTTCCTGTATGTTAAAACAACCAGAGATGACATTAGTAATTTCTAAAAATATAATCCATCAAAATAAAATAATATTTCAATGCTTTAGGTATAGTAGCGGATCCAACCATGGTTCACAGGTTCGGCAGAACCCATTATTTCGAGGTCAAACCCTATATATTTTAAAAAGCAAAAACTCCTATATATTGATAGATTAGATATAAATTTTAAAATTTAATCTCTTAACTCAGAATTCATAACGTCTATATTCTGGATTCTGTCACTGCTCTAGGATTTTGCCTTGCATGCATTCATGTGTGTTTGTGGATAGTAACGGAGCCACATAAGTAGGCTCAAGGGTGGTTAGTTGAACACTCTTTGTCCGAAAAATTATATTGTATAGAAAGGTCAAATATCGCTATGACTTCTAATATGTGTACAGCACGTTAAATCTTAAAGAGGAGCATTGGAGCAACGGTAGAGTTGTTTCCGTGAAGCCTATAGGTCACGGGTTCGAGCCGTGGAATCAGTCACTGATGCTTACATCAGAGTAGGTTGCCTACATCACACCTTCTTTAGGTGCGGTCCTTCCCCAAACCCTGCGTAAAAACATGATGCTTTGTGCTGCATCGGATTGCCCTTTAACAGTACATTAAATCTTGAACACCCTTAACAAAATTTTTGATTTCGACATTGTTTGTTGGTGTGTGAGGAAAAAGGTAGGAAGGGGAATAGGAGGTGGGGGGGGGGGGGGGGTTAAAGATCACCTTTCAAAGAGAGCAGCCAAAGGAGCAAAGATAACAGCAGCAACAGCATTTCTGTAGACAGCAAAAGTGTAATGACTCATTCCATGATTAAGAGCAGATTTAGCTATAATAGCTGAGCCTGCATATCCAAATTGCAAGAATATGACTGCTAAATATGGCTTTGCTTCTTTCAAAAACTTAATTAAGCATTCCTTTGTAGTTGTTGACATGCTTAATTATGTTTCTCTCTCTTTTCTCTAATAACAAATGATATTTTTTTTAATTGTTTTGTATTAACAAACTCTGACTTGAGTGGTATATATAGGGAACAAATTAAAGTGATTTAAGCACGTAATCCTTATATCAATTAACCTATGGATTCCACTATCTTATAATGGGAGTGTTCAGTTAAACGCTTTCTTCTAGCTAAACAACTTTAATTTCTATATTAAAAGGTGTTAGGAATAAGTTCACTAATAATTAATCTTTTTTTCTAATAGTTTCAACTTGTTAAAAGACAATCATTTACATTCAATGGACTTATTGTAAATTAAGTACTCCATGCATTTCATTTTATGTGAAGGTATTTGATTGGACGATGAGTTTAAAAAATTAAAGGAGGTTTTGACATATATAAGTTAAATACAAAACGCTAAAATTATCTTTTTTTAAATAAAAGGCGGTGAGAGTTTCACATGTCTTTTCATTTTCTTTGTCCTTATAAAAGACTTTTATATCGAGGAGATCCCAATAAATCATGTTTATAAACGTAGAATGAGGATGGTAAGATTAAATAATTTCCGAAAAGAGAAATGCTTTATTCTTTTTTTTTTTTTTTGATTAGATTAAAAAGAAAAGTAAATTACATAAATCGGGACGAAAAGAGTACCCATTGTTTTCATGTTTAGATTCTTGATTTTTTACGTGACATTACTAACAAAATTAGAATTTGCTAGTTGCTACTATCTTCGTCGTTAAATTCCTCGTCATTAATAGAACTTTTTGATAATTCATTGCTAAGTAGGATTAGCGACAGATCTTTTTATTTAGTTATAGAATTTATTTTTTTTGTTTAGTTATAAAATTTATCCGTTGTTGATTCCTATTTTTTAATAGTGTGATCAGTTTGTTAATTTCACTTGTAAATATATATAAGTGTGGGTAAAGTCTTTTCTTTTTCTTTTACAAAGAAAACAACGTAAAGAAAATCAAAACCAAAAAAACAGGTGGCGGAATCAACATAAAATATGATAAAAACATATGTGCTGAGATGAGAAGGAGATAGAAGTTTCAATTATTATTGCACTAAGAAAACATGTACATCTGAGTGGACATTCAGATCAGATTAAAATCTTTAAAATAATATAAACAACAAACCAGAAATATTGCTTTATGGTATAAATATTTATATCATAAATATAAAAAGATTATAAAAATCAAAACCAGTATATTGATTGGAAGTTCAAAAGGATTAGGCGAAATAATCAATATGATGTTTGTACTTGAATGATTATTAAGCTATGAAGTGTACACCACTATTGTTTTGGAGTTTGTTTGTTTGGATAAATTGGGAAATTGAATTTGAACGTTAACTTTCCGTTGTCTATTAAAATTTCTTAATAGCTGAAAATTGGTGTTAGGCATTTTCAAATATTTGTTGAAGATACCTTTTGGTACTTTCTGAAGGGAATTTAAAGTTTAACCAAAAAAGGAACTAATGTGCACATGCACTAATGAAAAAAAAAATAACCGGAAGTTTCGGATTCGAGTACTGAGAGTAAAAAGAAATCGGCAAGGCCTTTCCCCTGGGTGAATTTAGGACAGCCCGGTGCACGAAGTATCCCGCATTTACGCAGGATCCAGGGAAGGGTCGTACCTCAAGGGTGTGTGATGTAGTAGCCTACCCTGATGCAAGCATCAATGGCTGATTCCACAGCTCGAATCCGTGACATATAGGTCACACGGACAACTTTAGTGTTGCTCCAATGCTCCGCTGAATAAATTCAGATTAATTAAAACCCCAACGTGAGTATCCGGCACCAGATGAACCCCCCCTCCCCCCCACACACACCCCACCCAAAAAAAAAGGAAAAAAAAAAAACATGAATGAATGCTAGATCATTTGTGCTTCTACATGCATGTTTTCAGATGCATGTTACGTTTAAGGTAATTAGGTAAATTAAATTTGTAAGGAACTCTACCAACTATAATCTGGCACATATATGTACATCTCTCCCATAAATGAAAAGACAAGATAACGACTTATATCATGTTAATTAAATTGATATACAATAATAGGCAATCTTTTATTATAAATCTGTTAGTAACAAATTAACAATTGGAAAATAGAGTAATAACTAATAACCAACTAAAATTATTGCTCTAGAGTGGCATGCAATTTTATTGGCAGAAAATTTAATTGGTTCAATTAATATGAGCACTATTAATGGGTTTCGGCTATACTAAAATTTTTGACAAGCCTTATTAATTCCTTCTTTTCCGAACTATATTTCTATAATCAGAAATATTAAAACAATCTTTAGACATTAAAATTACCAAAATTATCATGCTATCTTATTGCTAAATAATTAGTTTTTTCTTGATATATTCTTTCTTGAGTGTTCAGTTTCTGTCAAGAATAGTAACTTCTGTAAAGAAAGAGTAATAAGTTAAGTACTACTACTATTAATATTTTATGTGATCTAAGGAAAATATTACTTTTACATAAGATTTAATATTAAAATCCGCAATCGACGCTTAAAATTAAATTTATATTTCGATTTCATTGAGTTATATATGTTGCAGATCAATAGTGGGGTAATTAGTGGAATAATGTATTTTTGAATTTGTAACGTATTAATCAGAAAAGACAATGATATTCAATAGTGCTTTTTTATTAAAATGACAAGTACAACTTTTGATGTTTCCGTTATCATGTACCTTTTATTAGCAAGACATATTCATCAATAATTAAAACAATTTAGATGGTAAATACTGGCACGTGATGATACATGTGCAGCTAAGACTTAAGTTTATTTTTCTTAATTTATATAATGTAATCTCAATTTTGTTCCCAAGTTTTGTAAATAGAGAGGAATTAGACTAACTTCATTATAAAGTTTCTTGTATTATTTCCTTGTGTTAGGGAGAACTTAATTCAAAAGGTATTGTATCAAATCTCTAATTAAGGATGAAGAAATTCTAATTATTCTACCGCAACTTCCGATCGTGGAATTGAACCCTTATTAGTACCAAGATCGAATGTAGTATATATGTTATAGATTCACCTGAATAGAGTAACTTTGGTTCAATTCATGTATATTAGTTGAAAAATGTACTAAGTACGTACAAGTAATAGATTTTAAACCCACTTTATTTATAAATAGGTTGTGGTAAATTTTCAAATTCGAAACCATAAAGTCTAAATCTAGGATCTACACTTAATACTGCAACTTTCATCAATAACAAATCCGGTGCAATTCCACAAGTGGGATCTGGGGAGGGTAGTGTGTACGCACGGGCTTATCTAGGTCTTAGGATATGCGTTCACGTGAACCCATACATGAACCCATACTCCTATCCCTAAACCATGTAAAACAATATTATATTTCTTCAAAATTACTTAAATATATATGCGTGCACCCATGTTCAAAGATTCCTATGGTGCAATAATTATTGGGTGCACCTCTATGCGTGAAATTGGCAGTTCAAATCCCATGTCGGACATTCTTGTTTTCGGCACGGAGTATAAATTTATACGTGAGAATCACTAAAATTTTAAAAAGAATTTTTGAACTTATAATTTCAAAAATGCAGTGGGTTCATGGTAAGAGACTAAAGTTAAACACGTCAAATGTGAATTCTAAATCTACCTCTTCACCACAGTGCACCCATTCTCCTGAAATCCTGGACCCGTCTCGGTGTGTACGCAGACCTTACTCTTACCTCGATAAGATAGAGAGGTTGTTTTTGATAGACCACCGGTTCAAGGATAGCGTTATTGTAAATTAAGTAAAAGATGACAACGGAAACCACGATTACAATGAATTAGGAGGGACAGTAATGAGTTGTCTTAGTTCGTTAGGAACCATAATTTGGAGTAAATTAGGTCAGTACTTTTAACATAGGATTTCTGATTTTTTTCATTATCTTGTAATTGATAAGATAAAACAGGAAAATGCAGGGACACGTTAATGTGACAAATTAAAGTACTTTATATTAGCTGTGGGCAAACACAAATCATTCCTAGTCAGATTTGGGCACTGGATGCATGCCTACTATTTGACATTTGCTGCTATTCCTTTGAAACCAGATGACTATTTCCCACTGTAGAAAGGGAAAAAGAGTAAAAGTAAAAGCACGACTAGATAGAGGATAATTCAATTGGTGGACATACCCTTTAATGGGGTGGAGCCGAGGATCTGTCGGGAACAGCCTTTCTACACCTTCGAGGTAGAGGTAAGGTCTGCACACACACTACCCTCCTCAGACCCCACTTGTAAAATTTTACTGGGTCGTTGTTGTTGTTGTACCCTTTAATGGAGTGTCATCCATACTGCTTCACCGAGAATTATTCTTATATTTGTACAACAATAACAACAACAAATTTAGTGTAATCTCATAAAGTGGGGTCTAGGGATGATAGAGCAGGGGCGGATGCACATGGGTGGAAGCAGTGTCATCCGACACCACTTCGCTAAAAAGATATTGAATGTGTATACTAATATTCTGCAAAAATAAAGCAATAAATAATAATGACACCGCTTCCTAAAAAAGATTACTTCTTGGTCTACTAGGCAAACTCATATTTGGGCTTGTAAAGGTCGTAGGTTCGAGGTGAAAATAGTACGGGCTAGCCAGTCTTCGGACTGATAATTAAAAAATAGTTAGTGTTTGCAAAGTCCTTGAAAAATAGCCACTATTTTGCTGCAACACGAAAAGTTCCAGCATAATAACTGGAGATTAGTGCACCTTCCATCATATTATGCTGGAACTCCAGCATACGGAAAGTTCCAGCATAATATACTGGAGATTGGAGCACCTGTGTGTAAATTCCAGCATATTATGGTGGAACTCTAGCACACGGAAAGTTCCAGCATAATATACTGGAGATTGGAGCACTTGTGTATGAACTTCCAGCATGTTATGCTGAAACTCCAGTATATTATGTTGGAACTCCAGTATATGATGCTTGAACTCCAGTATATTATGTTGGAAGTTCACATGTAAAAAATTCGAACCCCAGTATATTATGCTGGAATATTTTTCAAATTGAATAGTGTTTTCGTTCAGATTTATCTTTACATGAAAAATGGTTAAATTTCGATTACTTTTGAAACTGTGGCTATTTTTCAATTACCCTTGTAAATCTGGCTATTTTTGAATTTCACCTAGGTTCGAGAGGATCTAGACATTCTATTTTTTGAACATCTTTAAGCAGAGTATTTTTGTTAAAAATTTGAGGCTAAGTAGACTTGAACTTACATCTCCCTTTGCCTTGATATTCAACTAAATCATTGGGCCAAGACTCAACTTATGGGAAGATGATATTAGATAATACTTATTTATTTATTAATGTTTATGTAAATACGATATCGCTTATAAAAAATTTTGCATACGCCCTTGGGTTAGAATGTACACAGGTCTTTCCCCTACCCTGTGAAGTTAGAGAGATTGTTTCTGATATACTACTGACTCAAAGAAAAATGAAAAAGAAGCAGAAACAACAAGCATTAGTAACAGCAAGATAAGATAATAGAATAACCGAAACAAAAAAATAATATATAGTAAAAGAAACCTGCGGATAAAAAAATACGTATTCTTACATTTGTGCATATATAATAATTTCTGTATACAAAAGGTTGAGACCATCTTAATAAGGTACAATCAATTTGAGATAGGAAGTAAAGTTCTAAAACCATCGTAATCTTAAACTAAACTCAAGCGTGACAATAGACTATACTGCTTGTACAAATTCTACATATGTTACTGGTAAATTCAAGATTCCAAGTTTATAGGCAGGAAGTACCGCTACACAGGCTACTTCTTTGTGATTGACTATAAACTCAAACATGTATATATTTTTTAAAATAAAATAAAATAAAGTATATATCATTTGCAGATCTAACCACTTGTAATGGGTTCAATGATCTAGCACACATATATGTGTACACAAATATTCAAAATTGATATATAAATATAATAGAGTCACAATAACTCCAAATTGATCTAAATTCTAACTTCTCCTTTTTATATAATCCAAGTGAAGTAATATGTGTAGACATACACATTGTAAAAAAAAAACTTTTGCTTTGTATCTCACACAAATGTTAAAGCTGTAGAAAACCTACTCCCAAGCGTAATAGTGGAATAGAAAAAATTCCTCCATATTTAATTAGAAGTTTTGAACTCGAGTCCTGAAAATAAAAAACATTCTGGTTAAAAACATTTTTCATTTGAATAAACCTTACACGATGTGAATTTGAATTAGCCGGCCCTAATGCAGATACCGAAACCGAATAAGAAACAAAACAAAACAAAAGAAGGAAAACGTGGTGCTGGAAATCAAAGGTGAAAGAAGAGGGGTCATTTCATTTTTACGGCCTCCAGATTTAGTCTAAATGACATACACCTCATCCTTTCACATTATCCCTAATAAGTGACGCCGAGAGCAGAGCAGCAAATCCATCTGTTTTTCCATAGGTTTGTAGTGTAATGTGACTAAGCTACTTCATTTTTTGACTTAAGTTATATGCACTAACGGCAGTGACGGAACCAGGAATTTTATTAAGGGGAATCAAAATATAAAGCAATAAACTCACCAAGAAGTCAAGGGGTGTAATTATATAGTAAATATACATATGTTTAAAAGAATTACCGAGCTATATAGTGTAATTTTCTGTCTAAGGGGTGTCGGTTGACACCCCTATTGGTGCTAACGGTCCAAAACAAATTTTTATTATCAGCATAATTTAACATATTTTATCATATCACTTACTGATTATTTTAGGTTATCAATTAATGTCTACTAAGTAGAGTAGTTTGCCTTATATTATAAGTGACCTGATAATGTTTATATTTGTTAACACCATCATGAATATAATATGGGAACTTTATCAAATTACTCAAATTAATATCGTCAATTATAAATCTCTTTTATGAAATTGATATGAATATTTCAAAAATCAATAAAATGGAAATTAACCGAAATTAAGTTATGACTTGTTTCCACAATTGTAACTGGAAAAAAGGGATTACATCTCTAGTTTAATTGGTCAAGTACACATATAGGCGATTTTGGGAAACTCATTTAGGGCGTAGCCGAAATTTATTAATATTTGTAAGTTTAGCCACTTTAGAAATAACTTCCAACATACGCGTACGAAGTTACAAATTTTGCTTGTAGTTAGACATATCCCTTGTGCAAGCAAACTTTCTACATACACGTCTGAAGTTTGGAAGGTTCAAACTTCAAACTACAAGTGTGTATTTTTGAAGTTTGAACTACCAATATCAGAAGTTTGGCATATTGCTTGTGCAAGCAAACTTCCTACATGCGCAACAGGAGTTTGGCCGTTAAAGTTTGGATTGTCAAGGCCAAACTACGCATCTGAAGTTAAGCTTGGAAGTCTCAAACTTCAAATATGTACTCCCTCCGGTTCACAATAAGTGTCCAATTTGCTTTTTCATTTTTGTTCAAAATAAGTGTCCAGTTATGTAATCAAGAAAAAATTCAATTGTTTTACTAANGTTATGTAATCAAGAAAAAATTCAATTTGTTTTTACAAAATAACCCCTATGTACATATCCCTAAAAAGTTTTCTTACTCCTCACATTAAATGTTCAATTAGGGGTAGTTTAGTCATAGTAGGTATTTTTGTATAGAATTTAGTATTTTCTTAATGGGCGTGCTAAAAGTAAATTGGACACTTATTGTGAACCGGAGGGAGTATATCTTAAGTCTGAATTGCCAATGTCAGAAATTTGGTATAACGCTTGTGCAAGCAAACTTCTAACATACGCGTCCGAAGTTTGGCCTTTGAAGTTTGGTTTGCCAAGGCCAAACTTATAACATATTTGTATGAAGTTAAGCTTGGAACTCTCAAACTTCAAACATGTAAACATGTATTTCTGAAGTTTGAATATATATGTTTGAAGCAAAGCAGTTTTTCTCAAGTTTGAACTATCAATATTCATCCCTACCAATATTTCCAACAAATTTCAACAATTTCCACTTGATTTAAAACTCATTTATCATTCGAAATTCAAGCCTCACTTCTTCAAACTTGCAATAATAATGATTTTTTTTAAAAGAAATTTATGTTTTCTTGGTTCAAATTTGAAATTTAGTTCTTGCAAATTAATAGACAAAGAATCGTCTCAGAGTTTCAGCAGTTTCTTTCTAATGCAAGAACTTATCATTATTTTAGACGAATTGCATTACATCAAAAAAGGCATAAACCCAAGAATCAAGAAGCAAACAACTACCGTAACAGGAGATTAAAGGACTACCATTAGATTAGGGAAGCCTTTTTTCCTAAATCAAGTCTAGGAAATACTAATAATTGGAAGGAAAAAAAACAATTGAAGACGATAATACAAATTATAGGAGAATAAGGAGAGCTTTTCTTCTTTTATATGGTCGATGACAAACTGGAGTAAACCAAATTGCAAATATATCGCCAGCTCTGAGAACAAATCGTGGAGTTCATTCTCTCACAAGAATTGAAGGGAGAACAGGAGACTTACATTTTATTTGTACAGATCTAAGATACTATAAGCATCAATTGAGTTAACCAAGAAAAAAGAGCACAAACAATATGCCCCCGTTTCCCAAAGAATCAAAACTTTCATCAGAAAATAGTTGGTATAGAGTCAGATCTTTTATTTCACCATCAGTCTTGGTACTTTGTGCAAAGAATACAAGGCCTTAGCTTCAGAATGCAGAATTAATTGGATCCTGTTGCAAGGCTTTCTGGACAAGCTCGGTCTGTTCTTTCACATGAACCTGTTGGAAACCGGTAGCTGTGGCAGCAGAAGGAGCACGACCAACATATTTTATGTCATCCATATCACCTCTGCCAAGTGCTTTCATTGCAGTGCAAAGACGCGGGGCAATGTAACTGTATGCACCCATGTTCATTGGCTCCTCTTGGCACCAAACAATCTCCGCATCTGACAACATGACAGTTAAACGACATTAAATTAGCTCCACTAAACATTTGACATGACTTTACAGTAGCAACCTCTATAAAAGGTGCCATCAAAGCCGAATCAGTTAGTCTTTGTCTACATGCAGTCCTGCCTTAAAATAATTGCTAGCAACTGTGCTTCAGCCTTCAGGTGCAGAAACTTATCGTATTTGCTATAAATGTTTAGTGCAATTCTGAATGTTATAAAAGAAAACATAGCATTCCTTGTGATTTAACATCAAAGGAAAGGCCAAATATTTCAGAAGACATACTTGGATATCGCTTCAATTCACGTTGAACAAGGTCGTATGGGAAAGGACAAAGCTGTTCCACACGACAGATTGCAACATCTTTCCCATCAACTTTCTTCCTCTCCTCGTCAAGCTCATAATACACCTGGGATAAGGCATGAAAGCATACTTCAATACTAGCACCTTGTGAGCACAAAAGAACAGTTATTCAAAGAAAAGCGCTGCAGTGCCTTCAGGGACATCCAGTAAAAAGGTTTTCTTGATTAAAAAAATAAAAAAAATAAAGAGCGGGACAAGTAAAATAAACTCAATTTCTTTTTACTATTATCCATGCTACTTTTGTCACCCAGTCTGCACCTACACACGTTTATTGCTAAATGAAGCAACTATTTGTGTCTGACATGAATATCAACAAACTTAAGAGGAAACACAAGTATACAACAGAGCAAGGGGTCAATCAGAAGAAAGAAATAAAAAAACGCACCTTTCCAGAGCAAAGGACCAGGCGTCTGATACCCTCTTCAAGATCTGAGTGGTCGTTCTGATCTTTTATCAGACGCTTAAACCGGGTACCTTGTTTGTCAAAACCTGGGTGACCTTGGACATCATCAAACTCAGACAGGTTTGACTTGCACTCCTTGTGACGAAGCAAGTTCTTCGGGGACATCACAATAAGAGGTTTACGGAAATCTCTGTGAATCTGAGAAGGTGGTCATGTGCTACATGAGAATACAAAAGTGTACGAGCTCAAAAAATTGAAAAACTTGCAACCAGACATACCTGACGCCTGAGCACATGGAAATAATTTGCAGGAGTTGTCACATTCACCACCTGCCAGTTACATTCCTGGATCTGTTTCCTCAATGTAGGTTCCATCTCCGGAATGACAAAGGGGTTATCATCACTCATCTGCCATGAAAAATTATTGAGCTTGGGACGGAATGAGCTATATTTTCAGGAAGCACCAAAGCAACACACGTTCATAATGCCCACTGGCTCAAGTAATGATCTCCCCCACTTTTTTAGATGAGAAAATATATAGAGAACCCAACCACCATTTCCACCATGTGTCTAATTGTGATTGATCTCCATGGTTAACTAACATAGTAACATGTAGCTAGTCACTAGCAAAAGACAAATAAAGATACCCTAACCTAACAGTGTAAGATGCAACAACTCTGTAATGAAGGGAAGATGAAACATGATACTCTTCAAAACTGCTTTAAAGTATAGGATATAAATGCAACGGCATTGCTGTAGTATATAATTGGACCTTATTACTATCTAGCATACATCGCACGATGTTTGCATTCATTAGATTCATATGGCCTTGACTTGTTCCATCTTGACCTTTTTTCTCTCACACAGAAAGTCAGCATGTCAAATCATATTTATTTAGATGAATCTTAAGGCTCCTTCACCAAAGAGGAAGGAGCAAGTTCTTCAAATAAGAAGTAATGCCTTGTGGAAAATGGAATTAGCTACAATACCTGGAGGAACCGTTCCAAACGTGCACTGGAATGTTCAGGGCCCTGGCCATCATAACCATGTGGAAGAAGCACAACCAACCCAGTCTGGCGCAACCACTTGGCCTCTCCACTGCTCAAAAACTGGTCAAATATTACTTGAGCTCCGTTGGAAAAATCACCAAATTGGGCTTCCCAAAGAACCAAAGAGTTTGGATTTTCCATTGAATAACCCAGTTCAAATCCCAGAACACCAAACTCTGAAAGGGAGCTGCACAAAAATACAAGGGCAAACATAGAGTCATATATAGTCCTTACACAGCCCTTATACATTAAAAAATTGAGACATAACCACTTCTGAATTATACTCATGCAAGAGTTAACTCTACAGAAGTGATTGACTTTGTTATACTCATTCAAGCATGTGTGCTTTTCTTGCCACTAGAGAGGCCCCACCCCCTTGGCTCTATGATGTCACGATAAATGCATGCTTTAATGAACACAATATGTTCTCTGTTTTAACCTCTTCACAATAAAGGTTCACTATCTTCTTTTTAATTCAGTAAATAGAAGATTTCCTAATTCTATCATCTTATATATCAATTGAAAAAGAGAATCAAGTCCCATTACATATAGATGGTGAGCTAATCAATATCAGGTATCAAAGGGAAATTGTTAAGTTATTCAATTATTATATAATTGAATAATTTAATTATTTATTAAGTTGATTCAAATTATTCTGATGTTTCATTACCTCTTTATTTTTGTTGTCATAGCAATAATCGTTTTTAATTCCTGGTAGAAAGAAAAGAATGAACGATCTAGTGTATGACAAGTACATTGTGCTCTTGGAAGCTCACTTCAAGCAGTAGAACATCACTGATCAAACCTCATTGGATAATCTTGATTATGGTAGTGAGTGGCCGAGCAGAGACGTTGATGCAAAAGATGAACTGGACATTGGTTATAGGAAGAGATGATAATTTAAAACAGATTAGTGTGGCAAGGGCTTCAGGAAGTCAAAAGGGACATACAAGGCAACAAGGAGGAAGAACAAGAGCTAGCCAACCACAGCTTCGAAATCTCAATGAGTAATAAACTTCATTGATGCTTTGATGCGCTTTTGCCTTACCAGACTTCTATGACATTGCTATACTTTTCCTACGGATGAATTTCTTGTTTTTATAAATAAAAAAATTATTCATATTTCAGAATAATTTATGTAAGTTTTCTAGCGTTATATATGTGCGTGTAGAAGGTCTTCAATTTTCGCTTCTATTGACTAAATCACGCTTTGTGCTTTAAGGGCAGCAGGTCTTGGTGCATTTTTGCACTTTTCACCTTTCACAAGACTGTAGCCCGGAAGGTAAGGATATATATCGTTAGGTCATCTGTAAGGTAAATATTTTCTCCAAATCACGAGCTGAAACATTTTGAACACTAACTGTTCAGCGGGTTGTGAAGTTCCTAGGCAGAAAAATTTTGCATTGACAACATCAAGGATCAGTTACAGTGGTAGTCTCATAAGCATCCGGAAGCACTTCTAGTTATGCAACGAGAAGTAGTAATCTACCCACCACAACAAGATACACTCGGCAGAGATCAAATGGAAACACAAAATCCAAATGCCCAGACAAAATATCCTGATAGAAACTGAAATATATGAAAATAAAACACTGCAAAATTTGCATAATCAGACAACCATCAGAACATACCTGTTGCTCACGGTGAACATCTCTTCATTTTGGTTCATCATAACATGATCAAGAGGACAGTACTTTGCCCCGGTCTCCTGATCATGAAGAACAGAATGTCTGTGACTGAAAGTACCTCTCTCAACATCCTGACCACTCAACCTAACATGATTTCCTTCCACCAGCAATGTTGCAAAAGCAAGTGCTTCTCCCAATGCCCAGTCAACACGCTCCCCTGTCTCAATCATTTTCTTACGCTCATCATAAACCTTTTTTATTGCTCTGTGAGGCTTAAAGTCCTCTGGAAGAGTTGTGATTGCTTTTCCAACGTCCTTCAAGATCTCAGGTTTGACACTACAAAACCAGCATTTATCTTGAGTCTCACAATTCAAGGTAGAAAACAAACTATTTACAGCAAAATGAAAAATAAAGTCATACCCAGTGTTTCTGACACGTGAAAGCTGTGCAGGTGACTTAAATCCAGACCAAAAAGCTGAAAGCCAATCTCTTTTTTGAGGGATATAGTCTTTACTAGCAACAAACTCCTCATTAAGGATCGTATTGATCTTGTTATGTATCTTCTCCACATCATCTTTTGTCACCTGACCAGATTGTAGGAGTTTGTTTTGATAGATCTCCAATGCAGAAGGATGACTTCTGATGACCTATAACAACCATTGAAGAAAAATAATAATGCTTTGACAGCAGTCATGAGGAATAGAAAAAGATCAATTGATTCCAAGAGAAGGTAAACTTATTTATATTGTTCAGTTACATTAGTTTTAACTGATAACAGGAAGTTAAATGAGTAACTTCAGACCCACATGTGAAGAGAATATAATTCTGCATAGAGCACAAGGAATTTCAAGAGCGACTAACCTTATACATCTTGGGCTGGGTGAAGGATGGTTCATCAATTTCATTGTGTCCAAATCGACGATAACAAACAATATCAACCACAACATCTGAGTGGAACGTCTGGCGCCATTCTGCAGCAAGTTCACAGGCATGAACAACACCCTCGACATCATCGCCATTGACATGGAAAATTGGAGCACTCAAAGCCTTAGCAACATCAGTGCAGTACTGAGAAGATCTTCCAGACCTTGGATCAGTAGTAAAGGCCACTTGATTATTCACTACAATGTGAATGGTCCCACCTGTTGTGTAATTTGGAAGAGCACTCAAATGCAATGTCTCGTAAACAACACCTTGCCCAGCAAAGCTACCATCACCGTGGAGCAAAACACCCATGTTCTTTGTTCTATCCACATCATTAGAATAGTATTGCTTTGCTCTAGTTTTTCCAACAACAACGGGGTCCACAGCTTCTAAGTGGCTGGGATTTGCGACCAATGATAGATGAATTCTCTTACCACCTCTAGTAGGTCGATCATACGAGGTTCCCAAATGATACTTGACATCACCAGTTCCCACATAACCAGCTCCGTCCGCAGGTTTTGTACCACCGCTAAACTCACTGAAAATTTGCCTTAGTGGCTTTCGAACAACATTACCTAAAACATTTAATCTACCTCTATGCGGCATCCCAATTACTATGCTCTCAACTCCCAGATCTGCCGATCTATCAAACATCTCCTTCATGCCAGGTATCAAGGTCTCACAACCTTCAAGCCCAAATCTCTTTGCTGCCATCCACTTGGTTGCCAAGAAGTTTTCGAACTGAGTACTCCACATCAACCGGTCAAGAATAACTTCACGTCGTTCACGGTTGTATTCCCTTGGTGTAGGAGTCTCAATACGTTCTCTCAACCAATTACATTTATCACGATCGGGAATGTGCATGTACTCGAAACCAATGCTGCCACAATAAGCCTGCTCAAGCCTTGTCAATATCGCCCTCAAGGTCTGCACGGGACGATTCTCAGACAAGAAACCAGACATCCTCCAAACACCAAGGAAGAACTCTCGGTCCAGATCAGCTGCAGTGAACCCATATGATACTGGATCCAGAACATCTGGAATTTCCCTCTCCTCCAAAGCCAACGGGTCCAATTTGGCTTTCATATGACCATTAACTTGATAAGCTCTCACAAGCAATAGAAGATTCATACTTTCCTGAATCGTCTGGCCAGAAATCCCAGGCGATGTGGCAGCTAGGCCAACAAAATTCCTGAAAAAGTTGTCCCATGATTCATCCACACTATTGGGATCTTGTTCCCAAGTCCGCTGAAGCTCCTCAAGGTAGACACTGCTGGTACCATCTAAGAAGCTATCAGTCAACTTTGAAAGTGGTACAGGCCTAGGGACAGGTGCAGATTGCGCCTTTGGCCTGATAACTGTGGTATGAAAATATCTACTTTGTGATGGAAGAATACGACTTCTTGGCACGTAAGAACCACCCTGAGACACAGCTCTTCTAATGGCAAGCTTTGCCACACTAGATCCAGCTCTAAACCATGCCATTGTTGTAAATCAAGCCCTCAAATTGAATTTAAAAGTACTTCACTAGTTTCAATAAACCCTCAACCAACTAAACTTCAACACACAATCATTATACCTTGAGAAATAACCTAGTAAGAACAACAGGAAAATACAACAATCAATAATTGAACGGAACAGCAAACAGACAGAAATCAGTCAACACTCATAATCAATATCTAGAATTCAAGTAATCCCAACAGTCTAGTTTTTGGTATTAGAATGAAATGGTTCCGCATCGATCAATATGGTTACTGATGATTCATACAGTCGACCTCAACTAGGTTAAAATTAAGGTGCAATGGATTAATTAAATAATTTAGCTTCCTCTTTTTATGGCGGTGGTGTCCAGACCAACTTGTGCACACCTTGACTATTCCACTGAGTATGTGTTACCTTCCACCAGCACAGGAACCATGTAACTCTGCCTCAACAGTGTAGGCAGATGGAAGAATCACCTAGTGTTTTTTGCTCAACTGGGATTTCAACTAGACTCTCGTGGTTCTCCTCACACTTCATTGACCGCTATGACCACTAGGCCACACCCTAGGGTATTAAATAGTTTTTGAGCATAGCAAAAAGGTTACAAAGCATTCATAGACAATGAATTACAGAGGATTCACACAGTTGACTCCAACTAATCCGTGATTAACACGTAATCAATTGATCTAATAATTTGCTTATGGAAAAAACAAATCCCTTCACCATTTTTAAATTTTTAGGCACCACAGTACACAGCTATAAAAGCAAAGTTTTACGATCCAGCAGTCTCCCCCACAACAGCAATCTAAACGCTACGGGATCTAAAATCTTAATCTCGAAAAAACACCAAATCTAACCGAGAAAAGCATATTTTTTTTAATTCAAACGGAATACAGATTACGCTATGAAATTACGAGTTAGCATTGAAAATAATCAACGGAAAATGATAAATACATGAGAATTCGGAGAATAATAATACCTTGAGGGAGTGAGCGAATGAAATGAATGAGGGGTTAGTGGGTTCAGAGAAACGACTTTTTAAGAGAGAGTGTGGACAAAGGCCACGTTCAAAGTTGAGGAATCAGCGCCTATATTTTAAGCTACTTTTCTTCCCATGTTCTCGAACCTCACCATTATTCCCCCTCGGCTTCCTACCTCCCAACAAAAAGGGCAAAAGTTACACTTATTTACGTCAAATTAATAGATACAAAATATATACCTCTTCGGTCCAAAATAAGTGATTTTTTTTGGATGTTTTCACACAAATTAAGAAATACACCTTTTAGCATTAATTAGCAATGGAATTGACTATATTAACCTTTACTATCTCACATAAATACTCCTAACACATATTCCAACACTATTTACTCCAAGGACAATGTAGGAAAAAAAATAATTAATTCATTCTTAAAATCTGAAAAAATCACTTATTTTGGACCACAAGAAAAATGCCAAAAAATTACTTATTTTGGACCGGAGAGAGTATTTTTCCTGTACACATTTTATGGTAAAAAATTAATTACATTCCCTTTTTATATTAAATAATCTTAATTTTCCTTATTAAGTAATTTAATAAGATGATAAGATATACTCCTTCCGGTATAAATAATGTTTTTTCCATCTTGTCAAAAATATTGATTTCTACGTAACGATAAAAAACCTAAATGTGAAGAGTAAATAAGAGTATATTAGTCAAAGGCTCTTCTTATAGAGTAGCAGTTTCTTAAATGACTCTTAAATGACGTATAAAAGAAAAATATGATAATTATATGGACCGGAGAGAGTATAAATTAACCACCGCTATGCGAGAGAATTCTATTTGCAAACAAATATCATGCATCTAATAATAATATGGTGTAGACATCGAGAACAAGTTTTATCGATATTGTTAAGTTATATGTATTTTTTATATTTTAAGAGCAGTTAAATTTGATGTAAATATTTGATGCAGGTAACATTTACCGACCAAAATGAGTATTAGAAGTAAGTTATAGGCGAAATATATAAATAGCCTCTTCAAGTTGTCCTCAACGATCAAATAAACACTACTATTTTTCATATTGGCACTTCAAGCGGTTATTAAGTAGATCAAGTATAACACTTAAGTGCAGCAGAGCATATACGTAAGTTACACTTGCCAATGACATGTCAAGTGAACCAATTAAAAAATGACATATATAATTTCGCCGTAAAAACTTGACATATGTAATTTACCACAAAAAAATGCATTTAAAGATTTTCCTAAACCAGACCCCCCCCCCCCCCTCCTCATCTTCTTCCGCTCATCCCCTTTTCCCAAATCTACCCAACTGTCCCAAAACAGAAGATTAGAGACTAGACAATAACTAATAATTGATATTGTTGCTGAGGTAAATTTTTAGAAGCTTGAATTTTTACCATCTGGGATTTTGTATTTACTGTTGGATTGCAAATGGGTCTTGCTTATTTTGTTTGATTTAGAGCTGTTGGCTTTTCTATTTGATGGGCCTTTTCTCGATTTAATTTTTGAGTTTTTGATTTTGATTCCTTGTTAGATGGGTTTTCATAATGTTTTCTTTTTCCTTCCCAATTTTTAAGTATGCTATTAGTTGGATTTGGTGTTGATTATGGTGGTTTCCTGTGTTTTTTTTTTTTTTTTTTTGAATGGTGTTAGGTTTTTAGAATTGGCTGGAAATGCAGCGAGAGACAACAAGAAGACCAGGATAATACCGAGGCATGTTTGTTAGCTGTAAGGAACGATGAATAGCTTGGAAAACTTCTAGGTGGTGTAACCATTGCTCATGGAGGTGTTCTTCCTAACATCAATCCAGTTCTTCTGCAACTAGCCGAGATGATGAACTGAAAATTAGGGTTTGGGTATTGGGCTTAAATTAGAAACTTCATTGAGGGTATATATGGAATTCCACATATAATTACCGTTTATTACTGTTTGGGATGTGTAGATAACGTGCTTCTCCGAAAATGCATTACACGCGAGGTGAGCTGGCTGTATTAGGTGTTTGCTTGATCTACTTAATAACCACTAATATGAAAAAGGGTTCAGTTGAGGTGTTTATTTGATCGTTGAGGACAACTTGAAGGGGTTGTTTATATATTTATTAGGCTCTCTATCATATGTTTGAAAGATATATTAATTATGATTTTTTTCTTTTAAAGAAACTAATAAACAGTTACAATTAATTACCTTATCACATGTAATCTAGGAATTTTTATTATTATTATTCAATTCATTCAAGTATTAAGAATTTATTTTCCTCTTCTTAGTTCTTTCTCTTTTCATATAGTGAAAATTTTAGTTTTATTTATATATCTATATATATATATTGCAATTTGTGTTATAGCTTAGAATTTACATTAAATTCTAAGAATCATGCCTTTGTATTTTATGTAACTTCGTCATGATTGGTGACGGATTCAGTTCTTTCTTCACTTTCAACAGCAAATTTTAAGCTATAACACAAATTATGTGATTATGTCCTTATTGCTATTTGTATTTTAAGAAATCGTAAATATAAATTACATTGTCATTGACTTAGATGGAGCAGCGATTGGACCTTTAGAAATCGAGAAGGGTGCGGGAACAAAAGTCGTACCCCTTTATGTTTAAAAATCACAAAATAAATATTTGAAACAAATTGTAATTTTATAAGTTCCATATATCAAAATAAATTGGAACTGATGAAACAGTACTTTCCTAATTTCTAAATTAAAATTTTATTCTTATATTATTTTGAAACATTGACCAAGTGTTAAACTAAGACTAGTAGATTGTCGGGATCTTATAAGACTAGTAGTCGGTAGACTATCATATAAGTATTATACATTTGATGTTTCTTTAATTTTTTTTAGATTTGACTTGTTCTAGTTATTTCTAATTCATAAAACATAGTACTACCAAATATATATATATGTCTTAAAGATTTGAACTTTTATCAAGCAATCTTTTTATTTATGATAGTTTTAGATATTCTTATTCTAAAAATATAAATTACCTTTGCTTAGTCAAAATTATTTTCTTTTCTTTTTATACAATATCCATCTTTTCCAGAATGAACTGCCCCATGTAATGGTCTTTTCCTGTGCGTGTTTGGCCACATTGTGATATGGGAACCCATACTTGTCAAAATGCATAACAAACTTTATTTCCTTCTTGTTTTTAAATTAAGAGCCTGTATTTTTCATTTAAAATTTTTTCACTTTTTTTCGAAATCAGTGTTTGACTATAAAATTTCTAATTTTCACTTGAAAATGAATTTTGAATTTTTTTAAAAATTTTAAAAACTCCAAAAAACTGTTTTTCAAAATTTTCACTCAAATCAAACACAAAAATTCAAAAACAACCCGAAACTATATTCATGTCCAAACACAACTCTAATTTTCAAATATCATTTTCACTTGAAAAAAAAAGTCACTTTTTTTCGGAATTTTACAATTCATGTCCAAACGCCCACTAAAACTCTTTCAAATTGTTTCTTTTTCTACGTTATTGGTCGAGTATAGGGCTATTGCTGTCCCTACGGAGACATGCGATAAAAAAAGTATAGGGTTATTGCTTAATTGAATAAAAAGTATAGGGTTATAGGGAATGAGCAGGATTATGAATTCAAGAGAAAGTTAAAAGCATGTTAAAACTCCTGCATTACGTTTCTATTTTTTTAACATTCTACTCGGAGCAAAAACTAACAGCTCCAATATTTAAAAGACGAAAAACAAAAGAAATTATGGGAGGATATCCAAACACAGGGTAGTTAACTGTATGACAATAGATTCAAAACGAAAGCAGAAAAGCCTTTGACACATCAAGCTTGCCATCAGATGGCAAATAAATATTTGGTAATGAAGTTAACAGGAATCAGTTTTTCATCCCAATCAATTTTTACATCCAAATGCCTGACCAGAAGTTCTTCCCACACGATTGGCTCCATTCACGAACCACAGCAAGAAGACTTTTGTGCAGCTTGACCAGAAGTACCTGCCTGATCCGATTGGTTGATCCTGATTGCCTGAGGCTGCACGAATTGAGAGAAACATATTCATCACGAGATGAAGTAATAATAAGGACATATTCTAGAGGTGTGTAGAAGGGGAGCATTGGCGTAACTGGTAAAGTTGATGCCATGTGATTAGGAGGTCACGGGTGGAAACAGCCTCTTGTAGAAATACAGAATCAGGCCATCGGCCCAATTCTGGCATTTATGGTGGTGTGGACATACTCGATTGGAATGGGAAGAACTACTCATCCAACTAAATACAGGGTAAGGTTGCGTACAATATGACTCCTGTGGTCCGGCCCTTTCCCGAACCCCGCGCATAGCGGGAGCTTAGTGCACCGGGCTGCCTTTTTTCTAGAGGTGTGTAGAAGTTGATAACTCTAGTCCATTGAAACAAAAGAATAAAGAACGACATATCAAATATCTGTGTACCTCAGCCTTGGAATCAGATTCTGACAGCCTTTGCTTGATATCCCTAGCAATTGAAAAGAAAACCTCCTCCACGTTCATGTTTGTCTTCGCACTCTGCATCAGATTTTATCATTTATACCCGAACTTACTCCATCCGGCAAAAAATTTCAATTTCAAGATCCAGAAAGACCTGGACTTACTGTTTCAAAGAACTTAATGCCATATTCATCAGCAAGAGCTTGACCCTTGGAAGTTGGCACAGCCTAGATAGGAAAAAAGGAATAATATCAACAGCATCTAATGGAAACTGTGTGCATCAGAAAATAAGTACCTGATCAAAGGAGTGAGAAAAACCAAGCGAATTAGTTATACAAACAGACTACGGGAGGAGGTAATATTTCCATAGGTTGGATGGATGCCCGAGGATCCATAAAGAGGTGAATGCCCATTATATAACAAACCAGATTCAGGAAGATGAGAAATTCCAACGTTGACATCTCTTAATCACAATAACCTACCCTTTTGCTTTCGTCCATATCAGCCTTGTTCCCAACCAGAATCTTGTTGACATTGTCAGAAGCATGCTGCTCTATATTGCGAATCCAGTTCCTGATGTCTGAATGGTTCAGTAAAACATTAAATAATAAGTTAAATCTGCCTCACCAATGCTAGATTTGGTCATGAAGCTGCAAATCAGACCATAAAACCAGCTAAATCTTGAAATTTGGAAACAAAATTATCACATCTCTGCTGCAAAAGAAAACCTAAATAGTGCTGAAGGATAGAACATTTGACATAAGCAGGAGGCTAAAGCAAGATAGTGAGAGAATTTACTATTGAAAGATGACTCGTCCGTGACATCGTACACCAGCAGAATACCCATGGCTCCTCGATAATACGCTGTGAACAACAAAATTCAAACTTGATTGAGAGGCACACATTGAAAATGAAAGATGAATTTCACATTTGAAGGGACCTTCTAATTCAATTCAATCTCCTAGCAACTTTAGTCCAAGAACTCAAAGTGCCCGTGAGTAGCTTCTACAGGGGCAGACTTACGTAGCCCAAGGGGGTCAACTGAGTCCCCATTATCAAAAAGTTTCTGTGTTATATGGTACAGTACATTTTGAAAAATATAAGTATGTGTGTATGTGTGTGTGTGTGTGTATATATATATATATATATATATATATATATACACACACATGTTATTAAATCCCCTTGTTACAAGGATTCCCTCCACAGCAATGTTCAAGGAGATTCAAGATCCCTTAATGAAAATCCTAGGTCTGCTCCGCGATTGCATCATAACGTAGTACTCTCTTCATCCCAATTTATGTGGCACTTTTCACTTCTCGAGATTCAAACTATGTGAATTTTAACCAATATTTTAAAATATGATGTTTTATCATATTGATATGAGAAGATTTGCAACTTACGGTACTTTTCGTATAGTTTTGAATATCTAAATTTTAATTCTAAAATACTGAGTTGATCTAACCCAGTTTAGCTTCAAAGATTAGTCAAATTGACCCTCAAGAAACGAAGAATGCCATATAAATTGGGACAGAGGGAGTACCACTTAAATAGTTAAATGACACAACTTTCACCATTAACCACCTACAAGCTTCAAATAAATACAGCCACTACATGTGGTCGCTTCAAACTCTAGGTTTCAAGACAGAAGTTACAGAACCAAAAGGCCCTGTTTCCTTTCACCAGTGCAAGAAGCTAGCACTCTAAGGCATCTGAAGATCCAAAAAAACTTATCTTGCTTCTTTTCACCCTTACAAAAATTAGGAACCTAGGATATTTGCCAATCCAAAAACACTTATACACATAAGGTTTGGATATACCTGTCGTGATAGTGCGGAAACGCTCCTGACCAGCTGTATCCCAAATTTGTAACTTAATCCGCTTGCCATCAAGTTCAATTGTTCTTATCTTAAAGTCAATTCTGTAAAAGCAGAGCAATCCTGTAAATTTGGAGGAGGAAAAGAGGGAAATGCAAGGCCGAGAAAAGATTAAGAGGAAGCAAACAGTGCATAAGGTATACAATTTAAATTTTCAAAAATGATGATTCCCAAACTAGACAGTTCATCTAGCATCCTGCATAAGAGAGCACAATTTTCTACTTTTTTTTTTTGCCAAACACAATCTTTTCCTGCTACCATTCAAGACCACTGATATGTAACTTTTTCATCAGTTTCTCAATATTCTGCACCATTTAACTAAAAAGAGAGCCTTGTCGAAGGAAAAAAAGATACTGCTGACATAGTACTGCGGTAATCCCAAAAGATGCACATTTTGTGTTTAAAATACAGTCTAATTAGTACTTCCAGAGGAGGGAGGGATGGTCCAGGATACAAACCCAATAGTGGTGATGAAACTTGTTGTGAAGGAACCATCTGAGAACCTCAGAAGCAAACAACTCTTTCCCACACCTACAAATAAAACCATCATAAAGTGTGAGGAACTGATAAAAGATGTTAAAGATAGAAATATTTCCTTTGTGGCAACTGGCAAATATCGTCCCTCTATTTTGAAAATCAATAATTAACCTACCCAAATCATGAAATAAAATGAAACTGTTTACATTATCCTTCCAATTCAATCATGAGCGTCATGTGCTTAGAATGAGAGTTTGACCATAGTTATCCCCAATTTCCATCTATAAATCCGGACAAAATGACCATCCTCACTCCTCTCGTTAATATATTTCATATTTTTGACTGTAATACTACTAAAATACGTCTTAAAAAAGTCGTGGTCTTAACTTTCATATTCAAATTTTCCCTCTTAATCTTAAATTAATTACAAATATAATAACTACAAATCCTTTCTAGAAGCCCTCTCATGGAATTTTTTATCCTATTAAAAGTTTTTCCCTAAAAAATCTGCAGTACCTGAAGTTCAACCTGTAAATAGTAGTACTCCTAGTTACTTTCTGAATATAACAACTTACTAGAATTGTATTTTCAATTAATTCCACAATTATCATAAGAGGGAACTTTTAAGTTTCAGCTACTTCCTAAAAGTTCAAGATTTAATTCGTAATTGAAGATACAGTTACAGAAGAGGCATGAAGGGGGTGTGGTTGTGGTATAGGGTTCGGTATCGGTAACAGCGGAAAAAAGGAACAAAGGAGAAAATTAAAAGAAAACAAGAAAGGGGTATTGTGGTGGTGGTGTTGTGTGTGTGTGGTTTGGGGGGG
>NC_031998.1:11170125-11223945 GCF_001879085.1 Nicotiana attenuata
ATGATAGCCGGAGTGAATATTAAAGGGAGTTTTATGAATTTAAACGTCGAATATTTTGCAATGCCTTACAAACTCATTTAACAAATCAAGCATTTTGGTAGAAGCCGGTCAAGCTTATGAATAGCACCAAATATGGATGTTTGACATCCATTCATCAAGATCTAAGTGATCCACGAAGAATAGTGAAAGTATTAACGTCCATAGTTACTGCAGGGGGCAGTATACCAGTTTTCTTAACTGACTTTGACAGAACGCTATCCCAATCCATATTTCAATGTTTTAAGAGATTGTAACAACATTTATCTAAGATGCCATCAAAAGAAGAAAGGATACTTAAGTTTTGAATATATAATGTTTGTTCATCACACTAACCTTTCAACCATTACTTTAATACATTTTTCTTCCACCTTCATTATTAAAAATACATAAATCAAATTAACATATTCATTCATAGCGATATGTCAAGTAACATCTTAAACTCCATGTCCAATCATATAAAATGTGAAGCACGGAGTAATACAAACAGGGCAAAGAAAGTGTTTCTGCCAATGTAGGACAGTGGCGAAGCCAGGAATTTACTCAGGGGTGTTCAAACTTGAAAGAAGTGAAAAAATTCTCCGAGAAAGAGTGTTCAATATATGTTATATACCTCTAAATCTAATATTTTCTCTATATACGCAAGTGTAATTTTCCGACGAAGGGTTGTCAGTTGACCACCCTTTGTAACATGTAGCTTCGCCCATGATGTAGGATACATAGATAAAGTTACTTTAGACAAACAATTTTACGTGCGTTGTTCACTATACCACGTTTTTTTTATAACCAAGGTGTATGGGCCAGCATGTGCGCACCTCGACTAATTCCACGGGATACATGCCACCTCCCACCAGCAACAAGTATCAGATAACTCTATCTACCAAGGCTTGGACAAATGGAAAAAAAACACCTAATGTTTTCGTCTCCGCTGGTTTTGAACCTGAGACTTTAGGTTCCCAACCCACTTCATTGACCACTGGACCACACCCTTGGGTGCCTATATACCACATATTACCCAAAGCTCATTCTAACATCTTAACTAAATCTCTCCAATTTCAAGTAAAGATCCAATTTTTCCTCATCCCTAAGCTCCAAATTTTGTTTTTGTTAATCTCATTTGCTTGAAAATGGGTACATAAATCAAAGAAAATAGAAAGAAAAAACGAGTAAAAAAGAAAAAGTAAAACTAACCGCTATCGCCAATGAGGAGGAGCTTGATAAGATAATCATAATCTGCTCGAGCCCTAGCAGGTGGAGCTGCCATCGTTTTCTCCAATAAATATCTGAATCACCAAATGCAAAACCCTAGAAATCAGAAAAATGATTATATCATAAATCAATTTGCATTTTTTGTTTTTGTAAGGAAAAAGAATTAAAGTTGTAAATTAAAAAAGTTATATATACGTACCAAGAGATTGGGACCAGAAATGTGAGAGAAACACAGAGGTTTTTGAGAAGGTCAGAAAGTCGTCGGCAACATTGGGCTGAAGGGGAAAAAATGGTCAGAACAAGAATATACGAAGCCCAGGTGGGGTTAAGTAGAGTTTCTTGTCTATGTTCAAGACTAGTGGTTATTGGTATTTGTAATCTTTGGGAATTGGACCATTTCTTCCTCCAATTCTCTTTTTTAAAGGAAACACAAAAGAGAGTCTTTTTTTTTATTTTCTATTCGGTATTTGGTACTCGCTTAGTTCATATATTCGGTCTTCGATTTTTTAGGATTCGTTTGTGTATGGGTCAAAATTTGACCACACGTGGATTAGCGCTAAAAGGAACGGTAAGGGGCCGACTAAGCCGTGGTCGTACCCACAAGGCGTAATAACGACGAGTATCTCGGTCTGCTGAGATCGAGCCATCAGAAAGCTTGTACGGCAAAGTAAATGTCGTGATACTTAGGGGAGCGACGCAAAGCGAGATCAAGAGAGGAAAGTCCTCTGGTTAAAGACTATTGGACAAAAGGAAATATGGATGATATACATAGGAGGAAAGAAGATAGAAATAGGGTCTCTGACCTACAGAGGAAAAAGGCAGAAGAACCACAGAAAGCTATAAGGAAAAAAACACGAGAAGTTGCAGATCTTCGCGACAAATCTTTGTAATCGCCTTTCTTGAATCAATAAAGATAGATCTTGCAACTATCAATGGCATTCCCTCTGTTCCTCCTTTGTTTTTAAATCACGGGACAATACATGGTGAATGTAAGCATATTATTTATATTTGATATCTTCTACAAACCTTGAAAGTTCACGAGCTTGACTACATCTTATTCTCCTATCCAATGTGCCCTAATGTTTAATTTAGAGTTAATTATTCTTTGCTAAGATTTAACCTCTATATTCTTATTAATTAGTTTAACAAAAAGCTTAGTACTTTTTTGTTAAATGATTTGGCATCGTCTGTGGGAATTTCTTAGCCAAAATTTTAGTTTCCTCTAGATCTAAAACTAGCAAAAGTATCACTTTCCGACTGTCAAAGCCTCACCATCTCAGTATAAACACCAACTCGAAAAGTAATAGATAAGCTCTTGAGACAACCAAACCAATCTGGGTCAGATCTCTACATGAAATCGAAATTAGGTCCGATGTCTAAGCGAAACCCACGCCTCGCCTGCAGCGATAGGTTCGACACGTCGTGTGAATACTCAAAGTGGGATTACAGCCACTACACACTTAGCACGTCCGCAATCCTACTTGTCGTATTTACTTTAAATACCGACCTGTATCCACACCTCTAAGAAAGAGATGATAGCCTGTTGTGTGATTCTTTAAAATGACGGGTGTGTCCTACCTTATTTTCGTACCCATACGCATTATGTAATTTATGAACAGATATGATATGTTTCTCTTATTGTTTGCACATATCGGACGGGATCGGACCGGCAAAGTAGGTTCGACCCACGAGAAGCCTAGACACGACTAACGTCGAAGCCAAACACGGCTACCAAATCCAGAATCGTCATTCGAGCACGAGATGAAGCAAGCAGCCCTACAACGCACTTCCCCCTTCGCCGACTTATTAGGTCAAGGTAACAGACAATTTCGTTTGGATCTAACTTGTCGTTTTTCTCTTTTTAGAACGGGCAAGGAACACAAGCATTCTCGCAGGTACGCGAATAAGGAACAAACACCACCGAACACACTAAGCAAAACCCTCCACACCATACAGTACTGCAAATAACATGCAAGCGGCGGAAAAACCAGCCGGTATTATTAAAGAAAATCTCCATGAGCTGGGACTAAGCGGTGAGCCCGTGGAACGTACTGTCCCTCCAACGCGAGCAGAACTTGAACTCGAAAGCTTGCATGTATATTCGCCATGACAATCTTACACCAATTCAGCCGACTAAATATTGTGAATCACGTCTGAATTTCGGTTGGTCCCAATGTATTCAGAAGCCCAAGCAATGAGTTCGTCGCTCGTCCCGATCACGGCCTCTCCGGGGCGAGCAAACAAAAGACTAGGTAAACTGGGACTCCACGGACGCATACACAATGCAACAATGCGCAATATTCTCCAATGAAAGCAAAATTAAACAAATCGGGACTCGTCCCGACGCACAGTATTCTCTAATGAAAGCGAAAGTAAACAAACCAGGACTCACCCCAACGCACGCATAAACAATGTAGTAATGAGTGATGTTCTCCAATAAAAGAAAGGCAACAGGAAAACACGCACCATCGCCAAGTAAAAGGGAAATTTGACTATACTCGAACTCAAAATGGGCTACAATTCGACCTCGCTCGAATTTAACACCCTCACGGCCATCAGCCATCGCCAAATGGGCTATAATTCGACCTCGCTCAAATTAACACCCTCACGGCCATAGGCCATCGCCAAATGGGTTACAATTTTGACCTCGCTCGAATTAACACCCTCACAACCATTGGCCATCGCCAAATGGGTTACAATTCGACCTCGCCCGAATTAACACCCTCACAGCCATAGGCCATCGCCGAATAGGTTACAATTCGACCTCGCTCGAATTAACACTCTCACAGCCATCGGCCATCGCCAAATGGGTTGCAATTCGACCTCGCTCGAATTAACACCATCACAGCCACAGGCCATCGCCAAATGGGTTACAATTTGACCTCGCTTGAATTAACACCTTCACGGTCATAAGTCATCGCCAAATGGGTTACAATTCGACCTCGCTCGAATTAACACCCTCACGGCTATCGGCCATCGCCAAATAGGTTACAATTCGACCTCGTTAGAATTAACACCCTCACGGCCATCGACCATTAACACCCTCACGGCCATCGACCATCGCTAAATAGGTTACATTCGACCTTGCTCGAATTAACACCATCACGGCCTCCGACCGTCGCCAAAATGAAAAGAAAGTTAGACCTCGCTCGAACTCACAACGAGTTACAGTTTCGACTTCGCTCGAATTTACAAGTCAAACTTGACTTCGCCTAAATCGGCTAGTCAGACTTCGACCTCGCTCGAATTTACCAAGCGAAGTAAAACCGTGTTCGAAATCCCAATTGAGAATCAGGGACTCATCGTGGAAAATCCGAAGATTTTTTTCAAAAAAAAAAAGAAAGAAAAAGAATGTCAAAAGATACATAGCCAAAGGCAAACAACTATTTTATTCATAAGATGTACATGCACAACAGCCGCGCCTTACAAAAGGCCAAAAAAGAGCCCCTGAGAAAAAGGGTGAAAACAAACCACAAAGGAACAAAAAAACTAAGTAAAAAGTTGGAAAAGATTTCTCACTCGGTATCACCTCCACCGCCGTTCTACCCAGCATCATCGTCATCAGAGGGAAGCTCATATTCAATCTGAGCACCCTCACCGACCTCTGTTATCGCAGGGTCATAACCACAGGCGAGATGAGCCTCGCGTGCATTCGCCCGAGCATCTTCAAAAGCAGCCTCATGAACGCCCCCGCCTCCTACAAACCCTTGTATATATCACACTGGGCCTCATCATGAACCCATAGCTCATACAGATGGCGGGGAACAGTAGCAGAGGCGGACTCTTGAAGGGGAGCTTGAGTTAATAATTGCGCCTTCTCGGCCTCAAGAACTGCAACTTGATCTCCCAAGTTCGAACCATCCCGATCAAGTTCACCAATCCGCTCCTCGAGCCATGCCTCCCTCAGCGTGGCCGTCGCCCTCTCAGATTCCTGCTCAGACTTGAGGACGCGGATAGTGTCTTCTAGTGTCGTTGCCCTCGCTAAAGCCGACACTCGAGCATCCTCGGCTCTCTCCAACTCGGCCACTTTCTTTTCTAGCTCGGCCACCTTCTCCGTCCATTCTGCACCTAGAGTGGCGACTCTAGCAACATTTTGCTCAAGCTCAACTCGCAAGGACAACACCTTCGCCTGAACATCCTCGCACTCCGCGGCAACCCCTCTGCCCACCTCGAGCTCCTTGTCTTTGGCGTGAAGTAGCTCATCAAGCTCGCTGCATCTGCGGATAGACCGCATCAATTCCTCATCTCTTTTCTCCAACTCCTCCTTGGCGAACTGGTACCAACACCTCCTCTGAGCTGCTCGTGCATCTTGCGGCACCGGTTGCGATATCACCGATACTTCTCGGCCATCTTCAGAAAAATATCGGCCCACATCTCAGCCCTACGAGCACTCTCGATCTCCTACATGTAAGTCTAAAGAAAAAGAAAGGAGAGAAAGGGTCAGTAAAGACAAAAGGCACGAAACCAAGAAAACAATAAAAGGGAACACACCCTTAGAGCCATCGCGGCCACGCCGCGCGACAACCCAGAATCGTTGATATCCCGGAGAGATCTACTTTTCAGCGGTGGAGCATAGGAGATCGAACTGTGGCACCAAATCCACTGTATCCTGCAACAGGTTGAAATTCGACGGGATTTCAAGTATGCGGGAAGGGCCTTCCGCTCTTACATCAATCCTGGTAAAGCCCTCCTCAAACATCCTCATGTCCTCGGGATCAATGTCGGAGTCAGATTCATACTCCTCCACCATAACGCCCTTCAATCTTTCACCGGCCGAAGATGGGGTACGTCCCGGCCGAGACGTCGATGGGCCTCCTAAAATAGTAGCGGCAGCCTCAGAACTCCGTCCCTCCACCTCAACGGCTTTTTAAACGCTCACAACGGGTATCGCCTCCGCACTTAGGCTGGCATCACCGCCGGTTTCGGGTACCGTCGAAACAAGGTCGCCCTCCGAAGATGTTCCAGATGAACAAGCCCCTTCCAACGCTACCCTTTGCCTCTTCGACGGGGCCTCTACGCTACTAACGCGAGAGGATTCGCCCATTGAACGAACTGTGGGGACCGTAGTCTCCGACCGAGGAACAACCTCCAATCACACGGGTTCGGTCGCGGACGTGGTCCGCCATGCAACCAAATTCTGCCCGTCCACAACTACAAAAGCTCTTGGTGCAGACCGAGCAGGAGGAGCCAGTTGAAGGAATGCAAGTAGAGGAGCCCTCGTCCTTCTCACTCCTCTACGACCTGCCATAAGAAGAGATTTGATCATATAACGACAAGGTTTTAAAAAAAATACGGAGCGGAGAACGAAGCAAGACCACAACGAGCCAACTCACCGGTAAGAGGCTTGCGCCCAAACTTCTCATGAAAAGATGCCCATTCCCAAATCCCCATCGTGTGGGGAGAATTGCACTCACCCACTCGCGGATATCGGCAACTAGCGGGGGAGGTAGTCCCTCGGCTACAGAAACCAAAGTAAATCCTCAGTGAAGTCATTAAAGGGAGACGACCGACGACCGTCTTAAGAAAAATTGCATAAAGTAAACAGAAAGGAAAACTCACGAGCGAAATTCCACATCTCAGGAAACCCCGCCGGGTTCAACACGACGTGCTCTGTTCGGACATAGAAGAAGCTCTCCCAAAAGCGGCGATTGGCCTTATCGTCCATCTTTACCACCAAACTCTTGGTCCCTCGATGACGCATATGAATCATCGTACCCCGAAGTAAATGGGGGGCGAAGAGATGGAGCATGTGCCCTAGAGAAATTCCTCGGCCGGCCAGCTTCGCGTACTTGATGAGCATTAGGAAAAGCTTGTACGCATACGGAGAGAGTTGAGCTGGGCACACCTCATAGAAGCAGCAGAAATCCACCACCAAGGAAGGAAGGGGAAGTGTGTACCCGACGACAAAGGGATACGCATAGAACGCGCAGTAGCCCGAGCGGCGTAAATGCACTATGTCCTTGTCCGCTAGTACCATTTCTATGTGATCAGGGATCCCCCGTTTGGCTTTGAACGTCGTGAGCGCCACATCATCCATCGTGGAAGGAATGGGCTTCGGCTCATCTCCGGCAGGGCTGTTAAAATCAGTCATCGCCTTCCCCAGGCGGGGAACCACCTCATCTTCCGTCGGAAACCCCTCGTCTTCCACCACTTCTACTCCCCCTTCGAGTAAGGATATATTATTTTCCGGCATCGGAGAACCTACAGCCTTATCAGAGTGAGAAGAAGTACTAGCCATTTTTTTCTTTGATCAAAGAAACGAGGATGATGAAGGAAAAAGACAACGGCCACAGCGAATCCTAGCAGAAGCAGAAATATAAGAGGCTAAAGAGAGAGGAGAAGATTTGTGAAGTTCTTTTCTCAAGCAATTGAAAAGTGTAACATTCGAATGAGAAGTTCCCCCCTTATTTATAAGGATATAAGTGCCCTGAGCAGGAAAACCAAGAGCTGCCAGTTAGAAAACGGAATGGGCACGGGGATATTGATGACATCCTGAACTGACGTGATAGTCCAATTTTGAACTGACGTGACGGTCCAATTTTGAACTGACGTAACGGTCCGACACAATTCTCGAAGCGTTACGTCGCTACCTCGTCATGAGGTTCTCGCCCCTCGCATGAAGCATTCAGATTTCCCCCAATTTTTGAATCAACAGAGTTTGCCCATCGAGCTCGCCAAGAGGGGTCTCTTACCATACGTGGATTAGCACTAAAAGGAACAGTAAGGGGTCGACTAAGCCATGGTTGTACCCACAAGGTGTAATAACGATGAGTATCTTGGTCACCGCCGAGATCGAGCCATCAGAAAGCTTGTACGGCAAAGTAAATGTCGTGATACTTAGGGGAGAAGAAAGTCCTCTAGTTAAAGACTATTGGACAACAGGGAATACTGATGATATACATAGGAGGAAAGAAGATAGAAAAAGGGTCTTTGACCTACAGAGGAAAAAGGCAGAAGAACCAGAGAAAGCTATAGGAGAAAAACACGAGAAATTGCATATCTTGGCGACAAATCTTTGTAATCGCCTTTCTTAAATCAATAAAGATAGATCTTGCAACTATCAATGGCATTCCCTCCGTTCTTCCTTTGTTTTTATATCACAGGACAATACATGATGAATGTAAGCATATTATTTATATTTGATATCTTCTATAAATCTTGAAAGTTCACGAGCTTGACTACATCTTATTCTCCTATCGATGTGCCCTGATGTTTAGTCTAGAGTTAATTTGTTCTTGGCTAAGATTTATTCTCTATATTCTTATTAATTAATTTAACACAAAGCTTAATACTTTTTGGTCAAACGGTTTGGTACGAGTGATAAGGGATAATTAATCTCAGGATTACATTTTAGATGAGTTTATTCCACGTTTAGTTAAGATAAAATCTTGGTATAACTAATCTCGGGAGTAGTTATCCCGGGGTTGTAGTATTTTCTTGATCCCCATAGGAGGGTGGGATAACTAATCTAGGGATAATGAATCATGGGATAACTTATTTCCTAACCAAACGACCCTTAAAATGCTATACCAATACCATACATAATTAAAATCGGTACCTTTTCTCCTTTCGATTTCAGGTTATTTGGTTTGGTAACTTCATTTGTTCGGCTCAAATATTAACTAGTGCGTAAAGCCATAAACTTTAATATTCTTAAGTAATGTATTCACAAATATAAAAATAAAACTATTATAATATGGTAAAAAAGGAGGGGGGGGGGGGGGAGGGGGGAGAACCAAAAATATTAAACCTAAACAAGAGAAAGGTTGAAACATAAGTAGACAACCAACGAAAAGGGAGAAAGGCAGGTATAGTTGGATAAAAGATGGTAAAGGTTAAAGTAAATTATAAAAATAACGAACTTTAATATTTTATGTTATAATCAATTATATGTGCATTGTATAGCTTAGTACTCCATCGTTTCAATTTATGTGAACCTATTTTCTATTTAATCCGTGCCAAAAAGAATGACCCCATTCTTTATTTGGAAACAATTTACCTTTATACAATGATTTGTAGCTACACAAAATATATGTGTCTCATTTTACACTACAAGTTTAAAAGTCTTCTCTCTTTTCTTAAATTTCGTGACAAGTCAAATGGGTTCACATAAATTTCAACGGAGGGACTATATGTTTTGGTATGATATTGGTATTTCAGTATTTTATTTTTCATTATTGAATACCATACCTAATACCAATTCTTTTTAAAAAATAATTTAAACTAAATATCAAAATATTAAAATTTTCGATTTCGGTACGATAATTCTGACATTTACCAATTATGCATAGCCCTAGCTTGGGGTCCTAATTTAGATTTGCATCTAAAAGTACTATCTTTAGTTATGTGGATAGTATTAGCGTTATGTTAAAATGCAAATTGGAGCCAACTATACAGGATTATTTATGTGTTTGGCCTTAGTCATTTAATAGTGACTAAATGAAGGATAAAACTTTCTCACTTTTAAAAATATCAAGAATGTATTTGTTCACACATATATATATATATATATATATATATATATATATAATTCGCAATAGTATTATAAGGATGTAATTTAGGTTATGGTCTACTTTAGAAATGTTTTTGGCCACAATCTCCTTATAACCAAATGAGCATTTTACAGCTATAAAGTTACCAAGACGTAACTACTCGATAAAGTTGTATTGGGTGATACCCTTTTTTGCTTGAGCCCGACCGGGTTGGGTCCGGTCCGGGGCAAGTCGGGGCCATCGAACCCGACCTGGATGCAAGGTAGAACGACGGCCACGTCTACAACCGAGGTCGAGTCATTTCGAGACCGTTACAGAGCTCGATATGAGTCACCACCGGATGGAGAAACACACAAGGTCGGAAGCCGGACTCGTAACGGATAACCAAGCGTCGCCGGATATCTCGCCCAAAGGTGATTTTCTCAACCACTTCAGGCCATTAAGGCGTAATTACAGGGATCCACGATGTAATCAATTTACCTACCTTATTTTTACCCTTAATCAGAATGTATAAAAGGGGAGAAGACCCCATAAAGAGGGGACCGGAGAAAACCATTACACTACAGTACCATCTCTCTAAATTCTTGTACGCTATCAAGCACAATTGTTCTAAGCAATATTATATTCTGTGATTATTTACTTTAACAGCAATTGTTGAGTCTTTATCTTTATTTTCCTCAACCTAAACCTTTTGTATCTTTTAGTTCACGGATCCTTAAAACCCCATATAAATTCAATTGTTATCCGGATTCCAGGGTAAACAGTTTGGCGCCCACCGTGGGGCTAAGGATATTAGTGAGCTCTTTGATACTCTTTCTTGACGCATCACAATACACTGGTTCTTTGCAAAAGAGTCCATCTTACATTCAAATTACCAACTCATAGAATGGCACAATCAATCAACAACGAACTTGAACAGCAGACAGGAAACAATGGAATGCCCGGGCTCGAAAACCCGATAGATGCCGGTTCCCGGATGGCGCTCAACACTGATCAGGCCTCCGGATCATCGCATAGCGTCCGGGGAGAGGACGATTCGAGGGCCCAGGCAGTCGGCGAAGAGACTATCAACCTTAAAATGATTTTTGACATGCTGCAAGCCCAGCAATCGGCTATAGCTCAGCTCCAGAGCCGGGTCCAGGAGCCTGTCANAGGAGCCTCAGCTGGATCGACCACCGGCTCGGGGTCCGGTCGAATGGATCGATGGCGGACGAGCTCCGGCTGCTCCTCATCGTCATCCTCTTTGTCGTCCTCCTCCTCGGAGGACAAGACGATTTGGCTTTTTAGTTTGCGGGCGGCCCTTTTTGTCCGCTTAATCTTCCTTTGGGGCTCGTCCGTACCGGACTCCCCGGGCCTTTTATTTTCTCCCGGAACCGGAAGGGGGCATAGTATTGAAGACCTCATCTCCGCGTCCTTGGGCAAGCCTGCAAAACACGAGGGTTATGATGCATTCCCGATATACAAGAAAAAATGCGTTAACTTGGTGCGCTACCGGTCAAAAAGAAGGCTTACCATGGTTTTTCGCCTCCCACCGACCTTTGGAGATTTCCTTCCAGTTTCGCTCCGAATATGGCCGCTGGGCCACTATCTTGTTTACCCAGCCGGCCAGATCCTTGATGGCAGCTGGAGTTTGGGTCACCGCTGCACAAGAAAAGGGAGAAGTTGAGGAAAACACACTCTAAAAGGTGAACAGTGAGAAAATACTTACGTTTGAGGTTCCACCTCTCCGGAAATGGCATGCAATCGGCCGGAATCAGGTCGGACGTCCTGATCCGGACAAACCTGCTCATCCAGCCTCGATCTTTGTCTTCATCGATGCTGGAGAATGGGGGTTTGCTAGCCCGGCGGGCCAGTTTTATTAATCCCCCTCGAAATATTCGAGGGCTGTATAATCGAAGAAGATGGTCGAGGGTAAAGGGAAAATCGCCCTCGACTCTCTCGACAAAAAACCGAAAGAGATATACGATCCGCCACATCGAGGGGTGGACCTGACCTAAGGTCACCTCGTACCGCCGGCAGAACTCCACTATAATGGGTTCTAAGGGGCCTAAGGTGAAGGGATATGTATATACACTAAGATACCCTTCAACGTGAGTCATAATCGACTCGTCACGGGAAGGGGCGACCAGGTCTTTCCCTTCCCATCTACATTCAGCCCTCACCCGGTCTAGGCAACCGGGAGTGATTAGACTAATATACTCCGATGCCGGTTCGCCGCGGCCCGGGACCGATGATGGGTTTTCAACCTGGAAGTCGGCAGATACCGAGCAACCAGTCGGTGTGAAAGCTTTCAATGGGGGTTCTGGTGCAGGTTCATCAGATCTAGCGGGGCTCGCGGCCGAGCTTGGTCTAGAAGCTTTGTGAAGTTTTTGCCATTTCTTAAAGCTTTACGAAGAGATGAAAAGAAAATACAACCAACGCAAAATTTGAGAAAGATAAGAAATGTTGAACCTGGAAGGGTCGTTTATACTTTTTCCATGAGTCGGTGGCACGAATCGCGAAGCCACTGACACGAAGCGACAGATAATTAAGAGAAGCATTAAATGCCTGCAGCAGGCGTGGTCAGAGCACTCGATGGCTTTTTCACCTGGCGTATGGCCGTACGTCACGGGCATCACGTTACCGGTCATATCGTTTATTATCATTACTCTCTAATAAACGAGGGGACTATCTGTATTGGGTGATACCCTTTTTTGCTTGAGCCCGACCGGGTTGGGTCCGGTCCGGGGCAAGTCGGGGCCATCGAACCCGACCTGGATGCAAGGTAGAACGACGGCCACGTCTACGACCGAGGTCGAGTCATTTCGAGACCGTTACAGAGCTCGATATGAGTCACCACCGGATGGAGAAACACACAAGGTCGGAAGCCGGACTCGTAACGGATAACCAAGCGTCGACGGATATCTCGCCCAAACGTGATTTTCTCAACCACTTCAGGCCATTAAGGCGTAATTACAGGGATCCACGATGTAATCAATTTACCTACCTTATTTTTACCCTTAATCAGAATGTATAAAAGGGGAGAAGACCCCATAAAGAGGGGACCGGAGAAAACCATTACACTACAGTACCATCTCTCTAAATTCTTGTACGCTATCAAGCACAATTGTTCTAAGCAATATTATATTCTGCGATTATTTACTTTAACAGCAATTGTTGAGTCTTTATCTTTATTTTCCTCAACCTAAACCTTTTGTATCTTTTAGTTAACGGATCCTTAAAACCCCATATAAATTCAATTGTTATCCGGATTCCAGGGTAAACAAAAGTAATATGCATATGACATCCCATTTTTTTTTTTTGTTATGAAGGAAACTACCATGGCATAATTGCTAAACGGTAGCTCATAGTAACAAAATATTTTTCAAAAAAAAAAAAAGTGTTTCTCAAAAATCGAAAATTTAGGGCCAAAATTTTCCAGTAATAAGAATAAAACAGTCAATCAATCAACATCAACCACGAGAGTAGAAGAATTTAAACTCATATATTACAATTTTTATTATTATTGTTTTCAATTATAAACGTAAAGTCTCCTTTTAGATAGTGATAAAAGAAAATAATGAAATGGTGCAAAATTTTACTCGTATATGAGAAGCTTTTGAAACTCTTGAAAATGTCTTGGAGTAAAAACACATAGGGCCCGTTTGGACATAAAAAAGTTTTTTTTTTAAAATTTTATTTCACCTTTTTCAGAATCAGTGTTTGGCCCGAAAAAAAATTAATTTAATTTTCACTTAAAGTTATTTTTTAAAATTTTCACTTCAAAGCACTCACAAAAATTCAAAAATAACTCTAAATTGTATTTATGTTCAAACACAACTCTAATTTCAAATATCCTTTTCAACTTGAAAAAATACGTTACTTATTTTCGAATTTGTACAATTCTAATGTCCAAACGCCCACTTAGACCTCTATCGGTCAATAGTTCTTAATCTTCAAGCACACGATATAAAATATTTTAAATGTAACATAGCTTCATTTTGTTTTATGTTAGTAGTGTTTAACTAGGAACAAAGTTTAATATGTTACTTTAATTTATATGGTATATCAGTAATGATATAATAAAATGTTAAATTGCTATTTGTTTAAAAGAGAGTAAATATCACATTAAAGCTAATTAGTGAATAATTTAATACAAACTTATAGAGGCCCGTTTGGCCATGAAAAGAATTTCATTGTTATTCGAAAAAATTTCAATTTTTTTGAATATCAATATTTGGCCAAGAAATTTTCAATTTTCATTTGAAGATGAATTTCGTAATTTTTAAAAAATATGAAGAACTCCCAAAAAGCTATTTTTCAAAAAAAAAATCACTTCAAATCACTCACAAAAATTCAAAAAAGAAACCCAAAATTGTATTCATGTCTCAGTACAACTATAGTTTTCAAATACCGTTTTCATTTAAAAAAAACTTCACTTTTTTTTTTTGGATTTTTACAATTCTTTTGTCCAAACGCCCACTTAAGTTCTTCAATTTTGTGAAAGGTGAAATCTTTTTTGGGCCAAAATTTTGTTCAAGTCAAATTTAAAAAAAGTTTAGCCAAAAACATTTTCACCTTAATTTCCTTCCAAACGAAGTATTTTGAGACATGTTAAAATGAAAAAAAAAATAAAAAAGAAATCACATAATTTAGAGGAAAAAAGATAAAAAGGAAAAGAAAGGGGAAAAACAAGGACCCCCTTCTTCGTATCTGGTCTCATCATCGACGAGAAAAGACCAACTTTATCGGAGCCCTAAATTTTCTCATCTCTTCAATCCGCTCTCTCTCCTTCAAAATCATGGTTAGTCGATACTATTTTTTTTCCTTTAACTCTTTGCATAAATCTTAAATTTATCTATAAAGAGCTACTACTTCGATCTGTTAAAGGATATGCATAATAGACACGATTTCTATACTTAATTATGAAATTTACAAGTTAGTTTTCCGATTGCTTAAAGTGTTATGGATCTGGTTTCAGTTTATGCTATAGATTGATGAATATTTGGTGGTTTATGATGACACTTTTTTTTTTTGCTTGTGAGATTTTTTTTGATAGACATTAAGCTTTATGCTAAGAACTATGAAGACAGCTTGTGAGATTTCTAAAATCCAGCTTCAGATCTTTGTTTCAGTAGCCACTTGGTTGTGGTGATTTTTTTTGGTATTTAACTTAAGGGTTTGGTGTAGCTAGTGCTAAAAAAATGGATAAAATTTGGAAGTATCCGCCCATATTATTTGATAAAAAATGGGTTGGACCTGATTTATTAAAATTGTCTCAAATATGGATCAACCCATATTATCTGATAAAAAATGGGTTGGATACCTGATTATTAAAAGCGAGTCAAATATGGATCAACCCATATTATCCGCTCAAAAAAAGGATAATTGGCGGGTTGAAAATGGGTTTCGCCCAGTGATGCATACCAATTCATTGCTTGAATGATACGGATGAGTTAACCTAGTCACCAAGGGCATACAGCAATCACAGTTGTCTTATAAAAAAAAAATTATTTAATTTCTCTAGTTCTACTCCCAACTAAAATGCGCAATTATAAATGTACTATTTCCTTTCAGTTTTTCCTTAATTTTGATTTAAGAAATAGATCTTTAAAATCTCTTTCATATTGAAATGAGGTATAAATTGAATTATGCTCATAGGTCAATATCATTTATGCAAAATTCGTTGTACGTCATACGAATGATAACATTGTTACATATATTAGTTTTTATTTATTGATACATGGATATGTGTTCATGAGTGCTACCAGATATTACAGTTTAAGAGTTTGATCACTAACCATCTGTTCCTCCTTTGATGAGCAGCTTTGCTAATGTCTTATATGAGTTGCATTTTTGCAATCAAATCTTATGTTACTTTAACTGACTTGATTTTTGTAATGCATTGTCAAGTATCAATATATCATGCAATGTGGAGTTGATGGATTCCTTTGCTCTAAGTAACTTCTTTTAAAAGCATAATTGCATAAAGGAATGTCTTTGCTTTACTTGAATGATCTTTAACTGTCTTTTGTTTGACTCTTTGAACCTGCGGCTGCAAACTTATGTAGCCTGCCGTTTGGACAAACATATGTTGTTTTGACAACATATACTGAAGCTAGGAATTCTCCCAAAAAATGATACTCTCTCCGTTTCAAAAAGATTGACACTATTTCCCTATTAGTCCGCGAATAGAAGCATTTGTAACCACACAATTGCTATGGCATGTTTAAGACCAGTAGACCACAAATTTCAAAAGTTTTACGGTCACACTAATGGTATGGCTTATTTAATACCACATATTTCAAAAGGCCTGTCCTGCATGCACAGTCTTCCCGTGTGGGTTTGACTATGTAACTTTTCTTGCTGTGTGGGTTTGATTATGTAACTTTTCTATGTCTAGGCATGTAGATATTATCCTTGGTAGGACTTCTGCCTATTTTGAAAGTTTAGGGTAAATCTCGGGTTCCAAAATAGGAGATGTCGAGAGATAAAACCTACGGTTTATTGGATAAATTTCTTGCTCAGATTGGGGCTATAAAGCTCCATTTGAACTATATTTGGTTGAAGTTAAAAAATGAATATTTGTGAATTTCACTTGGAAAAAGAATTGATATCTTGTGAGTTAAAATCATTATTTCACTTGAAATACTTCTCAAACTAGTTTTTCGACGTTAGATTCTATATTTAAAGCTGAGCTTGAAATAATTGACAAATTGTAAAACAGACGTTGATTTGCAAGTCATGTGTGTCCAAACACTTTCTAGTTTCTACCTGTGCTTTATTCTGTTGTTTGACTTTTATGAGGTTCGAATAAAAAAGAATCTATAGCTTTATTCTGACTTGAAATTTTTGGAACAACATTGGCCTTGACTATCCGATATTTTTGGTGCTGGAACACTTGTACCTTGGAAGTTACAATTGAAATTTGTATTAATTTCATTGATGTGATAGTAAGGTCTCACAGGTTGATGCCTCTGTCTGCCTTTTTTTTTTTGTTTCTCCTCTCTCTAGGTGGTAATGAGAAACTAATTCCAAATTAGCCTCAACTTCTATGGCAATTTCGATATCTACTTGTGGACGATTTTTTTCTGCCATCTTCATTTTTTGTCACTAAGAAAAAAGTAAAAGAGAAAGAAAATGAAATCATCTTTTGACTTATGCATTGTGGTCTTTTCACTAACGTTAAAAAATAACGTATTCTGCTCTTTTGAGGCAGAAGAATTGAAGAATAACCAACCTAATTTTGGTTATGTTGGAAATGCAATTGCTATCTCTCTCTTGTATGTGTTTCCTTCACAATTATTTGATGGAGGACTTTTAAGTGGGAATTGTAAATTCTAGAAGAAATGAATAAGACTTGAAAATTCTGAAATACTGGAGGCTTCGGGTCCTTTCTTTGCTCTTCTATTTGTTGATTCTTTTTTCTTTAAGGGGAGGAATATCTTGAAGAGTGATTAGACTGGTTGGATAATTTTAACCTAATGATTAATAGGCGCAAGACAAAATTGTTGATCTAGATAGGGTATTTATCCCATTATTATTCCCTGTATTTCTGTTCAATGTGTTGCCTTATATTACGTTTGGGGTAATGTTGTATGTTGTACCAAATTGTAGGCTAACGCAGCATCAGGGATGGCTGTGCATGATGATTGCAAGCTGAAGTTTTTAGAGTTGAAGGCAAAAAGAACTCACCGGTTCATCATCTATAAGATTGAAGAGAAGCAAAAGCAAGTTGTTGTGGAAAAGCTTGGTGAACCAACTGAAAGCTATGAGGATTTCACTGCAGGCCTCCCTGCTGATGAGTGTCGATATGCTGTCTACGACTTTGATTTCACGACTGAAGAAAACGTCCAGAAGAGCAGAATATTCTTCATTGCTTGGTAATTTCTTATTAAATATAGTAAATCTTACCATTCTCCACAAAATAAAATAGTGATTTAGACTTCCATAGTCTTACGGAAGGGGAGCCTTGGCGTAACAGGTAAAGTTGTTGCCATGTGACCAGGAAGTCACGGGTTCGAGCCGTGGAAACAGGCTCTTGCAGAAATGCAGGGTAAGGCTGCGTACAATAGAACCTTGTGGTCCGACCTTCCCCGGACCCCGCGCATAGCGGGAGCTTAGTGCACCGGGCTGCCCTTTAGACTTCCATTGTTCCCCTGTTACTCTTTGCCAGCTGGCGTGACTTTTTGTGTGTCTTGTTGAATCAATTGTTAAAGGTCACCTGACACGGCAAGAGTGAGAAGCAAGATGATTTATGCAAGCTCCAAAGACAGGTTCAAGAGAGAGCTTGACGGTTTCCAGGTAGAGCTGCAAGCAACTGATCCTACAGAGATGGGGCTTGATGTTTTCAGAAGCCGAGTTGGTGGAATTGAATGTTGAGTGCACGAGTTTCTTGCTTAAGCTAAGTGATTATAGTTTGTGGGAAGTAGAACGTGGTTAGTTATACTATTGGCTTGTCGTTCGCGTTCGTCTTACTCTTTTAAGTCTCTTCTTCTCAGAGAACTTCCAATACTCTTTAATATGTCATATTGTTACTCATGAAGTCAAGGAGCTACTTTGTTATTTTGAGTTTTAGTTCATCTTGCTCCTTTTAACTTCTCAGTGAACTTCAGTAATCTTTTATATATGTTTGTTACTCATGAAATCAAGGAACATCTTCTCATTTTGTGCATCATCATTTTGAATAATAATTTGACTTGTTCTTCCACTTTAATTTGTTGTGCATTCTCAAAAATATTTGATATTTAATTTGTTGCGAAACTAAAATTAGCTGACTATAATTATATGAGTTTGTCTATATCAGAACATGTATCGTGGCAATGAGGCCTTACCACATGGCAAAACTCGAGTGTCCAGATTCTTGATATGTTATTCTCTCTGTCTAAGAGTAAAATAATGTTCTTGTATCTATTTTTACTCTTACGTAGGTGGTTTTTGTAGCTTGGATTTACCTTTGCACTTATTCCATTAAATTGTGATATGCCTTGTCTCTATTGATCATTTCATTCGGGGAAGGGAACTATGCAACTGTAGATTATGTCTTTCTCGTAAAACTTCATTAAACCTTACCCTTTATCTCTGATATTGTGGATCTGTTTGCCTATGATACTGGAAGTTTGGGGAGGGCATTTAAGGGTGTGGGTTAGCGGCCAATAAAATAGGTGAAAACCGCGGGGAACTAAGATCTAAATTCCAATAGAGATGAAAAAAATTCTTTCTGTCCGCGCCTTGGTGAACAGAATTAGTGATTATATATGCTGATGGAAGGTAGCAAGTACCGAGCAAATTAATTGAGGTACACGCAAGATGACTTAAGATATTGTCGTCATAAAAGTAAATTTTACGATAAGTGATTTTAAGGCTACCTGGTGTCCAAACAAAGAGCAATGTAGTGCATAACTAAGTGAATCCAAAATCGTAAGAAACTGAATGTCATTGCATCACTATTCTTTTGAAAAATATACAGTGCAAATTTAAAATAAATATTACAATTAATTAAAAGTACTTTAATTATACATAAGTATGTATGATTTGAACAAAGGCAATATAAGTGCATACACCTAATGAAGAGGTGCCAAATTTGACCCATAATCGTGTAACCCGCCCAAACTTTAACGGGTTGGGTCAGTGATTTTTTCTTACCGGGTCAATTTGGGTTGTAACCCAAACTGACCCATCTCTGGAACAGGTCAAATTGGGTCACTCAACGGGTCAGTTTATCAACCCGTGACTATCCTGACTTTCATCTAGTTATGTCTTCTAAGACAAAACCAAACTACCTATATTTTATTATAACAGATTTAATTGCATTCTAAAATTTTCCATTTGCAACAGAACCTTCTCCTAAATGCCTTTAGAGATGATGTTTTCTTTCATAAAATTTCTTTTAGGTAAATGATTGCACTATATATTAAAATCATACAGCTTGTAATTTCTTAGGCGTCTTTAAACTTTTGTGAAATTGATTTGAAGAAGTCTTTTAGATTAATGCATGATTCATGAAGATAAGAAAAAAAGACATATACATTCTGCAAGCTAGCCGATATATTTATGTAAGGTAACAATTATAATATTGGTTTTTACTAAATTCACTAGTTTACATTTTTTTAAAAGTTGTAGACTTTGTTTTAGAAAAAAACTTTTAGTCAGGGAGAAGTTAATTAGTTAAAGCAGAAATTATGCCGCCTTTTTGACTAAATTAGATCTTTTTGATTGTTATTAAAAGATAACATAACCCAACTATTAAAATTTTTAAATGGTTTCAACGAAGTTTTGGATTACGTTAGAAGACAAGATACGATCCTAAAACTAACATTTGACAAAAACAGATGATGAATAATGTAACTTGCAGCACACATAATACAATTTCATTTGAGTAATAGTTGGGCGGTTGGGTTATGACCCGTTGTTTGACCCATCTTGACCCAAACAAATTTTTGGGTGGGTTAGGTCATGACCGAATATTAACACAACCCGTTTTGACATGCCCAAATTTGACCCAACCCGTCCAATTGCCACCCCTTTCCTAATGCAAGTAATGTCCATTCGCGCCTATGTGGTGGCATTTTATCCTCTTTTTCTTTCTCTTCAGTTTCATTTGGGTGCTTACACACTTCTACCTTAGTTTCTTCCAATAATAAAAATTAAAACACTGCTAAAGAATTATTTTGATGATTTTAAGCTTATATAATAGCTTAAAATCGTTAATAAATAATACTCTAATTACCTTAAGCAAGAAGGGGTCCATAGCTCAGTGGTAGAGCATTTGACTGCAGATCAAGAGGTCACCGGTTCGAACCCGGTTGGGCCCTAGCAATTTCTCACTTTTTTTCACTTATCGAACTGATTTTTGCAGCTGTTTTCATTTTTCTTATTGTTTTGACAAGATTTGTTAGTCAGGATGTATTCAGTATTTTTGCTTCGTTAAGAAACATCAACAAAACCGTAAAATGATTTTTCTAAAAGGAAAAAAGTTTTTTTCATATGAAAAAGTGGTTATTGTTGTACTAAAAAGGGGTGTTTCTTCAAGGATAACCAGAATATGATAACAGTGTTTGTATGAGTTGCTACAAAACCAATTTTAGAATTCGACATTTGAAAAATAAACAAGAAACTATAAGCATTTAGCAGAGTAAGAAATGTGTGGGGACTGGGGTATAGTGTGATACAAAATGTATCTGAACAAAATTGGCTTCATCCTGAGAAAAATCTTTGGTAATGTTACCTATATGATTTCCTATACATTTATAACATCCTATATAATTCTCTGGCTCTCTACACAGCTCTGGTCTGTTGTCTTCTGCTGCTATTTCTATCTTCAGATTTACACAATTCATTACCCTACCAAAAAGCTATCCCAAAATTTGCTTCAGAAATGATATTAAAGCAAGTTGTCACTCAAGTTTAATGCCTTTTGCCCTTGCTGCTTCTTTTACAGATTCTGAATTTCCTTCAGCCTCCGATAACTTGAGATAAGACTTCCAAAGCATTAAAGAGAATGGATATATAGACACAGCTCTCTTCAGCAATTTGACAGATAGGGACCGACAACCTGTAAGATCTTGCAAAATATCTGCAGCTTCTACCCATACATATTCTGGTGCCACAGGAACAGCCTGAAATAGTGCACTTATCAAGAGACAGCTTGCCCAAAAAGAGATGCTGCTTGGTACATTAGCAGTATTTGAGGTTCTGGTTAACTGCTTGCAGACAGTAATTGCCAGATGATAGTTGGAAGGAAGCACCAACATTAAGCTCTCAACCATGTCGACAAAATCAGTGACTTCATCTTTCTTTTCAGGTAAGAGAGATGGGCCATACCACGCTTCAAGAACTGAGTTCACTATGTAAGGCTTCAATGACACGGGACACAGCAAGTTGCCAACTAGCTGCCGGACTCTAGGCTTCTTGATTCTTTGGACGAATTGCCTGGATAATGGCTCAGAGGTGAGGGAAGCACGTTTATCAGCCAAATAGCCGCACAGAAGTTTCAATACTTGCCCATCATCGTGCAAATTATCTGCAGTCAAGAACAGGAGATGCTCTCTCACACAGTGACTGTAATTCTCAGCAGAAGCAGCCTCCAATGCCTTATCAATGGCTAATTGAGCTTCAGTATAGTCATTTTGTAATAGTTTATAGATGGAACAGTTCAGCAGCCCAAATACAATATCGTTCTTGCTAGAATTGGAAAAGAGAGCAGCAATATCAGATACTGAAGCAGACTGCGGTGAAGACCGGGAGTTGTCACTATCTACTGTTTCCAGACAACTATTTTTAGAATACCTGTGTTTCCATGAAGACTGGAACCATCGAGCCATTAATTCCTCCGCAAAATCTCTTTTGCAATCTCGGAGTGCACATTCAACATACTGGTTCCAAATACATTGCGCTCCAGGAACTTCATCATACCAGTTATCTAAAGCATCTTCAAAACCTTCAAAACTTCCATCTGCAAAATCATGCTCTGCCCGAGCTAACATCAAAACGAGTTCTAGACATGATGGATACAACTTGACATATCTCTCTAACAAATTTCTACTACATTCTATACCCTCAAGCACCACTATACATCTAACGTGATTGACAGAAAACAGGTGTGCTGCCCTGAGATTTGCTTCATCTTCAAGTGACTCTCTGTCGATGTACAATGCCAGAGAATCTACCGCTAATTCCATCAAAGAGACACCTCGTCGCTTCTCATCGGAGGTCAACTCAGCAGATGGCCAATCTATGGAAGAAAGTTCTTTCTGATATTCAAACTGCTGCACAATAGCATCAGGAAGTCTCCTGTACACAACCAAGTACACACAACAGAGCCAGAAAATACATTTATCAGAAATGGTTAAACATGTAATGATATCAGGAAGAGACGGTTTGAGTGGGTTATCAGATTTCTCTTCTGTGGGATATAGCTCATTGATTTTCTCAATGGCTTTAGCAACATTCTCAGACATGCACAGACAACTCATCATCTGCAAGAATATATCCAATATACAATCACTGGCACTGGCATTTACGTCAGATGCAGATGCATGGCGATACAGGACCAACAGTGCAGCATCATATGCAGCCAGCCTCTCCTCCAGCTGTGTTCGACTATTGATATAGAAAAGCCAGAGTACGTAAGAGCCTTCACTGTGCTCAACCTGGATTACAGAATAAGAAGATTTATCAGTACATATGTTGATAATTTCGTGAATCAAACACAAACTTACAAGTCAAAGTAAGACCTTGGGGCTTGGCTTGGCTGAAGCGGATTTAAGACAAGTTTTCAGGAACCCCAAGCCATTAGGATTAAGGGCTAGTACATAACATGGACACAGGGCCCTTAATGAAGTAAATCGAACTGGCGTTCTCAGATGCAATTAACAAAATATATAGCGCACCATCAGAGCCAATTATCTAACATGTTCCTATCCCTAATTATGTACAAATGTTTCTCAGCACATAGACTTCCAAATGGTATAAACATCTTGAGCCAACTCAAATATTCTGTTTTAACAGTAGAATTCCATGTAGAAATACTGCATACCGCACATTTGAACATATCATCCTTCCCAATAGACTTCTGACTGCTATAGTAAATTAACAGGTAAACAATCCAGAGAACTGCAGACATTGGATTAGCTTCCAAAGCTCGAGCAAGGAGTTCAAGAGCCTGCATGTTTTAGCAAAAATTAACACGAGTGAGATTACTGACCCTCCAAGTATGTAACCCATAATCACCACCAAAAGCATACCTGTATCCTTCCCTTGGGTTTATTAGCCTCCTGACTGAGATTAAGAAGAGCCATCTCTACAATCTCGTCAGCATCAGTAGATAGTTCCTTGCATGGATCCTGCAAGACATTCGAAGGTAAGTTACAGCATTAACAGCAGGTGGCAAAAGGACAGAAGCTATTTATCTGTGGTACAAATTTTTGTGGAGAAAAGAACAACTCCATTGGGAAAATCAAACTTCCATCGAAGAAGAAAATGAAAGGCTTTCATAAGGAATGACATGACATGTTTAAGACCACAAAGATTCAAAGAGTATTTTTGGTATGTATACACACCTTTAGTTTAAGACCACGTGATTCAAAAGTCTTCTTTACATTCTTAAACTTCGTGCCCAGTCAAAGTAAGACACATAAAATGAAGCGGATGGAGTATTAGGGAAGAAACCCCACGAAATTACAAATTCTGTCAATGGAGAAAGGAAAAAAAGAAGAAGAATGAAGACCAAATGCGTGGGAGGTAGCATGAAGGTGTTGAATGTGTGACTATCTCATCTCAGAGCTTAAGTTTATCTTCAACACGTCTCCTCACATGCAGGCTTGATTTCTTTCATGGGCCACATGAAAAATTCTTTTTCGGTAATGGGTGGTGGTGAGACTTGAACTCAAGACTGCTGCCTTCAACAGAAGGTCGAGAAAAACTTTGCTTGCTGCATAGCAAACTCGAATATATAGAAGGCAGGAAACAAGAAGGGATATTCCACCATTGAAAACTAAAATGGCAGAAGAAAGGAAAGAGCAGACTAGTGAATTGGGAAGTTAGAAAGAGTCACAGGAAAGGTCCTAGTAGCATGATATAAAAGGACAAAACCAATAACCCAAAATTTGCATTCTTTAAACAGATTCAGTTGTCTCAACTAATAATTACAAAGGTTCCAAAGGAAATAAAACATATTTGTTACCCAAAAAAACCAAAACGTATTTAAGTTACAGAGTTCGTACAATCACCAAATTTTTCTCATGAACAAAGACATTTTGGAAGCACCAAGGAGATGCAAAATAATTTCTCTTGATTCGTGTATTGAAATTAAAATTAATACTTCCGCAGCTTCAGTGGTATTTCAGAGGCATGCTAACTATAACAGTTGAAATTAAAAAATTAAAATTTAGCTTTTACAAAAGAGTTACATAAGAAGCTAAAAATCATCTTGTCTCCTTCCCTCTTCCTCCCCCACCCCCACTAATTACGAGAAAAGAACAGGTTGATTTGACAAACCGGTGATCCATTTCTGCTCTGAAAATAAAGTGATTGCCTATTCCAACCACCTTGGACCTCAACACGAGCATTAGTGCCATGAAATAAAGGCTCATCAGAGGGCAGATCGGTGTGTAGCTGACTTGAGAGAACAAAGGAAAGACTGAAGCACTTAACCCACAGTTGCCCGTATTTGGGACTTAGAATGGATTTACATGACTGTAGATCAGCTTTCAGACCATCCAAGCCAACCAAATAAGTTGGGGGAGCCAAACCAAGGCAGTCAAGTGACTTGGTGAGAGTTCTTGTGGAAGCAAATATCTGTCCTTCAGTTGGTGATCCAACCTTGTCTACAGAAGAAAAAAGTTATGAAAATTTGCATCATATGTTATGTCGAAAGGAACTATAAGATGTCGTATACACTTCAAACAGAAGATCCATACCATCATTATCCAATGTCATCTTCATTCTACTGCCAGAAGAGTAGTCTCTAACATGTTGCCAAGAACACTCATCATTGTTACATTTCCCCCGAAGTTCGAAGATACATAGTGGCCAAAGCGGGTCAATGGCAAAATCGCAAGTGTAAGACCCACTCTTACTGCCAATTAAATCCACTGAAGCCGCTTCAACTGGACCCGAACTTGAAATGCTTGGTATGGTTCCGCCACTGAAATTGTTTTCCCCCTGATCATGAGAAGTTTGTACACTGGAATTTCTAATCTGTAATTTGAGTAAATCCATGAAATCTGAAACTTTAAAGTGCAAAATAGCACTCTTCAGAATCGGATATGAGAAGGTGACCAAGCTTGCAAACTGAGATTTGTTGTCGCCTGTGGTGATACTACTATCTAAACAAATATTAGATGAAAGCGATGCAAAATTAGAACCAAACTTCTCATTGGTGCACTGATGATCCACTTCAACAGGTATCTTAGACATCGTACTCGTCATGTCACAGCCTAATAAAAAGTTCAAAAGGAAAGAGAAATCAAAAAGTCAGCTCAACCAGAATAAAGAATGTCACAATCTGAAATGATAAATTGCGACTTTCGTTGTTATATGACCTCCAAAAGAGAATGGATGACCTTCTAAAAGCAGAACTTCTCAATTACTATCGTGGATAATTGAAACGAAAAGTTCACAAAAAACAAGAAAGAAATTAATCACTCCTAATAATTGTTACAAGCGAATAATTCAAATACGTGTGCTCAGTCTTGCAGGAGGATAACATAATAGATTAAGATGTAGCACATTTATAAATAGGATTAGCTGAAATGGACGAGTGCTATGAGAGTATTATGCTATAGGAAGATACCAAGCAAAATGAAAGATAGTTCTATACAACGGTTGTGGGACGGCTGAGACCAACAATGTTATATAAAAGTGAATATTGGACCTTAAAGATCCAACATATCCACAAAACGATAGAGATGCTAAGATGGATGTGCTTAGGGATGGCAAATGGGCTGTTTGGGTTGTATTTATGCTGGTAAAGATGGGCTGACTCATTAAATGGGTCATTGCCCAACCCTGCCCAAAGTTCACTTGGGTTAAGATGGTCTGGGTCAAGATGGCTAAACAATGGGTTGTAACCCAACCCACCCAAATTGACCCAAATCTTTGCAATATTCTCAACTTATAAACAAACATATAATAAAAATTATCTTATATTATGGAATAAATGTCAATTCATGCCAAATGATTTCTTTTTTCAATTTGGATTTAGAATTTTATTTGATAGTTCTTCATCTTATAAAACTAACAAAGATCACAATAATAAAAAAGTAGTAAAATTAGAACTTCCCACCCACCCCAACCCCCATCCTACCCCCGAACCCCACCCCCACTTCTTCAACAATTTTTTTTCTTTTAATGATGTAGAAAAAGTATTTTCTTTCATTTCAATAAAATAAGTACTTTCTTTTCATGATGTAGAAAAAGTATTTTCTTAAAGGAGTACTTTCTTTTCATGTTGTAAAAAAGGTATTTTCTTTTGTTTCAACAAAAGTAGTATTTTCTTTTCATGATGTAGAAAAAGTATTTTCTTTTTCACAAAATGATACTTTCTTTTCCTGTTGTAGAAACATGATTGGGTCAAGATGGGCTAAGTAATGGGTCATAGCCCAACCCGCCCAATTTGACGCAACTTTTGTTCTTTCTTTTTAAAGATATAAATAAGCATTTTCAACCAAATATTCACAAACAAGTGTTCATAATTATTACATATTACAAGAAGATGAATTTTTCTAATTTTTACTATCACAAAATTTTATATTTCTTGAATTGTCCAAGTGACATTACTTCACTTAACAATTTTCTTTTTTTTCCATATAAGTACAATTTAAATAGCATAAATTTTCCTATAAAATTAATCTTTTCTGATATCATTTTCCAACTGATATGACAAGATTCCAAAAATTAGACAGCGGAAGTGATATCAAATAGTAATACTTTAGTATCGTTACTGGAGCTCACTTTGTTTAGCCTTGGTTTAAAGTTTGCGTACAAAGTTTGCGTACAGATGGGTTTAGTTTGGGCTGTCTCACGGGTTGACTTTGGGCTAGCTTTTGTCATGGGTCAAAATGGGTTATGCCCAAATCAACCCATCAGCAGAAATGTTTCCTGCCCAACCCGTTAAACACTGGGTTGGTTGGGCAGGTCATTTCGGTTTGGGCTGCATTTGCCAGCCCTACATGTGTTGTCATGTAATATTCGACAAGATTGGAAATAATCATATCCGACTAAGGTGAAAGTAACATACAGAGGATAAAAAGAGAGAAGTTTGTCTGAAGCCTGATATACTTTGACCATGTCCTATGTAAACCTTCAAATGCACTAACCAACAAAAGTGGTACTATGATGATTGAAGGTGCAAATAGTGGGGATGAGACAGACCTAAAATCACATGAAGTAAAGTGCCTCAAAAGATCTACAATCTCTCTCAAAATCATTGGATACTTAACTAAGAATAGAATGCAAAGTAAAAATTTAATATAGGCAATACTGACTAGTTGTGATTGAGGCATAATTAAACAACTAGTTTGGGATTCATATAGTCGACCCGTCAATAGTGTTGGGATTCATGCAGTCGGCCCTCAACAACCAACTAGTTTGGAATTGAGGCATGATTTAACGACTTCTCAGTGTCAATATCCTCGTAAATATGAGAGGAAGTTGCCTTAAATGGTTGTCCATAACATATATGTATTTCCATATGGACTAATCATAGTGTGACACTGATGATTAAAGGGGAAAAAGGAATGAAGTAGATTTAAAATCGATAGAAAACGATGTTGCCACAAAAGACGTATGGTTTATTGGAAATAATGCAGGCTTAGCTAAGAACATAACATGATGGAAATAAAATCCATATAGGCAATATCAACTAGTTTGCGATTAAGACTTAGTTATTATTATTACACTTGAATTAGGTCCACTGTTTAACACTAGTCTTTTTAGAAATTTGTATGTCAGTGTCAAAATAAGGTTGAGATTTCGAGAACCTTTGGCTTTAGAAAATTCTCAACTGGTCTAATAAATAAAGTATTTATTGGAATGAAAAGGACCCAAATAGAGAGCAATATACAGAGGATTCACATAATCGACCCTAACTAGTTTGGCATTGAGGTTGACAGACCGGTTGATTTGATATACATGTTTCATCTACAACATCCAATTAATTGTTGATTAAGTTCAGAAAGAAAACTGTGAAAAACATTTGAGTAGTACATGTATATATTATTTGTCACAGAATATAGTGCATCTTACTAGATCCATTTACTATATTCTTTTAGAAGTATTTCTTGTTTATCTAAAAGCATCACATCACCAAATAACCAAAAAGGTATTTTAGTGTTTTTTTCTTTTTTTGAGAATTTCTCATTTTCGGATCATATGCACGCATATTGCATTAATAGAGATAAGCTACTGCAGGGAAATATATCCACAAAGGAACACTACCTTGCAAGTCAGAACCTTGCTGTGGCTCATTCTCTTTCTCTGAATCGGAGCATAATCTATTGTCTATTACCACCCTTCCCGGAATCAAGTCAGAACCTTGCTGTGGCTCGTTCTCTTTCTCTGAATCGGAGCATAATCTATTGTCTATTACCACCCTTCCCAGAATCTCATCATTTTCTGCTCTCCCTTCAGCTACAGCTCCCAGGGTCTCTTGTCGGGTCACCTTCTGGCACAAAGTTCTCATCCTTAATCTTTCAAAGAGCTGAGAGCGCAAAGATGCTTCAAGGAGTAAAGAATCCTCAGAAATAGTCACTGCTGATTGCCCCTCTGATGCATTATTCATACTTTTCTCCATATCAACACTAGATTTTGCCTTTCCTTGATAGTCTGGACTGTTTTCTTGAGATCTATGCTCGGTGAGAAATGTCTCTTCGTCCACATTTTGAGACATAATAACATCCTCAGAAGGGGAGCACGGGTCATTTGCGTCATTATCTTCCTTATGAGGCTCGAATGTGATACCATCAGGCTCGGGATCAGATGCCAAATTGTAATGCTCTTGATCACTAGAGACATTTTGAAAAGCCACATTGTTTGGATGGATATTTAAATTGCATCTATGTTGATTGTTAAAGCCGAATGTAGGCTGTACTGCACAGCTTGAACTGGGAATCAAATGCACGTTAACATCAGAAATTGCAGGTACGGGGCCCAACCCAATTCCACTTTTGTCAGGAAACCCAGAAGACAGTAACAAATTTGGATTTCCCATCATAAGATCTCGAAGCTGGGCTGAATATTGTTCTCTTTTATTGTATAGGTGAGAGCATCTAGCATTAGCTTCAAGCAATGCCCTTTGAGCCTTTCGGTAAGATTTCAGAGCATTTCTTTCTTCAACCTCACACTTGTGCCGATATTCCTGAGCTTCTCCCAGTTCCTTATCATGAAATTCTTCTAAATGAAACAACGACTGTAAGTCTATGCTGCTACTCCCACAAATATTTAGCTTGTCACAGCTGTTCCAAATGCTTGGAAAGTTCGGAGATGTCTTTCACAAGGAGAAAAAGAACTATCAGAAATATGCAATTTTACACTTTAGTTTTAGAAAAAGGAGACAAAAAACACATGAAAGAGGAAGACAGAAAAAAACCGAAACATACAACATTGGCACCAAAATTGCCGCCTGCACCATGGGTCGAGGCTGCAATAACATTAGCATCTGGAGCGGGCTTCTGTGCACTTTCATTAGATCTGCCTAGATTGCTGTCACTTTCTGCAGTTACTTTAACATCAACACGCCCAGAAGTCACTTTCTTCTGTAAAAGAGGCTGTCTGCACTGATCACTAAGCTCAGTGACATGCTTGGTCTTGACCTTAGAATGAAAAAACGAAAAACATAACTACTATCCATGAAGAAGTATTATACTATAACAATCAAATGCAAATGAAGCTAACACAAGTTGACAAGAGACGACAGAATACCCGCTTTATAAGTTCATGGAAATTCGATAAATATGCAATATAAAGCTTGTTTTGACTACATATCCTCCATATAATTCCCTACGATATCACCATAATATACAGCTTAAACTATATAGATGACTAGGAAAATCAAGTGTTTCTACTTCGTATGATCAACCTTTTAGAAAAGAAAAAAGACATACTTCTCGGGAAAGGTATTTCACTTGCAAAATAAGTTTTGAACTCTGTGACTAGGCCCAATGCAGAAAGTAAAAAGCAATTTATATAGATCTACATTTTAGCTCCTTCAACTTAATGATAGTTCTCTGAACTAAATACTAAGCCTACTTACCCACCCCCACCCCCCAAAAACCCCCAGAAAAAGCAAAAGGAAAAAGAAAAACTGGTTAGGAGAACCTGATAATGTAACAGACTGAGAAACTACAAGCTCTATTTACAAGTCGTGTCTTTGATGCCAAGAGGAAACATTGTTGCATTGACGGGCCAATCACCAAAAATCAAACTGATGACTAATACTTATTCTAAGGCTTTTATCAGGCTCTATCAATGTTTTATCAAACCTATATTGAAACAAGCACCTTATACTTATAATATCTCTGTATGACACTTACATTAAGAATCTTTGAAAGGCTAAGATAGTTAACTCAATCCACTTATCGCAGAAACTTTATCTTCACTATTTTACCTCTGAAGAATATCGTCTTCTAATTGCAGTATGTGCAGTAAAGAGAGGGGGAAAACTTTTACTAAATGAAAGACTTTTGGGCTAGTGAAACTAGGTTCAAATGTCCACACAAAGGCTCCATGAGCCAAAACAATACTCAACCAGTCATTCAATGCCCATCCTCAAGGCTGGTGTAACACATTGACAACCAGATGGAGATATGGTGATATATTCAAGAATTTACCAATTTATTGGCAGCTTTACTTGCAACTTCTTTTGACAAATTGCTGAAACTCTGATTGTGATTCCTTACGGCATCTATACCTGTGGCATTAAGCTCATTTGAATTAGACATCCACTAATGTCATTAAAAGAAAGCTGCTCGTATACACAAAATAGAGTAATGAGTACCATCTTTCAGAGAGAGAGGTGGATTTGCTGAAGAAGCAGAGCCCTGATACTCATTTTGTTTCAGTTGTCCAGCAAGGACTGAGCAAGTTGGATATTTTTCCCCATGACTGCTATCATCAGCTCGTTCCAGTTCATCGGAATCCTTTAATGCACACCTTTCTGATCTTATGACCATAGACGTAATTTCTTGGGAGTTTGAGAAACCCCAACTCGGATCCTCTGAAACAATTTTTTGGCGTTTGTTGTCTGGTTCTTTTAGTTCTTGCAAATAATCATAAGTAGTTTCTTTGGATTCCCTCACCACCAAATTCCTTTTATTGACAAGATCTCTATCCCTACATGAAGCTGAAGTTAGGTTTTTGGTATTCTGAGATCTCTTAAGATTCAATTGACTCTCGCGAATCGCGATCAAGTGGCGCAAGTCATGCAATTCACTAGAATTCGAATGTACATTTGTTTTTTTCCTATGGTCAAGCATAGCTACTTTATTTGAGTTGTTAAAGTTTCTCATACTATGCAAGTGTCCAACATTTCCATAAGTGCCTCCTTTAATTTTGGTGAATGAAGACGCAGGCCCTTTTCTAGACATCAAATTTGCGTCCTTTCTAGTAATCTTGTGCAATTTATGAGATCTTCGAGGAGCAGGTGCTGGTGGTTTATTACTTCTATCCGCAGCCAAGGTTCGGTTTTTACTTACTGAGATTTTCTTCTGTCCAGAATTTTCACACTCACTACCACTGTCATCTGAGAAGCTTATTAGAAATGGCACAAAATGCTCTCGGTTCTTTTTAGAGCTCTTTGGATGATCTGATTCTGGAAGAGTTCCTGAAGGCACATCAATCGAGCAACCCATTTTGCTGGAAGAAGTACATTTTTCTGCAAAATATACAGGAAAACAAGACGCAACAATATAGCAAATAAGTCGCCGCACAGTTAGATAAGCGAGAAAAGTAATTTAAGACCTGACGAAATAAGAGGTAAGTTCCACAGATTAAAAAATGTGGAACTAGAAGAATATGTATTATAATCTCTTATCTAGTTACCCATCCTTAATGCATACATAAAAAAAAAGACTATGAATTAAGGAAGGAGAAGAGTTGTACCAAACGAACAAAAAACTACCAGAGTAAGTCAATTTTAGCATTCACACACAGAGAGTGAACTTAACAACGATGTGCATATATGCTGACGAGATGATTTGATCAAAAATTGTCAACAGCCATTCCTCGTAGGTAGATGAAACCAAGGGTTCAAAATATAAATAAATGTTTTAATACTCGAGCTTTAGGACATACCTGCCTGGGTATCCTGGGAATTCTCATTCACTGTATCAATGTGAACCTGCTGCTCCAGTGGAGCAGCACTGGTACTCGTAAGCTGATCGGTGGAACAAACATTTTGATCCTGTGGAAAACAATCTACAATCAACTCAAAACTGCTGTAGCTTACTAATCCAGAACAGCTTCTATTTGCCCCATAAAGCTTACTTACATATTCACCATAGCAGAAACTCACTAACAAATACAGTTCAGGAGGACTCAAAAGCAACACGAAAGTGAAAGAAAGGAAATCGAGGGGAAAAGTTTTACTTCTTAGGCAATAGCAACTAAATTCAAGAAGGTTAAGGAAAGACTATCAGGAAGAAATTGCACCCAATGGTGTGGCCTAGCGGTCGAATCTCGGAGGCAAGAAAACACTAGCTAATTTCTTCTCATCTGCCTACGTCATGGTAGACAGAGTTGCCCAGTATTTCTGCTGGTGGGAGGCTGGGAGCAACAAATACCCGATGAAACAATTGAACTACGCTCAATCTGGTCTAACCACCACCATCATTAAAAAAATGTAGAAAATATCTAAACCCTAATTAATCTTACAAAGACAAATTATTGAGTATTAGAATGAAAGGGTCCCAAATGTAAGGGAACAGAAATTGAGGATATACAGATTGGGATTGAGGTGTGGTGGTTGTATGTAGCGGTGTATTTTCTCAGCCTTTACACTTTGGGAAGTTAAATTGCAAAAACAAAAGCTTTGGTACACAAAATTATGCAAGTGTGCATCTGAAAAATGATGAATTTAAACATATACTTAATAAAATGAGCTGTATTATGAAGCAAAAGGAGTAAATTAATATCTATACATTAGAAATAGAGGTAAACGAGAGGGGTTTTACATACGCCGTCGTCGTATGAAGAGAGTTCTCCTTCTTCTCTGCTTTCTGAAGAATCGTTCTTCAGAAATGAGCTCTCTCCTCTTACTCCTCCTTCCTCACTAGGGTTTTCCATTGGGGGCTGTACTACGTTTTCACTCTGCTCGTCGATATTCTCCATTTCAACCCAAATCTCTCTCTCTCTCTCTCTCTCTCACACACACACACACACACACACTCCTCACGCGCGTATTTACGGAAAATGGGGAATCTGCTTCTGTGCAATGGCGGTTGTGGGGGACTCGGGGGTTGACGTAATTGCAGTCTATAATTGTAAGAGAATTCAGGTGGTACTGGTACCATTCTGCGGGTTTTAACCAAAATTGTCCATTCAATTTGGAGGGAATTTTGCAGTTTTAGCCTCTGAAAGATCAAATGAAATTACAATGTTCGTCCTTGTGATATCTAGTACTCCATCTAGTTAAAAATACGAATTGAATTCTTTACACATTTAACAAATTATTCATCGTTAAACTATTTTGTTATCTATCTTAATCAAAATCTGAAATGTCAGAACATATTTGACGATAATATAGCTTAGAAACAATTCTAATATAGTATATTTTTGTTTACCCTCAAAATTGGATAACAATTAAATTTATACGCGGTTTTAAGGATACGTGATCTAACTTGATACAAATTGAGAAAATCAGATTAATATTGAAATCAATAAACAAAAAGTAAATGCAAACCACACAAGTTGAACAATCTTGGCCTTGAAGGTTGGTCACTCTCGAGTCAAAAGTGCATTAATCGGTATCGGAACAGAATGATAAGATAATAAGAATTAGTAATAACAGTATATTGCTTTGGGATGCGTGTTACAATGCCTTTTACGAATAATCAGACCCCCTTTATATAGTAGGGGAGTCATACTTTAGATACAATTCTATCAACGGTGAGGAATCTCATGATTTGCTAATTAATTGATCTTTCATTGATACGTGCCGAGATTCTCAACGTGATATCCGATCGGTTGCGGATATTTCGGCCTTCCGTTATTCGGTCCGATAGTGTTTCCTCGAGCTTATTCGGAGTCGGGGTCGGTTTCGGAGTCACGGGATCGATGATCTTGGAGATGTATGTTGTAACTTCGTACCTTGGTTCGATGGAACCCGGGGTCAGTCTTCAACCTATCACGTTTCTGTCCCGATCTGTCATGCAATGGATGAGCTCGGTTTCGACCGTATACAAATAGTTCCCTCATTTTTCGGAGAGTAAACGACGAGAAACAATATGAGCCCTTGATCTTCGTCTCGATACTTCGCGCCAGAAACGACAAAACTGACGAAACGTCTCGTCAATAACGTCTTAATGGCATTAAATGTGCGTCAGTTGCTGGCCGGCCATTACAGGTTTTAAACCGTCGCTTGCAAACTATAAATACCTCCTCATTATCTCATTCAAACTTTACTTTCAAAACTTCTTCTACTCTTGTACTTAAAAAATCTTTGCACTCTCTAGTACTTGTACCCAGATTTCTTGAGGTTTTTGCAAGAACTCCCGTTTGTCTTTACTCCAAACCATCAAGTGTAACCTTTTAACTTCCTCTTCTCCACCTTTATTCAAAAAGAAAAAATGGCAAAGACTTCTAAGACAGTTCCACAAAAAGAAATTGCCTCTTCATCACGGCCGGCCGGCAAGGAACTAGCGGCGGAACCTCCTCTTGAATCGTTTATTCCTGGCGGGTGCTCGACTGATGCTGATTTTAAGGTCGAGAAAACCTCCTCGGTACCGGGTCGGTGTGAGCCGGTCTCGAGGTATATATGCTCGATCACCGACAATCTCTTCTCCAAGGTCAAGGAGGACTGCAACTGGGCTGGTAAGCACGTAGTGGTGCCTTCGCCCGAGCAAGCGATTACTACGCACGTGGAGGGTTTTTTAAGTGTTTACACTTATCCCTTCACGATGGGCCCCTTGGACCCAGTCATCATCACCTTCTGTAAGAGGTACGAGGTGGCCCTCGGTCAAATCCATCATTCTTTCTCGAGGATAGTAATTCTCCTATGCTTATTCGTAAGCAAAATCGAGAAGTGTCCTTTCACCATTGATCACATCATGTGTCTATACAGTCCCCGACTTTATCGAGGGGATTAATAAAACTTGCCCGTCGGCCACTAAGGCCCCATTCTCGAGCATAGACGAGGAGCGGGACCGTGGCTGGTTGGGCCGTTTTGTTCGAGTGAAAACCTCGGATTTAATCCCGGCCGAGGATATGCTATTTACCGATAAATGGAACATGAAACGTAAGTATAACCTTGCTTCTAAGATTTCGTTTATTGATTTTTCTTTTCCTCCCTTCTTATCGGCGTTTCGTGGTGCAGCTGTTGCTCGGATGCCGGATGCAGTTCCTCGACTCACATCGTATCACAGAAGCCCTACTCCGAGCGCGCGTGGCGCGAACTTTTAAAGGGCCGGTGGGAGGCTCGTTCCCACGAAAAGATTCCTTTGCTGAAAGAATGATGCTTAATTTCTTGCAGTGTTCCTTCTCACTTTTTCTCCCTTTGAAGGCCTTCCCAAATATGTTTAAATGAGGGCCCCGTTCGGAGATGAAGATATCCTCCCCCGATCACCTGCTTCGAGGTAGGATAAAGAGAAGAAAAGAAAAGGGGCTCCGAGTTCCCTGAACTTGGAAAAGAAAAAACCAAAAAGGAGGCTGGCGCGCAAACCCAAGGAAAGCATCGGCGCTCTACCCTCGGACTCAGTCCACTGGATGAGGGATGAGACCGAAGAAAAAGAAGAAGAAAAGAATTCCGAGCTGGTGGCCCGCATCCGGCAGGTGTTGTCTTGACTCGAGGAGGTCGATGAGGGAGCTTTAGCCGAAGCCTCTGAACTAGAAGGGGTCGAGGCCACTTTGCCTCGAGATAGAGAGGCTGATAATGAGATCGTAGTTGGTTCTTCCCTGACAGCGGATAGTGATCCTAAGGGCATACCCGGAGTGATAGACCTCTCTGGTTCGCCATTATTTACTGAGTCTATGATTGCCAATGCTCAGGCGCTGAAAGAACGACCCATCGAAGAGCCACAAGGGGCGGTAGACTCCTTTCAAAACTTCTTTGATGGCGTAGACTCTACCGCTACGAAGGATGTCACCGGGTTGGGTGATATGCCGGTGCAGAAGAAAGTCTATCATCGAGGCCGAGTGGACCTGCCTCGAGCCCGAAACTAGTCAACTGGTTCCCAGTCCCGAGTTTGAATCATGACCGGAATCGGTCAATCATTATGTCCATTCCAGAAGATGCCAGGGTTTTTTCTGCCCTCCTGGAGGTGTCCAGTTACCTTCGGTGCTTGGTGACCAAGGAGGATCAGGCCAAGATGAATGAGGTGGAAGTGCCTTGTTTGTTTAACGAAGCCCAATAGGCATTAAATCGGGTAACCTCAGATACCTCTTAATAACTTCTAGTGTGTACTTAGATCATTTTGTAGATGATCGTAACTCCTCTCTCTGTGTTTGTAGGCTTCGGTACTCCACCATGAAACATTCCTCCGATACCGGGAAGAGCTGAACCAGTACGAGGCCAAGATTCGAGGGCTCACTGAGAAAAGAGATGCTTACAAACTTCTCAGTGAGCAAAGAGAAGGGGAGGCTAAGGGCCTCCGGGCTGAGTTAGAGGTGGCTCGGAAAGAGCATGCCGACCTGACTGAGCAGGTAAGGAGAATTTTTGAAGTTAGTGACGACAAATCAAACATGGTGACTAACGGTCCGAACCCGCAGGTCCAACAGAAGATCGACAAGATCGGGCAGCTCCGGGAAGAAGTAGATCCGGTAAATGCTGAGGCTAAAGAATGGAAAAAGAACATAGACCGCCTGCCCTCAAAAAAAGAGACTGCCCGGGCCCAACTTACTTCGGCTAATGCCCAGCGCCGAGGTATAAAGGAGAAGTTTGGCACAGGCCAAGAAGACCGAGAAGCTCCAGTCCCAGTTGAATTCGGTCATCTCTAATCGAGAAAGTCTGACCACGGAGCTTGAAGCGGCCAAGTCGGAGGCCAAAGTATTTAAGGCCAATGCCGATGAGATGGTGGGCATTTATAAGGCCGATGCCGAGGCGGATCAAGTTTGAGCAAAAGACATCATCGAACATGCTAAATGGCAATCTCGAAGGGAGGGCCCTGAGGAAATTCATGCTTGGGGTTTCGACCTATCAACTGAGATTGAGAATGCTAAGGAGCTCGAAGCTGAGGCTAAAAGGTTGGCTTATCTCGAGGATGATAATGACTCTGAGAGTTTAAGCGAGTCCAAAGGCGAAGGATATCCCGAGGGCGAAGATACTGCCTCTGATGAGGACCATGCCACTTAGTCCTTTAGATGAATTCATTTTTTTTTCTTTCCATTGAGGCCATTTGGCCTTTGTAAAATTTTATATCGGGGCCATTTGGCCCTTGTAAGAAGAATTTTGTATAAATATATAAGGCTTTCTTTCTCTTTCATCGCTTTCTAATTTTTTCCTTTGCTTTATTATTTGTATTCACAAAGATCGAAATGCTTTAGCATAAAATAATTAGGTTATGTTCGAAGATTCGAACAAACCTTGCCTTTACGTTATTCTGTTTTAAGGCATTTTGGGGGTTCGGTGTTACTAGAAACTTCCTCCCAAAGTAAGTAGCTAAGATTACAGTTCATCGAGGGTAGCCTTTAGAACCGGTTATGAAAATTTTGTTTTTGAAGGCCTTATTTTTATTACGGGACTCGGACGTCTCCGAGCCGTGTTAATATGGCCGTAACCTTTTAGTTCGGGTGTCTCCCAGTGGGCTTGCTTTCCTGAGTTATCTAGGCTTGCCTAAGATAACATCCCCCGAGTGAAGGTGGTCGTGGCCTTTAAAATTCGGGGGTTGCCTAATATGTCTTATGGCCCCGAGGTCTAATGGCTTAGACCGTGCGAGTTTATTTCCGGACGGCAGTCCCCGATATGAGAGCAATTGTTGGATCTCAGGTTAAAACGGCCCTTGGGCTCGTGACCTTTAGGGGATCGGAAGCAGGGAATTCCTTAAGAAATGTAAAGAAGAAATTTAAAAGACAAGATGATGCAATGAAGAGACTTCTCTTTATTCTTGGGTAAAACAGTTATACATGCTTCGGAAAAGGACCAAAACTATCCCTATCGTTTGCTAAATGGTTTATAAATACCCTCCGTCCATCTATCCATTCAAAAAAATACACTCTGTCCATCTATCCGTTCAAAAAAACACACGAAGTTAATTTTATTAACAAAAATACCCCCGCGACTAACGGCAGAACTGGTGGGTCTTTCATTTAATGACGTAGCGATTTTTAATTGGGCCACGTGGAAATCTTTGACTGGAACAAAAAATGAATATTATTTCAATCCATTTACCCTATCCGACCCATTTACAAAAATGGGTAGCATCTATCACACCCATTCCCACTCATCTGATCTCCCCCTTTCTTCTTCTCCAGTTGGGACACTGCATACACACAATAACAAATTAATTAAAGAATAGATAAAAGCCAAAGCCAAATAACCCGAAATTCAAACCAGATTCTGAAATTTCTCGAATCAAACTCAGGATAAGTATTGAAACTCTTAAATGGAAAATCAACAGATACAATTGGGTTGTTAAGTAAGAAGACAAGGATCAAAACAAACCAAACATCTGAAACAAAAAAATTGAGCCCAAATGCCAAAATTGTCCAAATATATCAATCAAATATAGGAGAAATATTGAAACTTTGAAAGGGAAAAGTAATGGAAATCTTTGGATTGTTCATAAGAAGACAAAAGAGCCACGAAATAACAGAGAAAAAACAACTACATATAACTGATACAAGCACACAAGAAAATTGAAACCAAGGTGCTAAAAAGCTTGAAATTATCACATTCTAGGATAAAGATTGAATCTATAAAAGGTAAAAAAAAGTAAAGGGTTACCTTTGAGATGTTCATAAGAAGAAAAAGAGGAGGACAAAGAGCCATAAATTGCAGATGAAGTGAAAGTCAAAGCCATATTTTCAAACACAAAGAAAGATTTGTTTCAACAAAGAAATGCTAAAAATTCTTTGTGAGATGAGAGTGGGTGAGAGTGGGTGTGCTGGGTGATAAGGAAAAAGAGAGGAAAAAAAAAGCAAAGAAAAAGAAAGAAAATAATTAGGCGGGTCAAATAAATAGGGTCGGACCAGGTAAATGGGTAAAAATAAGACCTATATTTGATTCTTGGTCATAATGCCACGTGGCCCAATTAAAAAGCGCCACGTCATTAAATGAAAGACCCACCAGTTCTGCCGTTTATCGCGGGGGTATTTTTGTTAATAGAATTAACTTCGTGTGTTTTTTTGAACGGATAGATGGACGGAGTGTATTTTTTTGAACGGATAGATGGACGGAGGGTATTTATAAACCATTTAGCAAACGATAGGGATAGTTTTGGCCCTTTTCCGTACATGCTTTATGCTTTATGCTAGGGCTCGAGCAATCTGTGCGGGCACGGTTCATTTGATTGTTTGGCCCTTACAATAAATTTTACCTATCGAGACCCTTCCATCACGAAGTACTTTCCTTGCTAAAGTCGATATCCGAGGGTAATGCCCCCCAGTATTCGAGGTTGATCATATAGAGAAGCCTCGTATACTGTTGATGTGGTCTTTAACACCGATTCATGACAAGCCTTTTATTTTAAGTTAGCATGATCCACTGTTGCCTCATTAAAAACCTTGCCGGAAAACCTTTGGGACAAAACCGGCTTAAGGAAAAAATAGTGCAACGCGTGCTTTCAGACCTAAATTTTGTTCCGCTTTTTGTTGGTTGCATACAAGTGTTAGTCCAAAAATAAGTTAAAAGGAAATGAATGGAGTCGTACCTTTAGCAGTAGTATCGCTTCAAGTGAGTTATGTTCCAGTTATTTGGTAGCTTTTCATTGTTCATTGCCCCGAGCTTGTACGATCATTTCCCGATGACGTCGAGAATTTGGTACGACCCTTTCCAGTTCGGATCCAACTTCCCTTCGTTCGGGTTGCGGGTGTTTAGTATGACATTCCTTAGTACTAAGTCCCGAATACTGAAGTGTCGAAGGTTGGCCTTTCGATTGTAATATCTTTCGATTTGTTGTTTTTGGACGGCTAACTGGACGAGGGTGACTTTGCGCCTTTCATCTAATAGTTATAGGTTCGTGTTCGAGGACTCATCGTTCGGTTCCTACGTAGCATATCGGAATTTGATACTTGGTTCACCGACTTCGACCGGTATTAGAGCTTCGGCGCCATAAACCAACAAAAATGGGTGGCCCCGGTACTAGACTTTGAGGACGTATGGTATGCCCATAGGGCTTCAGGTAGGATTTCCTTCCATTTTCCTTTGGCGTCAGTTAACCTCTTTTTGAGGTTTTGGAGTTGGTTTTGTTGGTCAATTCGGCTTGTCCGTTTCCCACTAGGGTGATATGGTGTTGACAGGATCCTTTTGATCTTATGATCCTCGAGAAACATGGTCACTTTGCTGCAGATAAATTGTTTTCCGTTGTCACATACGATTTCGAACGACATTCCGAACCGACATATGATGTGGTCCCAAATGAAGTCAATGACTTCCTTCTCCCTGACCGTCTCGTACGCCTGTGCTTCAACCCACTTAGAAAAATAGTCAGTCATAAATAATATAAATTGAGCCTTACCGAGTGCCCATGGAATAGGGACAACGATGTCCATTCCCCACTTCATGAATGGCCATGGTGACAAGACCGAATGCAACAACTCCCAATTTGGTGAATCATCAGAGCATGTCTTCGCACTCATCACATTTTCGTATGAACTCCCTTTCATCTTTTTCCATGTCGATCCAGTAATAGCCAGCTCTGATTACCTTTCGGACCAATTATTCGGCGCCTGAATGATTTTTGCAGGTGCCCTCGTGGACTTCCCTCTGAATGTATTTAGTATCTACCAGTCCCAGACATATTGCTATTGGGCCATCTAACATCTTTAGAACAAGGTTCCGTCCTCGGACAAACTAAATCGTACTGCCTTTGTACGCAAGGTCCTCGATTCTTTTGGATCTGAGGGCAGTTTCCCTATCTTCAAATTGTAACGACCCGACTGGTCGTTTTGAGCTCTAGCGCGTCGTTCAGTAGTTTGAGGCCATGAGCAACTTCATTTCAGGTATTATGACTTGTACGCGTGGTCGGAATTGAATTTCGGAAAGTTCGGAGTTGATTTGGAAAGAGAATACTTATTTCGGAAGCTTAAAGTTAAAAGAATTAACTAGGATTGAAATTTTGAGTAAACGACCTCGGAATTGGGATCTGAAGGTTCCAGTAGGTTTGTATGATGATTTCAGACTTGGGCGTATGCCCGGTTCGGATTTTGGATAACCCGGGAGCGTTTTGACGCCTATTGTGGAAGTTAGCATTTTGGAAGAAATTTCATAAGTTTAGCTTGAAGTGAATTTCACTGTTATCAATGTCCGTTTGGGATTCCGAGTTTGGGATAGCTCCGTATGGTGATTCTGGGGTTGGGAGCGCGATCGGAAGTGAATTCGGAGGTCCGTTGGTCATTTTGAAGTCATTTGGCTAAAGATGGAAATTTGAAAGTTTTGAGAAGTTTGACCGGAAGTGGACATTTTGATATCGGGATCGGAATCCGATTCCGAAAGTTGGAGTGGGTCCGTAATGTCGAATATGACTTGTCTGCAAAATTTGAGGTCAATCGGACGTGATTTGATAGGTTTAAGCATTGAAAGTAGAAGTTTGAAATTCTAAAGTTCATAAAGCTTAGATTGGAGGTCGATTCGTGGTTATAGCGTTGTTTGATATGATTTGAGGCCTCGAGTAAGTCCGTAACGTGTTTTGGGACTGGTTGATATGATTGGTTGGGATCCCGAGGGCCTCGGGTGGATTCCAGATGGTTAACGGATCGAAAATGGGATTTTTAGAAGGCTGAAATTGCTGGTTGCTGTCATAACTGCACCTGCGAGAACTCGGCCGCAGGTGCGGAGCCGCAGAAGCAGATAGAAGAGATGTAGATGTGGTTTTGGGCTGGTAGTTAAGGAACCGCAGATGCGGTCATGTACTCGCAGAAGCGGGACCGCACCTGCGGTAGTCGAGTCGTAGAAGCGGGAATGGATGGCTAGGCTGGGACCGCAGATGCGGTCATTTTGTCGCAGATGCGGGACCGCACCTGCGGTAGACGAGGCGCAAAAGCGGAAATAAGGGGGGCCTGGGAAGGACCGCAGATGCGGTGGTGTGGCCGCACCTGCAGAACCGCAGAAGCGGTCGAGTGACCGCAGGTGCGGAAAGTGCTAGAGGCAGTGTGTTGTTTTAAAGTCGGGATTTGGCCCATTTCTTTCATTTTTCTCTTGGTTTTGGGCGATTCTTGGAGGATTTCAAGAGGGGATTTCATCATTCAATGGCAAGGTAAGTCGTTCCCATCCATCTTAAGTTAAATACATGGATTACGTATAGATTTTGGCATGTAAATTGGTAGAAATTTGGGGTTTTGGTAGAAAGACCTAGAAATTCACATTCTTGGAATGTGACCACGATTTTGGGTATGGAATTAAGAGGAAATTATATATTTGAGTTCGTGAGGCTATGGTAAACTTGTTCTTCGAAAATTTTGGAAATCCGGGCACGTGGGCCCGAGGGCGTTTTTGAACCTTTCGATCGGGGTTAGGAATTATTATAAATTGGATTAATACGAGTAGTTTATCGTATATTAACGAATTTGCATAATCATTGGCTAGTTTTGGGAGTATTTAGCATCGATTCAAGTCTTCGGAAGGGCGTGGAATGCCGGTTATGGATCTTCGGAGCGAGGTGAGTCTCCTTTCTAGTTTTGTGAGAGGGAATTGTCCCCGTAGGTGAATTAATTGGTTATGTGCTTCTATTTGTGGGGCTACGTATGCACGAGGTGACGAGAGTCCGTGCGTAGCTACTATTATGTTCTTGTCCGGGTAGTCTAGGACCCAAAAGCATGTTGGACTTGGAATATTTGTAATCTTATTAACACTTTGAATTGCTTAAATCACATAGCACAAGTAAATAAATTTCTAAGAGAATTAAACCTTATTCCCTAAATCATTAAAAGAGAATTGGCTTCTAATGGGATGAACATTCCCCGAAAAATTCTTGATTTGCCGTTGAGCATGTATTTCTATGTGTACTAGTGTCGCATGTATGGTATGCGAGCAGGGTGATTGTTTATTTAAATTTGACCGCGTCGCATGGGTGATTCGCGAGCGGGGTAATAGATGCATCTATGGTTCGTGCCGTTCGACCCTCGGCAGTGCACATTTTACATTTATGTTGGATCGGGCCGTATGACCTCGGCATGAGTTGCGCATGCTTATATTGCTTGCCTTGATATTTATTGATATTGGTAGCTGCTCCCCCGACTTGAGATAATTGTTAATTAAAGGATTATGAATCCGGAGGCTTTTTATAAAAAGGAACTTTTTACCTGCCTAGTAATTCAGTTGAATCTACTGTTGTCCTTAATAAATTCGTGAGATCACCGCTTTAATAATATTATTATTGACCCTTAGTAAGTGTCGAAGTTTCCATCTCGTCTCTACTTCTTCGAGATTAGGCGGGATACTTACTGAGTACACGTTGTTTATGTACTCATACTACACTTCTGTGCATTTTTGTTGCACAGGCACTTGTACTACTAGTGGCCCATTGGGCGTAGCAGCATGGATGATATTGGGACTAGGTGAGTTGCACTACTCGAGGCGGCCCGCAGCTAGTATAGTCCCTTCCAGTATATTGTATTTACTTTCTGTCCATCTGTATTCCGGACGGATGTTGTATTGTATTGTTTCTTGGAAATAGCTCATGCACTTGTGACATCGGGTTCTGGGATGGTTGTAAAGTATTTTATAACAACTGCTTATTATTTAATTTGATTTAAGACGATTATCTTTTTAAAATGGCGAATTTGAAGGAAAAATCATAGATTTCAAGAGTAATAAAACAAGGATTTAATTAAGTATTTTGGTTGTCTTGCATGACAGTGGCGTCCGGCGCCATCAAGACCCTTAGTAGATTTTGGGTCGTGACACAAATGCTCTACGTATTTGTTTCTCCAATCCCAAGTTAAGCTTGTAGAGTTTATTTCGGCGTGACCTTCTTCTACTACCGATTTCATGAGCTACAAAACTGCCCCTGAGTTGAGCTCGTCGTCTTCGACCGATGACCCTAAGTTCGCAAGGGCATCGACCTCGCTATTTTGATCTCGATGTACATGCTGCAAAGTCCACTATTTGAACCAATGTAATGTTATCTGCAACTTATCTAGGTACCTTTGCATTCGTTCTTCTCTAACTTCGAACGTTCCATTAACTTGGTTCACCACAAGGTGATCTTAAGCATGTCATGATATTTTCATGAACTTTTAATTTTTGGAACGTTTTTGTCTTGAACATGACATAATATTTTTGTGGCTAAAAATATTTTTCAAATTTTAAAACGGATCATCTTATTAGAAAATACTATCATAAAATTGTTGAACCTTAATATTTCCTTGAATCCATGAACTCAACTTGCTACTTGTATTGCTCCTCCTGAATTATTTTTCACATTTGATATGCATGGCCAAACATTCTTTGTACAATTAAAAAGTTGGTAACAGATTTTGAAGTCCTTTCTTGCTTGTTTAACAAAGACTGACTGAAAGGGACTCAAAGAAACAAAACTCAAAAATCACAGCGATGTTGTTTTAAAATAATGAGAATAAAAAAAATGAAAAAGGTGTCCGTTTGGGGAATGAAGAAAAAAGAGATTTATCTAATTGGCGTAGCTACTCTAATGATCATGACATACATTTTGGATTGAACATCCTTATCTATCAACCCAATGTGATCCTTCAGTCTTTGTCATACCTCCAGACTTTGAAATCGGGCTTCACTGCTCCAACTCCTCTATAAGATCCACAATCCTCATTTGATTTGTGGTGCCAGAAGGATTTTTACTATCAAATATTTCTCATTTATTTATTTATCCCTCGTTGTTGCCTTAAGGTACCCATGATGATTTTTACTAATAAAACTCACTCTATTTAACTCTTCCTCATTGTCACCATACGGTGCTTGTGATGATTTTTATCAATAAGACTCTCTCATTTGTTTAGTGATATGAAACCACTTAAAATTAATTTTAATTATTCATTTAGGAAAGTTATTCACCAAGCCTTCTCCACTACTTGACAGACAATCAAGAGGGGTATGCAGATGATTTGAGACTTGTTGAGGAGCAATACCATTATTACCACATACCTGAAAAGTTATTCATCAATTATTTTTCGACATATTTGACACAATAGGGTAAATATTAGTATGGTACGTGAGCTATGTCGTTTGAAGGTTTATGTGAAATTCAGTGTTGGTTATTAGCTTAGTAGCTTGTACTCAATGAGACGAAGCTAATGGATCAAGAATTATAAAAAGCTGGATAAGGCTTGTCCATAATGTTTGGTTGAGAGCAGTATTTTTTATGTTATGAAACAATAAAAGAAGAAGAAAAGTATCGCAAAGAAAAGTAGGGAGAGAGAATTCTTATTGATTAGGGATGAATTATAATGGAATAGAACCCTTTATTTATAGGGAGAGGGTGACTTAGCCACCAAGTAATAAACCCTAGAATCTCTCTAAATATAGACATTCACCTTAAATAGAATCATATTTATAACACTCCCCCTTGAATGTCTATTCAACAGATAATTTGCCTCGTTAAAACCTTAACTAAAATAAAACCCAATGGGAAAAAAAATTCTAGAAAAGGAAAAAGAGTACACATAACTAATAATACGCCTTTTGGTTTCCTCGTTAAAAACCTTGCAAGGAAAACCCAGTGGGACAAAACCTTGTAAGGAAAAAAGAGTGCAACGCGCATTAACTCCCCCGAATAAGAGCATCAATTCACATCTTTAAGCATTTGCATTCACCATAAACGTGTTATAAAACAATAAAAGTAGAAGAACAATATTGCAGAGAAAAGTAGGGAGAGAGTAATTCTTATTAATTTTTGGGATGAATTACAATGAAATAGAACCCTCTATTTATAGGGAGAGGGTGACTTAGCCACCAAGTAATAAACCCTAGAATCTCTCTAAATATAGGCATTCACCATAAATACAATTGTCACGACCCAAACCCCGCTCCGGTCGTGATGTCGCCTCTCGTGAAGACAAGGCCAGCCAGACCATTTCAGAACACCACTTTTAAGCAGTTAAACAGTTCAATAATAGTTCGAATATGATTTAATGATATTAATTAACGTAGTTACAACCCAAAACAGCCCGACCGGGGTGTCACAAGTCACGAGCATCTATAAGAATGTAATTCCACTTTACAAGTCTGGAAATACACTGAACAGGAATAGTGAATAACATAGAAAGACAGTGGTGCTGCGAACGCTGGCAGTCACCTCGCTAAAACCTCTACAACTCTGCCTCCACGCAGCCAATACCCGCTACCGGGTGAATAAATATCTCCAACTGCACGCGAGGTACAGGGAGTAAAGTGAGTACTCCAACTCAGTGAGTAATAAAGGTAAATAATAAATGAGCAGCAAGAAATCACGTAAAGCAACCAACATGCTATATAGAAGCCAGGTACAATTTTTTGAGAAAAACAGTAAAATCTGTGGAATCTTTGGAATTATCTTGGCTCAGTTCAAATCTCTTTTGAAAATGATCTTTTCAATAATTACGAAAACGATTTCAAAACAGTTAGTGCTGATAAGCACAGTAAAGTCCGCCCCTCGGGCACAAATACCACAGTATAATATGTAAAAGGCAAATAAATATGCAAGATGAGCACATAAAAGTCCGCCCCTCGGGCAATACCTCAAAACAGTACCAGCCCCTCAGGCTCACTCTCAACCACACTCTCAGCCCCTCGGTCTCAGATCACTCTCAGAACAGTATCATATAGTAGCCGCCGCGCCGTGCAGCCCGATCCACATATTGCTGCGGCGTGCAGCCCGATCCATAGCTCGTTGCGGCGTGCAGCCCCATCCATATGGGTACCCACGCTCACTGTGGGGGTGCAGACTCCGGAGGGGCTCCTACAGCCCAAGCGCTATATCACTGGGGCGTGCAGTCCGATCCAATATATATATACCGCTGCGGCGTGCAGCCCGATCCATATAAGTATCGCTGCGGCGTGCAGCCCGATCCATATATAACTCTCACATCCAGGCCCTCGGCCTCACATCACTCAGTGTATCCTCACATCTGGCCCTCGGCCACACTCAGTTAGAATATCATCACAAGCCCCTCGGGCATTAGTAAAACAGTAGTTCTCAGCCCAAATTATCATTTAAAAATATCATTTAAGACTCAAATCTGAGTAAAAGTGGTTGAGTTGTAAAATAGTGGAGAAACAATAAAACTGAGTTCAAGTAATAAGTCAAAACAGTGAGGAAACAGTGAAAATAATCCCCGAAGGATTCAAATAGTTGGCACGAAGCCCAAATATGGCAATCAGCCCAAACAACAGTGATAACAAATAAATTCCAGTCAAATACGCAGTAAATTCATCAATCGGGACGGACCAAGTCACAATCCCCAACGGTGCTCTACCCCACGCTCGCTATCCGGCGTGCAAGTCACCTCAATATAGCACTACGATGTGCAATCCGGGGTTTCAAACCCTCAGGATATCATTTACAATCATTACTCACCTCGAACCGGTTAAATCTCTAGCTCGCGCCGCCTTTGCCCCTCAAACCGGCCTCCACGCGCGTCGAATCTATCCAAAATCAGAGCGAATACATCACAATATGCTAAGGGAACAATACCCAATCGAAAATAATCGAAAAATAGCAAAAATCTCGAAACTAGCAAAACCCGAGCCCCGGGTCCACTTCTCGAAAAATTATAAAATTCATATCAATGGATTCCTCATCTCGCCACGAGTTCATACATACCAAGAACTCCCAAATCCGACCTCAAATGGCCTTTCAAATTCCAATTTAAATTTCCAATTCTTAAGCCCTAGTTCTTCCATTTTTGGCTTAATTCCATGAATTTCTAGGTGGATTTCACAATATAATCGTGTTTTAAGTTCAAAAATCTTACCTCCAATCGTTTCTCCTTGATTCCGTCTTCAATTTCCTTCAAAAAGCTCCCAAAAAGATCAACAATGGAGGAAAAATGACCCAAAATCGCGGAAATGAGCTTTTAAAACATTCTGCCCAGCTCTATATTTTCTTCTATGCGATCGCGGCCTCATGCACGCGATCGCGAAGAGCAAATTCCCAAGCTCCCAAAAATGTGCTATGCGAACACGAGAATGCCCCTGCGAACGCGAAGAAGAACTTACCTGGACTCCAAAAACCTCATACGCGATCGCGAACAGCTGAATGCGATTGCGAAGCTTCACCCTCAGACCCTCTGCGATCGCAGATGACCAAATGCGAACGCGATGAACAAATTTCAAGCCTCCCGAATTTCTCCTATGCGATCGCGGCATCACCCCCGCGATCGCGATGGCCAAAGTTTCTGCAACATAAGAACTGAAAAACCTGCAACTCTCAAGAGCCAAAATTGGTCCGATTGACCATCCGAAACTCACCCGAGGCCCTAGGGACCTCAACCAAACATGCCAACATATCCCATAACATCATTCAAACTTGTTCCAATCATCAAAACACCTCAAACAACATCAAATTACTCGAAACTCATCGAATTTAAGCCTAAGTTTCTCAAAACCTCCGAAATGCACTTTCGATCAAAAACCNNCTTTACAGTATTACTCACCTCGAACCGCGGAATCCCTAGCTCGCGACGCCTTTGACCCCTCAAAACCGGCCTCCACGCGCGTCAAATCTAACCAAAATCAGAGCGAATACATCACAATAAGCTAAGGGAACAATACCCAATCGAAAACAATCGAGAAATAGCAGAAATCTCGAAACTAGCAAAACCCGAGCCCCGGACCCGCTTCTCGAAAAATTACGAAATTCACATCACCGGATTCCTCGTCTCGCCACGAGTCCATATATATAAAATTCACCAAAATCGGAGTCCATTTGACCACTCAAATCCCTAGTTTAACTTTCTTAAGTTTCAAGCCCTAACCTCCATTTTTACCCTTTAATTCCTTCGGTTTTCAGTGTTAATCCATGTATATACACAATAATATCATAATCTAAGTCCAAGAATCCATACCTGATGATAGCCCTCGAAACCCTCTTCAAAAATCGCCCAAAATCTCCTTAGTCTGAAGTCCAAAATGTTTCTTCTCTTTCAAAATCGTGAAAATACTGTTCACTTAAACCCAGCCAGGTCTCCGCTTCTGCGGTTGGGATACCGCACCTGCGGTTCCCGCTTCTGCGTCAAAATAACCGATTCTGCGGTCTAACCTAAAATCCCCAGGACCGCTTCTGCGGTCGCAAACCGCTCCTGCGATTTCCGCTTTTGCGGACTGCCTCTCGCTTCTGCGGAAATTTCCAAGCCCTCAAGGACCGCTTCTGCGATCGCTCACCCGCTTCTGCGGAACCGCTTCTGCGGTCCGTTTCCGCAGAAGCGGAAATATCAGATGACAGCAGCAACAGACCTGGAGCAAACTTTAAAAACTCTCGTTTAATCACTTGAATTCACCCCGAGGCCCCCGGGACCTCAACCAAAAACACCAACACATCCTAATGCCTTATTCAAACTTGTTCCAATCCTCAAAACACTTCAAACAACACTAAAACCATCAAATCACATCGGATTCAAGCCTAAGTTTCTTAAAAACTTCCGAATTACGCATTCGATCAAAAACCCAACCAAACGACGTCCGAATGACCTGAAATTTTGCACACACATCGCAAATCACATATCGAAGCTACAACAACTCTCGGAATTCCATTCCGACCCTCGGATCAAAATCTCACCCATCAACCGGAATTCGCCAAAATACCAACTTCGCCAATTCGAGCCTAATTCTACACCGGACTTCCAAAATCAATTCCGATCACGTTCCTAAGTCACAAATCATCCCCCGAAGCTGACCGAATCACCGGAAATCACATCCGAGCCTTCTAACTTATAAGTCAACGTCCGGTTGACCTTTCCAACTTAAGCCTTCCTTAAAGAGACTAAGTGTCTCATTTCCTATCCAAACCAATTCAATTCAACTATAACTCACTCGTTGCTGATAATGAAACATGAAGAAGCAGTAAATGGGGGAAACGGGGCTGTAATACATGAGACGACGGGTCGGGTCGTCACATCCTCCCCAACTTAAACCAATGCTCGTCCTCGAACGTACCCAGAGTTGTCCTAGAAGCTAACCAACAGCTGAATAACTTTACCAAGCATATACCCGGGGTGATCTCACGTCACCCTATCTCATATAGGTCCGACAACACAATATAGCCGAAATCTCACCGTCCATTTAAACCATAAACCATAGAACCACATTGCACTTTCCGGAATCATACACAAGATCAGAACCTCACGTCTATATTCAGAATAAACCCGAACCAGCTGTAATAACCCATACCTGCAACCTCAGGTGAGACCATCCGATATACCACATAATCCAAACACTCGAAACGATAGCCTCTATTCACAACAGTTGCCCACAATAACCAAATACCGATAGAAAACCTCTTATTAGCTAAAGTCTTATTCCAACACTTTCATATACTGCCAACGATAAATAAAACACGCGATAAACCGTAACCATTTCTCAGATCAACCATTCATGAAGCCACTTCCCTTTTGACTAATACCACAACAGATTTCCGGGCCGAACCTCGATATTATCCTTCTAACCAGCTGAGATCAAATCTATTCGTATTCATTAATGACTCCAACGACCACCTCGAATCCAACACTCCACTCTGGTGATATGACACCTCAATACAGGCCTAAGCCACAACTTGCATAATACACGCACCAATAAGAAACGGTCTAAACATACTCAAATGATGACAAATGACTCAAACGAAAGAGCTGTAACTCAAGTTCATCAGTACCATCACCACACAAGGCTGAGACCCCGTCTCACATCATAGAAATAGAACACCTGAATCTACCTCGAAAGGTCATAACTCCACGTAGCCTCGCTACAATGCGCGATACTATCCAAACACTGTTACACATGAAGCACCTCAAGTCACTGTGATAAAAAATCGACAGCCACGCACATTTTGATGTCTGAAACCAAGGCAATTCATTACATCCACGGTGAAACAAATAACATATGACACGCAACCCGATAGGTCATAACCGATACTCCATTTACCGATCAACACCCAATTACTCTCCCCGCTCGACTTTCTCTATGAATCCCCAATAGAACCGCACCACATGTGCCCATATCCAACAAATCATAACGTCTCACAGCACAGAAAAGCAACTCATAGATCTCCCCAGATCACTAACAAGTTCAATAACGATCGAATCAACCTATCCCTCAACAATACAACTCGGGACCAACCAAGCTAACTCAAGCTAAATACGTAGCCACATCGGTCTGCCAACGAACTCAATACCAAGAAGGCATAAAACTGCTCCTTCCACTACCACAATTCCTGCCAGAGCCGTACGATACGGTGCCCAGCACCAAATCAATACCGAAATCCACAACCTCGCTCGGCGACATGCCCGGCCACAAGAAATGCATCCGAAAAGTCTCTCAACACCGCAACTGAATCAATGGTAGAAACCTCTGCACTGACATCCATCACGAAGGCCCACTTAAGAAAAACAGTCCTTCCCAGCCGTCCGCTGGTCTTTGGAATACAAACCACTCTGCTAGAACGTAATCTGATGCACCTCGCCACGCGCATTTTCCGGCATAGCCCATAGCACAATAGTCTAGAACAACCCAACACTGTGACAACCAGTCTACACCCCAATATCATATCCAAAATCTAATATACCAAGCAAAGAAAGATCTACTCGGGCCTCCAAATCCCAACAGCCGATAAACGGTGCTGATACACATGCTCCACAACCACTACATAGGCTGTACATGAGAACTTCCAGTCTCCACTCCATATAGCACACGAATCACCATGCCTGATCCCAAATTCCGCAGTATGAATACATATCACACCCCAAGTACCCAATCATTCCACGATAGATATTCTAAAATTCCCCTGTGCCATCACACAAACTCAGATATCAATAGTCGATCTAACAAGAAAGCGTCACAATACTACCGAAGTATCATCAGTCTAATCACATTACCTTTTCCTGAGACGTATACTCTCGCCAAATCACTTCCAATTAGCAGTACCATTTCCTTGATTACCTGAGGCTACCCGTTGCCTAAGAATTTTATGAACTTCTTTTCATAACTGAACTGTAACTCATCTAGTCAAGAACTTCCACTGATCCCAGTTGGAAGAAAATAATCACACATCCCATGCTTCGCATGCCCATAGAAAGATATATACACCTCCAAACCACAGTAACACCCAACTAGAACTCTTCCCAATTCCATTTGCACAAGCTAAACTGCCAGGACTGAATTCTTCTACCCAGACCAAGCTAAGCAAGTTGTCAAAACTCAAGAGCTTTGCTGCACAATACCTGTAAGGGCTCATTGTCTCGAACACATACGAAAAATTAATCATATCCTTACCATACCGATTCGGTCTACTATCAAGCTATCCCATCTATCTAATTTCCCTTCTGATTCATCATCAACTTGATATTCCCTCTTGCTGTAGCACCACAGTTCCTCAACCCAGGCTCACTACACGAGACCCCAGCACAAGACCACACTGTCTAAGACCCATAAGCCACTGAATACTCTCTCAAATGTTCCCAGAAATACCACATTCCAGAATACTTTACTCTGAAGAACTTCCTGCGGATCTAAATTCGTTACCTTTACTTTCCAGATACCGATACATAGGATCCCCTAATCCACATAAAAGTATCACAAGTCTTGACCTTTCCGATGAAAACACAGTCTCCGACCACATAAACAGCCTTAAGACACCTGATTACTACATGTAGAATCTTGATCACAATAAAAGCATTCTCGAGAGTCATTCACTCTTATTCAAACTGCAAATTACCTGACTTAACGAACAGAACCACTCGTGCCTTATTGGCACTCCGATACCGCAAAATGAGATCCTCATCCCAATACAACCAAGCAATTTCCTGCTCTATGCACCGAGCATTCTACACCAACAACAACTCTAGACATCCTATTACTTTCACACATCTACGAAGCACCGTATAACCTTTGTTAAAATCTTGCTTCACTCGTGCCATCCTCGGCTCAATTTCTGCAACCAGAACTGATCCGCCAACATGCCTCAGACCGGAACCAACATAGCACATAATCGTGCAATCAGCTAATCCACAGCAGCCTCCCCAACTTGGCTCGAAGCCATATATCAGGACACACTCAATAACCCATAATACTTTTACTCTAATGATGCCACAATATCATAGTGAGATTAAACTCAAATCATCCACTAGTTTGTGAAAACAC
>NC_031998.1:11226251-11227033 GCF_001879085.1 Nicotiana attenuata
AGCAATGTTCTTTGATTCCTGAATAGCAGCGATTTTGCTTTTCCCAAGTCACTGGTAAGACTCTTGTCAAGATTTTCTCAACCTTGTCTTCTTCAAGGATAATTCTTCCAAGAGATTTAAGTTCATTTGTTAGTGTTGTGAACCTTGTGTACATCTCCTGGATAGATTCTCCTTCCTTCATACTAAAATTCTCATATTGAGAATAAAGTAGTGTTCCTCTTGATCTCTTTACTTGAGGAGTTCCTTCATGAGCCACTTGTAAAGTGTCCCATATTTCCTTTGCAGTTGTACAACTTTGAATTCTGCTGTACTCGTTTGGACCCAGTCCACACACAAGCCATTTCTTGGCCTTGGCATTCTTCTCCCATTTCTTCAGATCTTCAGCAGTGCAGTCAGCTCTTGTCTTTGGCACGTCCACTCCTTCAGCATTCTTCTTTGTAGTTGCTAGAGGACCATCAATGACTATGTCCCAGAGTTCATAGTCTTCTCCTATGATGTGATCTCTCATCCCGTTCTTCCACCAAGAATAGTACTGACCATTAAAGAGTGGTGGCCTAGCAGTGGCTTGCCCTTCCCAGTTTCCAGGTGTGCACTCATTTTGATTCTTTTCCTAAGGTGTTAGCCTCTTCAAGGATAACCCGCTCTGATACCATTGATGTTCTAAACGTAATACCACACAAGAGGGGGGTGATTTGTGTGGTACCCAATTTTTGCTTAACTACTCTATAGAAGAACATGGTTCTTCTAGGTGTTCCAACTACTACTGTTTGCGGAATAATAAA
>NC_031998.1:11231893-11232225 GCF_001879085.1 Nicotiana attenuata
GTTGTGATTGTGAATATTCTTGACTTCTTTTATACATTATTCATTGTTGTTCTTGTCGCATAAATTCACGACGAATCGGATCGGCAATAGAATCCACATCCATCATTAAAATTTTATTTTCTTCTTTCATTTCTTTTACTCTTACTTTTTCCTTTTGAACAGTCATAGCTTCGTTTTTTGCCTGGGTTGCATTATTCATCGCCTCAATATGTATTTAATTAATCTTGTATCACAATTATTTTACTTTTATTTGAATTATTAGTTAATCTATAATAATTGCTTACAAATTATATTATTTAAAATTTTATGAAATTGTTTTAATTATGGAAATT
>NC_031998.1:11232325-11243331 GCF_001879085.1 Nicotiana attenuata
GTGATGTCAATTCTTATACACGCTTCTTCCCAAGGAGAAGTGATTGCTGCACTGTCTGCTGCACTATCGCGTGTACAGTTGCGGACAGTCACTTTGTGCAGTTGCGTTCCAGCTGTATAGTTGACTTGTACTTATGTCAGAGAAACCCAAGGGACCAGGTCCCTGTTGTGTTCCTCTTTGTAACAGTTGCTGACAGTCACCTTCTGCTGTTATGTTCCAGCTGTATAGTTGACGGAACCCTAAGGGACCAGGTCCCTGTTGTGTTCTTCCTTGTGGTTGTTCACTCATTTGCTGGAAATCAAGCTTAACATGTTCATTTGAAATGTAAGCAAGATGGGTCAGGTTCTCTATCTGGTTCTTGTCAATAAGTTTGTTAGATTATCAAAATATAAGAAGCATAAGGCAAAGACGTTGAAAACCCATCAATTTCCCCCTTTTTGATGATGACAAACTTAGGCATTGATAGCATGTATTTCGAGCAAAAATAACCAGATAAGGTACCCGAAACTACACACGTTCCCCCTGACCTTTTGCTTTTGATTCCCCTTTAATCAGATCCCCTATATTTACATCAAGTTTCTACAGTTTCTATACAAGTCCTCCATATGGTCTACACAAGTTCCCCTGCCTTTTCCCCCTTTTGGCATCATTATAAATATACACAAGAAGGTAATCAGCATAAAGAAGTCTAACACAGCCGACTCATGCCACATATGTGCACACAACATGATAGAAAAGAGAAGCCGTAGGAAAACAGTAATGTACAGGCAGAAAGAGGAGCTGTTTCATTAATATTAACAGTGGACTGAGCAAAACAGGAGCAGTCATGATGAAATCTAGCATGCCATCACAAAAAGACAAACAAAAAGAAAACAACAGCCACAAAACATTGGAGCAAAAGATAGCTGGCCACTGAGAGGATCCTAGGGGGCACTAGAAGAAAGAGGCTTGGAAGAGGAGGCAGCAAGGGTTTTGAGAACCAGGTCCAGTCGGGCATTTGCAGACAGTTGTTCTTCAAGTAGTTTTGCGAGAAGATTATCATTTTCCTTTGTTAGGCGGGCAATTTCCTCATTAACGGAATCGGGTCCTTTAACTGCTTGACTGAGCTGAGTTTCCAGTATGGCATTTTGAGCCCTCAACCTTCTGATCTCTTCAAAAGCTGCGTTTTGAGCATTGATCAGCTGAGAAATGGTCGAGATGCTTCCACCAACTCTTTCTACGCACTGACATTCTTCCAAAGTGGTTTTAGAGAAGGTTTGCTTGCGTGTGCCCACTCTGGGATTACCCAAGGGGACCTTGTAATATCTGAAGACTTGAGTGAGAAGAAAGCCATATGGTAACCTATGATTCCCACCTTTGAAGTTTGCCACCTTTTTCATATGATCTATCATGATTGCTGGCAGATTGATAGGGACAAACTCATCAAGCGCCTCCATTAAGACTATATTCGATTTTGTAGCAATAGACCGCCTCTCAGAATGAGGTAGGAGCACCTTATTGACTAGTTCAAAAAGAAGCTGATACTCAGGAAGTAATGCCTTTTTATGCACCTGTTCCCCTTGCTGAATAGCTTGCTCTTTCATGATAGCTCTCCTAAAGTTGACACCACAGACATCTTTGACTGAGTACATTCCTTCACATGGAATTTTGAGAACCTTTCCCAATGCTGAAGCGTCGAGTACAATGTCTACTCCATTTACTAGCGCACATATGTGATCTCCCTCAACAGTGAAGAGAGATGCGTAGAAATTTTGTACCGCGTCTTTGTACACCAGAGGCATGCTCCCTTGAAACAAGTGCTCCCATTGCTGAAAGAAATTCCACTATCTCCAGAATTTGTCTCATACCAGCCATCTCTGAAATTGCTGGGTCAAACGTACAACCCCACAAGACTTTCTGAGTTCTTAATCTCTCCTGCCACAGACCACTGTCACTAGGTATTGTCCACAGAGAACTAGGTTCATCTACAGTTCCTTGTTTTCATTTTCTACATCCTTCAACAAACTTTCCTTTCCAAATTACTGGCCCCATAGTATCATCTTCAGACATGACTTGCTCAACTGGACTTTTCTTAGACTTGCTGCTGCCCTTCACGAATGCACCATTTTGTTCATCGATATCTTTATCGGAAGCTTCATCCACAGACTTTTGAGCTTTTATGGATTGTTTCACTAAGCAACCAGGTTCCTTTAGAGCATTTTTATCAACCCCACCTACCAGAACCCTCTTGTCAGTAACACATTCCCCTTGATTCATCAACCTCTTTTTCCTTGTCTTGACACTCCTCTGATTTTTCTGCAATGTAGACTCGAATCCCTCTTTCTGCTGCGACCTGATAATGGGTGATTTGGAGGAGAATTCTAAGAGCTTAGGATGATCAGGAGGTGCAGGAGTGGGTTTAACTGGATGAAAATCAGGTTCTTCAGTAGGTTTTTCTGAGATCTTCTCATGATCCAAAGACTCTAGGAGTGTTATAATTCTTGCATCGCCTAGGAATGGAGTTTCTTCCCCCTGATACTCAGACAAGAGGTGTGCTCCTTCATTTATTAGACTCTCAACACCGATAGCCATGATGTTATGCGTTGCTTCCTTTTCTGGTGACTCTGTGAGAGTCACTAAGTCCAAAATGGAGGAGTTCAGATACTGATCAGGGTCATCCTCAGAGACCTCTGACACTTGAGAGGTAAAACCTCCTGAGTGTTCTTTGATGATATCATAGGAATAACGAGAGATATGGTTTTCAATACATGGAAGGGAAGCAGGGTTTATTAGAAAAGAAGAAACTATAGGAAAAGAGGAGGAACCAGGTGTGGATACAATAGTATTGGAAGAAGTGGAATAGTGAAAATGATAGGGAAGTGGAAGTGGTGTTAATGGTGGGAGAAGGAAGCGATCGTTCGATTGCCATTTTAGGAGTATTTGGTAGTAGAGTGAGAGTGAGATGAAGAGAGGATCACAGATATACAGAAAAGATGAAGGTTCATGACTTGCTGTGAGGGAGAAAGAAGGTTTTATTGGAAGAAGGGCTAATGATGAGAAGAGAGAGAAACAGGTTCTGAATAGTTCTGAAAACGGCGGTAGGTTATCGTGCAGAGGGGATGAAGGGATTTGAAAGACAAGACATGACATGCAGATTTTGAATAGTCAGATGATGTGGCAGTTGAGTTAATTTTGTTAACATTTTTAAGAAAACATGCAGAAAAAACACATTACTACTAACCTGTGATACAGGAACCTGATGCCCGAGCAATTTTGAAGAAAAAGGGTTTTAGCAGCTCTTCTTTCACATTTCATAACTGTACCTTTAGCTTCTATGATCGTCATGCGTGTTTACCCAATGGTTTGGTGAAGCTAATCAATATTTGGTCTTTTATGTTGCTGGACTTTCATTAGATTTTAGTAACCCCAGCTTCACCTCCTCCTTTTTTTTTTAAAATGTTTCCTAACCAATGCTTCGGTGAAGATATCTGGAATTTGATCTTTTGTGCTGCAGGACTTTCCACAGATCAAACCTTTCTCCACATTGACCCTCAGAAGATAATGCTTCTTCTCAATATGCTTGGTCCTTTTTGTTTTGAACTGGTTATAGAAGGGATACCCTCAGAGAATACTCCAAAATCTTCCAATTGCTGACGTAGCCATTGAGTTTTGCTTCCTTGTGCTCCAAGAGATGAGACATAATCATGGCAAGTGAATCATTCCAGAAGTGCTTTTCCTGTACATAAGATAACCTGCATAGTTAACCTCAGCATACCCAATAAGGTCAAAACTGTCACCAGAGGGGTAATACAGGACCAAGTCCTGTGTTCCCTTAAGGTGTCTCAAACTTCTTTTGGCAGCCTTCAAGTAGGATTCCTTGGGACTTGGTTTTGGATTCTATTCTGGAGTGGAAATACAGAAGGGACTAGGGAATTTCTTCCCCCTTTTTTTCATTTTTGATTCTTGTCTAAATGCAGAATGAAGGGGAGTGATTATGTTATCAGGTAGATGGGAGCTTTTGGTGTTTCCAGTTTGAGACTGAGGTTTGATTGGTAGAGGAACTTGGTAGGCTAATTGGATTTCCCTGCACTCCTTGTTCTGTTACTTGCGGAGTGCCTTGCACTACATCTCCACTCTTTCTTCAGCTTCAGTGGTGGTAATTGAGGTACCAGGTTCCTTGTGAGATGTGGAAGAGGATGTTGCATTGTCTCTCACCTGTCTCCTTCATTTTACTCATCATATCAGCCTTCCCATTTGAAACTTCAGATATTTCTCAGAGACCAGAAATGGTTCATTATATTGATCATCACTTCCTCCTTTGTTAGAGGAAGGTGTCTCGTTGAATAACACATGAACACTTCCTTCCACACAGTGTGCCCTTTTGTTGTAGACTTTGTGGGCTTTGCTTTGAGGGGAGTATCCCATAAGGATCCCTTCATCGTTTTGTTGCATCAAACTTCCCAAGCTGGACCTTCCCGTTGTTGAGAACATAGCAATTTCATCCAAAAGTTCTCAGATGAGTTATCTTTGGCTTTCTTCCATTAAGCAGCTCATAGAGGGTTTTGCTTAGGAGGGACTTGATCATACACCTGCTCACCAAGTAGCAAGCAGTGTTTATTGCTTCTGCCCAGAAATTTTTGGCGATTCCACTGTCAATGAGCATTGTCTGTGCCATGTCTTCCAAAATTCTGTTCTTTCTTTTAACGACACCATTTTGCTATGGATTCCTTGGTGCTGAGAGGTTGTGAGTGATCCATTTTCGTTACAAACTCATCAAATTTGGCGTTGTCAAAATCTGTCCCGTGGTCAGATCTGATGCATGCTACTTTTAATTCCATCTTCACTTGGATCTTCTTGACAAAGGCCACAAATACCTTGAAAGTCTCATCCTCTAATCTAAGAAACAGTGTCCAGGTGAATCTTGAATTTGGCAGACCACAAACCAGGTCCTTCTGAATCAATTTATTCAGAAGTGAGAAGCTTGCATGCCCCAATCTTCTATGCCAAAGTTCTGCGTCATCATCAACCGGATTCAAGCATCTCATATCACCAGCTTGTAGAGATTCAAAGTGTGCAACGTAGATGTTCTTGTATCTTTTGGCTACTAAGACCACTTCGCTAGCTACCACATTGGTAACTGTGCACACTTTTGATATGAACTCTACTTTGTTCCCTTTATCACAAATCTGAGAAATACTCAAGAGACTGTACTTCAGGCCATCCTCATAGTACACGTTCTCAATTGAGTATCAAAGAGACTTTCCAACTTTTCAACACCGAGAATGTATCCCCTTTCTTTTCTTTGAAAAGGATACATTCCCTTCCTGCAGGGGTTTCAGTGAGAGGAAATCCATTGTGCTTCCAGTCATGTGCTTTGAGCAACCACTGTCCATGGTCCATTGCAATCCGCTTCCCTTCACTGTTCCCTGCACCTACAAATTATGGGTTAGATTTAGGAACCCAAACTAGTTTGGGTCCCTTGTTATTATAAAAGGGATGGATGAGAGCTTTTCTATTCCATGCAGGCAACATTCGTTTCTTGCGAGCGGTACCTGGTCCCTTGCTAGTAGCCACTTTGTCAGTAAACACTTTGTTTTTCTGAACAGATTGAGCCCTGGCCTGGAAATTTTCTTTGAAGTGCCCATTGTTGCCACAGTGGGTACACAGCCAGTTATCCGGAATAGTGACGTACTTGTTGTGAGGGTTGTAAGGAGTTTTCTCCCTTTGGAACCCAATTCCCTACCTGTTTCCACTATTGTTGAGATACATGGCAGTGACAACATCTGAGGACTAGGTCCACTTCAGAGATTTTTCAAGATCAACTTTTACTTTCTCCAATTCAGCCTGAAGTTGCCGATTTTTCTCAAGTTCACCACATAGCCTAGTTTTCACATCAGTTAATTCCTTTTCAAGTTTGATGTGTGTCTCACTAGCTACTTCCTTCCCATTCCAAGACTCACAATCCTATGTTCTCGATTTAGTCCCTCACTGGTTTCCTCTAGGTCAGTGATTATTACTAAAAACTCATCCCTCTCTTGCTCAGTAGCTGCAATTTTTTCTTCTAGAGTGTTTTTCTCATTTCTAAGGCCTTCTATTGTTTCCTTCAAGTCAACGACCACTACCATCAGGTCATCTCTCTCATTTTCTACACTAGTTATTTTTTCATTCAAAACTTCCTTTTCTTTTTCAAGATTAGCTATGGTCTCATTTAGGTCCACTACACAGACCACCTCTAGATTGTTCAGCTTCTCCTAGTTCTAGGGTCAGGATCTCCTTATCATTATCAAGGTTATAATAAGCATCAATTAGAATATTTGCTAATGATCTTAACTTCTTAGAAGAGTAGGATTTTAGATTTCTCTAAACATCCCTAAAACTTACCTCACAATCTTCATCTTGTTCATCATCATCAGACTGAGCCATCAGCGCGAATAGTGAGTCATACTTCGTTGCTTCAGTTTCCACTGCCATCATGGAATTGTTTTCTGCATCTAGTTCCCTTTCTGATTCACTGGAGGAGTTTCCCTAAGTGGCAAGAGCCTGCTTCACAATATTGTCAGCTGCAATTTTTCGACTGAATCATTTGTCTGGAACCAGGTTTCTTTTTGCTGTTTTGTCAGGGTTTTGTTTGTATTGCTCCTGTTTCACAAGTGGATAGTCTTTGATGAAATGTCCTGGCTTTCCGCACTTGTGACAGCGATCATTGTTCCTTGCCTTACTTGAACTGCCCCTCTTTGGTATACCACCATTCCTTCGAACCATCTTTTGAAATCTTTTAGTAAGATAGGCTATATCGCTATCTTCTACACTTGAGTCACTGCTTTCAGCCTTGAGTACCAGGTTCTTTTCCTTCTTTGGCTCTCTCCTTTCACTATCTTTCTTTCTTTTCATCTCGTAAGTCTTTAGATTACTCAGCTCATCCATGGTTAGAGTTTGTAAATCTTTAGCTTCAGTGATGGCATTTACCTTACTTTCCCAAGAACCCGGTAAGACACTGAGGATTTTCCTTACAAGCTTGTTTCTGGGAATAACATCTCCAAGTGAATGAAGCTCATTTATGATAGATGTGAATCTGGTGTGCATATCCTGTATAGACTCATCATCCTTCATCCTGAAGAGCTCATACTCTGTGGTGAGCATGTCAACCTTGGACTGTTTAACCTGAGTGGTTCCTTCGTGTGCGGTTTGCAACGCTTCCCATATTTCTTTGGCAGTATCACAAGCTGGGACTCTGTTGTACTCATCGGGTCCTATGCCACATACAAAGATTTTCTTGGCACGATAGTTCTTTTCTACGGCTTTTCTGTCAATATCACTGTACTCCTTTATGTCCTTTGGCACCATTGGTCCAGTTTCTTCAAGCTTCTTCATAGGAACATGTGGACCATCACAGATGATTTCCCACAATTCTGAATCTTCGGCCATTACGAAATCATGCGTGCGAGTCTTCCACCAGCCGTAGTACTGTCCATTGAATCTAGGAGGTCTGTAGGTTGATTGTCCCTCCTCAAGGTTGGGTGGAGCAGCCATTGAGATCCTTTCTAGGTGTTAACCTTTTAGAAAGAACATGCTCTGATACCAATTGATAGCTTTTATGAGTCCACCATACTATAGAGCACCTGATCCTTTATAAGTTCTACTGAGAATACTTTATGAAGCAGTAAGTAAAAGAGACAAGGGATTTTTACGTGGAAAAATCCCACACAGGGGGACAAAAAATCACAACCTACACTTGTAGTCTTTCAACTTCACTAACTTGTAATCTAACTATTACAAGCCACTTTGTAATAACTCTATTACAAAGACTTTAACTTGACTAACTTGTGATACTCTTACCACAAGCCACTTTGTGACTCTCTAGTTACAAAGACTTTAAACTTATGACTAAACCTAGTCATAACATAAACTCAGAAAGTTTACGGATTTTGGTTTCCTAAAACATAGCTTCTAAGAAAGCAGGATAGGAGTTACAATGAAGAACAAATAACAAGATTACAACTCAACTACGGATACACATAACTCGTTGTGAAACTGATCCTTTAGTGGAGTTATCTTCTTGTTCTTGACACACCAGTGACTTTAACGCCGAATGAACACTTTAATGCTTGACAGAATATCACTGAATGCACAAGGAAATATGTTGTGCCTTGTACCAGGTTTTTATACTCCAAAAGATATCACAATGGTGATGTCAATTCTTGATACACGCTTCTTCCCAATGAGAAGTGACTGCTGCGCTGTCTACTGCACTGTCGCGTGTACAGTTGCGGACAGTCACTTTATGCAGTTGCGTTCAGTTGTATAGTTGACTTGTACTTCTGTTAGAGAAACACAAGGGACCAGGTTCCTGTTGTGTTCCTCTTTGTAATAGTTGCGGACAATCACCTTCTGCTGTTATGTTCCAGCTGTACAGTTGACGGAACCCTAAGGGACCAGGTCCCTGTTGTGTTCTTCCTTGTGGTTGTTCACTTATTTGCTGGAAATCAGGCTGAACATGTTCATTTGAAATTTATGCAAGATGGGTCAGGTTCTCTATCTGGTTCTTGTCAATAAGTTTGTTAGATCATCAAAACATAAGAAGCATAAGGCAAAAACGTTGAAAACCCATCAGCAAGAGGTCCCGTGTTTCAAGTGGTTTCAGTGGTACTTTATCTGGAGCTCAGTCACATCACAACAGAGGTCGTCCTTATAGGCCCGCTCAGATGGCTCGTCCGGTTCATCGTGGTGCATCAGCTAGCCATGGTTCATAGAGTACTCGTCCGGTTCAGTCATCTTTCAGTGCACTCCCAGCTCAAAGTTTGTACACCAGTGACTTTAATGCCGGATGAACACTTTAATGCTTGACAGAATATCACTGAATGCACAAGGCAATATGTTGTGCCTTGCACCAGGTTGTTATACTCCAAAAGATATCACAATGGTGATGTCAATTCTTGATACACGCTTCTTCCCAATGAGAAGTGACTGCTGCACTGTCTACTGCACTGTCGCGTGTACAGTTGCGGACAGTCACTTTGTGCAGTTGCGTTCCAACTGTATAGTTGACTTGTACTTCTGTTAGAGAAACTCAAGGGACAAGGTCCCTGTTGTGTTCCTCTTTGTAATAGTTGCGGACAGTCACCTTCTGCTGTTATGTTCCAGCTGTACAGTTGACGGAACCCTAAGGGACCAGGTCCCTGTTGTGTTCTTCCTTGTGGTTGTTCACTCATTTGCTGGAAATCAGGCTGAACATGTTCATTTGAAATGTATGCAAGATGGGTCAGGTTCTCTATCTGGTTCTTGTCAATAAGTTTGTTAGATCATGTCATTAAACATAAGAAGCATAAAAGGCAAAGAACGTTGAAAAACGCATCAACAAGAGGTCCCGTGTTTCAGGTGGTTTTCAGTGGTAAACTTCATCTGGAGATCAGTCACATCACAATAGGGTCGTCCTTATAAGCCTGCGTCAGATGGCCCTCGTTTCGTTCATCGTGTGCATTCAGCTACGCATGGTTCATAGACTACTCGTCCGGTTCAGCATCTTTCAGTGCACTCCAGCTCAAAGTTTTTTACCGTGGCTCCACAGTTTAAGGGTTCATGAGTACCCGGGTTCTTTCTAGTGGTTAGTCTATAATGCTCGAGGCGTAGGTTTAGGTTCGCAGTCATCCTAGATCGAGGGCTGCTTCGAGGATTGGGGATTTGGGGCATGTGAGGAGTTATTACCCTTGTTTTGTCGAGGTCCATGCAGCAGAGAGGTCATGCTACTACTTCTGCCGCCAATGTACTACACAACCCACATCAGCCATTTGGGTGGACTCAGGCAGTTTGAGTTGCCCTAGAGGGGGGGTCGATCAGGTGTGGTAGGCTCGATGGCTATGCTTTTCCCCCAGGCTAGAGTGCCAGTTTACTTCTGCTGTTATGATTACGTATCTTGTTTTCAGTATGCCACAAGCGAATGCTTCAATAATTGATTTGATCATGGTTCCCAACTTATTCATAATACGTCATCATACTTTGTGTTATTTGGATATGCCCCGTATTCTTTAGCTAGCGCATCGATTTCATGTATCTGCACCCGGTAGGGTGATTCTATTATTGTGGACCGGTCGTGTGTAAACGGTTCGTGTTGTGACTATTTGGGGTTGGTGAGACGAGAGTTGATTTTTACTACTCAGCATTAGGTTGATTTGAACATGATATAAGGCATGGTTAAGTTGTCGTCAGTTAACTCTATATCTGGATTGTCACCCTAAGACCGTGACAGTTGGGGATCCGGTTGCCTTAGGGTTGATTTGGGATGTAATTACATGGAATATAACACATCTATTAATAAGGGAAAAGTACTGTTAGCCACAAAGTTAACAACTCTAAAATCTCTTAAATTCACCATAAATAAAATACTACATTATAACAAAAATAGTGAAATTTTCATACTTTATCTTACCCAATTGTAAATTAGTGTATGTCACACTACGATTATATTTCTTCTTTTTTTTGTTCTCGGTCAACCAACTGTTATACGTTCAATTAAAGCACTGAAAAATCATTCAGAATGAGAGTTTTTTTTTTATTTTTTTATTTTTATTTTTTAAAAGGAGTATTTTTTTGTGAAAACATCGTTCCCCTGTGAGCAGTCCTAACAAACAGAGCCTGCGCCGCCTTTACTGTTGTTACCGGCTTATCATCTTTTCACCTTTTCATTATGGCCTAACTCACAAGACCTATCATCCCAAAATCCCCTATTTTCTGTGTCCTCAACCACTTTCATGTACGGCCCTTCTTAAGTTGCTTTCCTCTATTAACCTCAAAAATTTCAGATATGGTGAAATTTTCTTGGCACACACTTTTTCAAGAATTCAGACCTTAATCCAATCCCCACTATCCAGCTTACCAGCAAAGATATCTGCCCTCAGTTTCTGGGCTTGGGATGCCATTAACAAGTTGTAACCTCAGGCTCGCGACTGCTGTAATGGCAATTCGAAAGGAATGCAAACTTTTTCAGACAGGTAATTATTCCTTGATTTCTTTCAGTATTATCTGATTTTCTA
>NC_031998.1:11255111-11411968 GCF_001879085.1 Nicotiana attenuata
TGATTGTAGTCGAGTAGGCGTCTAGGAAGCTCAGTAGTTCATGTCCTGCAGTGGCGTCGATCAGTTGGTCGATGTGGGGTAGTGGGAATGAATCCTTTGGGCATGCTTTGTTCAGATCAGTGACTTCCATCTTCTTTAGGATGGCTGTTAGCGTGCCATCGTTGGTCTGTGTCTCGATGGGTCTGTTATTTACTAGTGTCGCTTCCGGTTCACCCACGGCAGCAGTGGTACCTACCGTTGGTGTACATACGATGTTATTTTGCGGTGACCTCTCAACCAAGCCACTTAGAGTGCTTGTTAGCCATCTTTCCAGTAGCTCTTTGACCGCTGAGGGTGCTTCCGTAGCCGCAGATGTGGAAGCTCCTTTTTCGTGCAAGATCATCAGGCCTTCGGATGGGGAAGGTGAGATCTCTGCACCTGGTGTGATGCTAGGGGTTGCATTCAGGATGCCACCATCACTGGCCTCGTTGAGAGGGCCCAGGAGATTGGTAGTGACACCCAATATGGCTTTCGATCTTGTGCTATTTTCTGCCATTTTTCTGTTTTTGTGTAGTGTAGAGAGTGGTAGTTGGTTGATCTCTAGGTGGATACTATGATTTTGATTCTCGAAATCCCCACAGACGGCGCCAAATTATTTGGCTCAAAAGTTAACGATATACTTTGTAAGCGATAAAACAATCAAAAATAGAAAAGGGGTAAATCGTAATCAAATATAATAAGCCTAGAGATTCAAAGATGATAATATTGTTGTAGATCTGATATTGCAAAGTGATAATGTTTACCAATAAGATATTTTCGTTAGAGGTAGAGATATAGAGAGAGAAAGCCAGAAAAATGAGAGAGTTGTATTAGATCAGATCCCCCCTTTTACAATGTGGAGGTCTCCTTTATATAATAAGAGACCTTCCTCGAAAGAATCAAAAAGTTACAAAAATAGGTAACGCCTCCCTATCATGGACGCTGAGTTCTAAACGATGTCGCTTTTGTCCTCACGGCCGAGTTGTACCCGCTACGTTGGTCGGCGTACACTCATTGGGCGTACCCACTAGCGTAGAGATACTGAGGGTCAAATTTGACCCTATACAATAGTATGTTTAGGTAATGGAATTTACTACTTCCTCCGTTTAAAAAAGAATTAACTTATTTTCTTTTTAGTCCGTTTAAAGAAGAATGAGCTTTTGAACATTATTAGGTACAAGATGGTTATATATTAAAAATCTATTCAGTTTAAGAATGCGTTGTTTTACACGTATTTGTTGTATTTATTATCCTAAAACCCCTTTTAATATTGCAAAAAACATGAATACACTTGATATGAATTTAGTAATGTGCAATCACATCTACTTGGCACCTTCCCTTATTCTCCTTCCTTTCCTCTTAGATCTAATAGTACCAATTATATTAATGCTTGAACTGCTCCTACTACAAATAGGGCTACTCTTGGGAACAAAAGAATGCAGTCCCACTAGAAACATCAGATCCTTCAACCTTCGTATTGGTTGAATAAAAAGGTGAACCATTCCCTCTACTTACGGAGAACACTTGCTATACTAGTAATGGCATTTTGTTATAGACTTAACTTTATTTATACTATCAGTATAATATAACATGCTCTTCCATTTTTGTTAGGTAACTACTTCCACTTATAATGGTCTGCTATCCATAGTTTTCTTTCGTGTGACCAGATAGTGTAAAAATTCTTTTACGTGAAGTTAAACTCGTTTGTTGTTCTTGTATTAGAGAAAGCCTCATCAATTGATTGTGAAACATGAATACTATGGATGTCTCATCAATTGAGCGATTATGCACTATTTTTTAAACCTATTCAAATATTTTGTGACAACTCTAGTGTTATATGCCTCTCAAAGAATTTTGTGCATCATTCTAGGGCTAAGCATATAGACATCAAATATCATTTCATTAGAGATCATGTCCTCAAGGGAGATATAGAATTATTATTTGTTGGCACCACTGATCAATTAGCAGACATTTTCACTAAGCATTTACTTGAAGATAGATTTTACTCCCTAAGAGAACTACTTGATATTATTTCGCTTGTTAGTTTTAATTCTTGTGTGTCTAATGTTTTTAATTTTGTTTTATCTGTAATTATGCCTTAATTTAGCGCTTCCGATTTCCCTCTCTTTTCCTATCAATCGCAGGCTCACAGCTTTCAAGAAAGGAAAATCAATCATCACGACCCTTCACTGACACCCTTTCCTTTCCTGCACTCAACCATCAAATCCCCTATTTTTAATCCTCTGAACCACTCTTCTCTGTTCTCATTGTTCCTATTGCTCAGAAACCCTCTTCAAAAATTCTTTAAACCCTTCCTCAAAATCATTCAATGGCTAAACACTCCCAGAATCCATCTGCCTCCACTAGAAAAAGTACTCGTTCCAAGAAAAAACCCTCTTCTCAGCCCCCATAATAAGTAGACCTAGGGTCGGACCACTCAGAAGGGTTTTTCTCTTCTCAGGTAGAACTATTGGACCACTCTCACCAAATAGGAGAAAAAGCTCTTGGAAAAAGGCGTATGTAAGACCCCCATGAATCTCTTACCCCCAAGAAATCCAAAGTAGACCTCTCGGGTTCTCTAGAGTCCGACCTCAATTTCTAGGATACCCCAAATAGGGATTTCTTTGTTGCTCTGAAAGACAAGCCCATTGCTCACGGCAGAGTAGCCGACCTTGATGATATGGAGGCCCTCAATTGTAAGGTAAAAAATCTGTTTGTTTTTCAAGGATGGTCTAAATTCCTCTCTGTACCCCCTCCCAAAGTCTATGAACCTTTAGTGAGAATGTTTTATGCCAATCTTCGCTCTAGCAAGACTGATAAGTTGGAATCCCTAGTTCTAGGAAAACGCATTGTCCTTGATTGTGCCATGTTTGACTCAATTTTTCAGTGTAAGTGCTCTGGTTTCTCTATGCTTTTCAAGAATACTTGGCCTGATGATTTTGAAATTTCTTTTGATCAAGCAAAATGTTGTATTGCTGAGTGTCCATCTGATTTCCTTCCCAACCAGTTAGGTACCAGTGATGTTACTTTTGAAACCCGAGTTCTGGCCCAAATTGTTGCAACTACTCTTCTTCCTCGTACTGGATCATTCTCCACCTTCTCTCAACGAGATACCTTTCTTGTCTACTATCTTGTGACCAAACTTAAGGTTAAACTATACTCATGGGTCATAAACTTCATGATTGTGAGTGCTGATGATCCCACCAGTTTACCCTATGGTATGGCTATCACCCACATTTTGGAAGCCTACAACATCTCTATCTCAGAATACCCCTTTGTCTCTGTTTCAAAGTCCTACAACACTAGAGATTTCGCCAGTATGGGGTATGTGTGTGCTAAGGGTTCCTGGTTGAAGAAACAGGAAGGTGAAGTCAAGAACGTTCAGCCTAATCCTAAGATCAAAGCCTCTGTTTCCCACCATAGTGTAAGTGATCCTGACCTTATGGAGAAACTGACGGCTATTGACAACAAGTTGACCATCATCAAGGACCTTCTTGCTGCAACTCAATCCACTGTTGGGGACATCCATGCAATCTCCAAAGAGACTGGGTCTGATGTCTCAAAGATGAGGGTCAAAATTCTCAAACTTGGAGAAAATGCAATCAAAGCCTTAAGGAAGTACATGACAGGATTTATGGTGACACAGTTTCAGCCAATGCCAGCTTTTAACGTCTGAAGGAGGCGATTTGCAACACTCTTACTTATTTCTTGCGTCATTAGTTGTAGAAATTTCAACAATCTCTTTTTGTTATTTTGCTGTTTTTGACTGAATAACCAGTCGCTTGATATTTTTCTTTATTTTGCTAAACTCTACATGCCTATAATTTGCAAATATTTGCCTATGATGTGCATGCTTCTACTTTATTTACCTATAATTTGTATATATGCGTATTCCCTCTTTGTAGATATCAAAAAGGGGGAGAAAGAAGTTGTACATTGCAGGACAGATAACAACTCTTGTTGAAGGGGAGTCGACTAAAGAATATGAGTCAACTGAAGTATACGCAGCACCTGTTGAGGGGTTGTCGACTGAAGATATGCAGCACCTATTGAGGGGAGTCGACTACAGGGAATTAAACTGTTGTTTATACATATGATTTTTGTCATCATAAAAAATGGGGAGATTTTGTTAATTATGAGTTTTAATGATGAAAAATAATATATCACATTTGGTGCAGGATTACAAGGAATAAAACAAAGGAATCAAGAACCAATACCATTCAAGAATCGGTTAAGGAAACAATCAATTAACGGGAGCAACACAAGGAAAAGAATGAATGATTAGCGATGAAAAAGGAAGAAGCAGTGAAGATCCGGAAGAAGAATCAATCAATGATTGACGGAAGCTATTACAGGAAGGTCCCAAATCAAAGGGAAACGAGATCGCAAAGGGGTGCATTGCAGATCGTTGAAGCCAGAAATCAAGGGATCTATCGCAAATCACTCAAGTAATGAAAATATATGCCTAGCGGATGAAAAGCTCGTCAAGACCACAAAAGGAAGATCAACGGAAACTTGACCTTATTCTTGGAAAGAATCAATCTATGATTCCTTTCAAGGATCAACTCCGATCCCTTGGGTTTGCAATTCACGTCATTCAATAGAAGGCCTCACTAAGTATATATATATATATATATATATATATATATATATGTTCCAGACTTGAAGAAGATATACTTTGAACGAACCATTATCACTCCTTTTGTTCTACTCCAAACAAGCATTGTAGTTCTTTTAGATCTGCTGTGTAATTAGTCAGAGAAGAAAAAGAGACAAACACTGGTGATGCATTGTATCAAGAAGAGAAAAGTGACATACAGATTAAACTGTTGGGGTAAAGCTACATCAACCATTCTGTACTCAAGAAACTTCGATCACTGAAAGAGAACACCCTTGAATTCGAACCAATATAAAATTCTGGTGTCTTTATTTCCTGCATTTTGTTTCTGCATTACTATTAATCTACTCTTATCTCTAGTCGACTAATTGGTAAACTAATCAACTACTTATAATACAAAATTTAAATAGGCAATTCGACCCATCTTGTACTTTCACAAAATTGCTTCATTATCATTTTAGTCCACTAACAGTTGCAATTTTAGTTCCTTTCAGCTCTAATTGTGGTGATGATGAGGGTGAGAGCGGGAGGAGCAAACTTGCTTTTTCACAAAGTTCTATTCTGGTGTATCTATACAGGGTGAATTTGTTGTCACAAGGGAGAAGAATGAAAAAAAAGTACAATAGCTGAAATATCATCCATAGCTATTCCTCTCCTCTTACGTCTCCAGGCACAGCCAGCAGATTGCACCAAACGCATGGCAGCTTTTGCCCTCTCTGGGATCGATGACACAATTTGTACTGCCTCTTCGTTGGAAATAACATCCCAAATCTGCACAAAGGAAATATTTATGCAGTTAAACAATTTGAAGCATATACAAGAGACAGTTTATTTAGTACAATAACTTTTATCCAACTAATCTAACCTTTTAATGCAGTTTACATTTCACCAGTGAGCATTAAGTGGCCATCATGGATGATCAGTGCCAGCCTATTTATGCTTAGAATTTTTATCCTACCTACTTTCTGTTTGGCCCTAATTAAGGAATATGCTACTACTATCTGTGATGAAGACATGGTTGTCATAGTATAAGATTAAGGCCAGACATACCCCATCTGTTGCCAGCACAACAAATTGATCTTTGCTTGTGATATATCTTTCAATCACGTCAGGAACAGAAGTTAGTCCGAAATCCTTCACACAGTAGTCTCCCAAAGCTCTAGACATAGCCAATCCGGGGGATTGGTCTTCAGGCAGCCATAACCGGTGCACCCCAGGTTCATCGTCCAAACAAAATACTCGGCCATTGCACTGCTTTATCCGTTCAGCTTCCTCTGGAATCAACATACATGCCATAGTGAATCATCTGGTATTTAATACAAGAAGAGAGAGCAATATAGAGGAGAACTTCTTGGTAAAGAGTGTTTTAAACCCCTTAGTGAGCCTATCTAATACGAATCTGGATTAATAGGGCCAGTAAATTTCAAATATGGGATACTTAGAAAGAAAAAGAAAGTATAGAGGAGGACGTACGAGGTAGATTAGGCTTGAAATCAGTAGTGAGCTCAACTGGCACCAAGTTGCCATCTTCAGAAGTGGTGGCCAATACAGCGCGTGAGTCGCCAACATTCGCTATAAAGAGAGCCTCACCCTGCAGAACAAAAACTTGGATGATTGAGCAACTTCTGTTGATCAAAAATCAACTCCAGAAGTTATGATTCTAGCTAGAATCAACAGGTTACATAAAAGGATAATTAACTAAACCCAATAGCATGACGAATAATCTAAGAATGTAGTGTGAAATTATGAACAAGGTAAAATTATTCTTGAAAAAGACAGTATAATAATTATTTGACTGGCTAATATCATCAAAAGAACTACTGGTATTACCTGTCTGACTATTGTCAAAGAAGTGGTACCACTGTAGAATGAATCAATCTTAGGATGTTGTTCCAGCTCGTGATCTACAGCAGCACATGCCTTGGTGTAGGAATGCTTCCATATATCGAATTTATCAGAGTCCAAATCGAAATCTGAATCAGTTGAAGCCTCAGACAGAGTTTCCTGCCAATTGGAAAGCAGAGATGATGGAAATGATTCTCGTACACACTTCGCCACAAAATGGCCCCAAGGACCATGTCCATCAAATACTCCGCAGAATATCATGTCTTCTTGGCATCCAAATTCCTGCCATGAGCAAGAATCAAAAGGCATTTCCATACACAGATATAGTAGTAAAAGTACCACAAGCGAGACTAATATTGAACAATGAGGAAGGGAGAAAAACCATAAATTGGGGAAGAATACCTCCCAAACAATGACACAATCTTGATTCACTCCTTTTTCTCCTCTCTTAGAGAAAACTGAAGCAAAATTCTTAGAACCATCAACATTTACAGTCCCTGAAGACCTTAATATAAAATCATTTTTCTTGGCTCCTTTAACCATAGATTCTGCAGCCTCTGTTCCATTGTAATCCCCGTTCCCAGAGTTTTCCCTTCCTTTTTTCAGTGACAGAGATCTTGCCAATCCATTAAACATGGAAGAAAAATGCTCCATTTCACCCTGCAGTAAAAGGTAAGAATTCACAATCCTCAAATCACAAATATTGATTTCACCTTCTCTATATGTATGAATTTTCCCATAGAATTTCCTCCCAGTCAAATACTGTATGACTAGACAAAGACAACTGCTTAAAACATCAACAAACTTCCTTCCACCTTCTACTGAATCAAATTGAGCATATTAACACAGAATGGAACAATCTCATTCAACAAAACAAGAAAACCCGAATTGCTTTAAAAAAAAATCCAATATTTTTTTTTCTGTAATCCACTTTGTTGAAAACCAAAAAGAAGCAAAATCCAACGGAAATGTAAACTGTTCCACTAACTAGATTACACCCATAATTAATCAAAACGGGATAAAAAGGAAAAGCTTGTTGAAAACCTTTTTTTTTTCTGGCGAAAATATATGGTCTGGAAAATGAGATTTTGACAAGACCAGAGACTTATTTACAGCTGAAAAGCTGACAGTGATAGCCAAAATGGAGAGAATGGATCACAATGCATAAGAGGGTAATTTGATTAGATCTTTTTAAGGAAGAAGAAGACAAAAAAATATGAGATTTTTCATATACTGTGTGACATACACAAAACGGTACGTAGAACTTGTGTGGAACTCCGGTTCCTTGTTCCTCTTAAACTAGCACTATATATATATATATATATATATATATATATATATATATATAAAATACGCCACCCCCCTACTTTGTACTATAATATATTATCCTTTTGAGCTAAATAAAATTTGAATGGAAATTTCTTTAAACTCTACATCTAATGTATAATGTCAACTTTAGACTTGGATTTTGTCCAGGTTTTACTTATTATAGAGATATAAGACTTTGTAATAGTTTAACCACATATAAACATCTTTTTCTGAATAATAATGAAGAAACTATGATTATTGGTACAGATTATGTATTCTTTTTTCCCTTTTCTGTATTGTGTAATATTCGAGATTAAGAATGATAGAACACCTTACCAAGAAATTCTTGAGTTTGACTTATACAAGAATATCAAACAACTATATTATTTAAAAAATCATCTCTACAAATCAAGCGATTTATGGTATACATATATCAAAATTGATGTCTTTCAGACAAGAATAACTGTGTTTAATTTGTGGTGCTTCATCTTTTAGAATGATACAATCGTAGTCAAATCTGTTCGAATATGAAATTATTAGATAAAAGAGTTTCTCACAAATTTAATAAGAAAAAGGTACAATTATACGTTACAAAATTCACGGAAGAGGCATAAGTATCCCTCAAACTTGTCTCTAAATGTCAATTATACACTTGTGTTTTGCGAGTGCTATTATACACTTGTAATAGAAAAAGAAAGTGAAAGAAAAATGAAAAATAAAAGATAAAATAGTTTTAAAAACACATGTCAATATTATACCACATAATATAAAGGGATTTTTACCTAGTTATACTATATTAAAAATTTATTTACCTATGTTCTTTATATTTTGTAGTTTTTAATAAATATTTAGGTTTTTCTTACAAGTTGTATATATTACTCCTTAAAAGGCTCTCACCCCATTATTAGTGTCTTCGATTAAGGGATTCAATTACATCATTTCCTTTTTTCCTCTCTTCTCTTCTCTCTCCTTTTTCTTACATCAAAATCACTTAATTTACACCAAGAATCTCCATCTTCTCTCTTCCACCATTTCCGCCAAAGTTATATTATTAAAAAATATTCAGAAATTGTATGATAAATGTATCATAATTGTATTTGAATTGTATTAGATACATCAATGCCTAGTACATAATTGTATTATACTTGTATTACAATTGTATCTAACTTGTATCTGGTACATTAATACCTAAAATAATACTTGATACAGTACTAATAAATTAATATACAATTATCATACTTGTGATACAAACTGTGAAATTCGTCATGAACTCACAACTGCTCATAACAATATACAATGAATATACAATTATCATATATTTGTAATACAATTCCTGCAACTATTATGATACATAAACAATTATAATACAATCGCGATACATTAATTTTTAAAATTTGTGATACAATTATGATCTTCATCTTATTCAAGTTTCAATCATAACTCTACACTAAAAATTTAATATACTCGTATTAAAATTGTATTAGTATTGTATCGAGTATTATTTTGGGTATTGACGTATCATATACAAGTCTACAATAAAAAATTTAGGAAAAAAGAAAACAAGATTTAAAACTTACCCAGAACTTGATTCCATAGCAATATTTCAAATTTTGTCTGCACTGTATCAATAAGAAATAGAGATTTTGGGTGATTAGTAAGAAAGAGAGAAATTAAGTTTGAATACCATTGGAAAAGAAAAAGAATTGGAGATGCGGGGGGGGGGGGGGGATATAAAAATAAAAGAGAAATTTTCGGTGATTATTAAGAAAGAGAGAAAAAAGGAACATAATCTTAAATGTAGGAGGAGTTATTGGAAATGGGTTGTAACTGACAAGCTAAAATTAAGAGATCTTGAATTTTTTCTTTTTAATAGTTTTGTATATAACTTGTAAATATAGATATACAAAGTAATTAATAAGGAACCTAAATAAATGTGGTAAATAAGTTTTTACTATATTATAACTAGGTAAAAATCCCTAATATAAATCTTGTCAATAGTAATTTCTAGGGGTGTCAATGGTTCGGTTCGGCCGGTTATTTTATAAAATTTGTACCATAACAATTTTCAGTTATTCTATTATGTATAACCAAAATAAGACTTTTCGAAACCATCCCAATCGTGTCGGTTTCTCTTCGATATCGGTACGGTTCGGTTTTTTTCGGTATTTTTTAAAATGCCATGTAAAATTCACCAGTAGACGTAGCATGCAGTAACATATGCTCTTTTATATGACCTAGAAAAACTCTATAGACATTTTTACTGTTTAAAGGGTGATGAATTAAAAAAAAATATGAAAGATGGCTAGAATATAGGTCCATCAACTATTCTACAACAACGTAAAAGCATCCAAGTAAAAGCAAAGAAAATATAAATCACACGAGTGGAAAGGATACTTTGTGTCTTGCTAATACAAATACTTGAAATAACTTAGTTTAAGTAGAAGTAACATAATAGGTTTTAGGAATTAGTATTTTGAGTTTAATTACTTGTTGGCTTGTAACAATTTTCATAATTTCAAGGCCTAAAAAAAATTTAATGCTTTATTATTTTTAAACTTACTATATAAATATATTTTCCACATATAAAATTTATTTGGTACGGTTTGGTAGTTTTTCGCTTTATTTTTATAAAATAAAAATCATACCCTAATTATCGGTACAGTTATAGATTTGTATAAAAACCTACGGGTTTTTTAAAAGAAACCTAAAAATCAGTTCGGTGCAGTAAGGTACAATTCGATCGGTTTAGTCGGTTTTCAAATATCCATTGACACCCCTAGTAATTTCACTTTAAATAAGTACATAGGTAATCGGACTCCGCAAAATACAACTGTATAACTAGCATTTCTGTTTTAGTTCAGGAGTCAACAAGAGTCAAGCTGCTCGCATCTGCGATCCTCGCATGTGTGGGACATCTTCGCACCTACGACTCCTCATCCTTGACCGATTATGCGGCTCCTTCTCCGCTTATGCGGGCTCCCCACCGCAGGTGCGGAAACACCAGAACCAACAGCTTCAACTGCACTCCTTCAACTCAAAACAATCCGATAACTACCCGAAATTACCCCGAGGCCCTCGGGACCACAACCAAACATACCAACATGTCCCATAACATCATACGAACTTATTCGAATCTTCGAATCACTCAAAACACCAAATTACACTCGGATTCAAGCCTAAGAACTTCTAATCTTCCAAATTCCGCAAACGACATCGAAACCTATCAAACCACCTCTGAATCACCTCAAATTCTGCACACAAGTCAGAAATGAAACCACGAACCTACTACAACTCCCGAAAATCCAATCCGACCCCGATATCAAAATTTCCATTGTCGGCCAAAATCGCCAAAATTCTAACTTTCGCCAATTCAAGCCTAATTCTACCACGGACCTCCAAATCACATTCCGAACGCGCTCCTAAGTCCTAAATCACCTAACGGAGCTAACAGAACCATCAAAATTCAAATCCGAGGTCGTTTACACATAAATCAACATCCGGTCCACTCTTCCAACTTAAGCTTTCAAATAAGAGACTAAGTGTCTCAATTCACTCCGAAATCACTCCGGACCCAAACCAACTCACTCGGTAAGTCATAATACAGCTGTAAACACAAAATAAGCAGAAAAACGGGGAAACAGGGCTACAATTCTCGGAACGACCGGCCGGGTCGTTATATCCTCCCCCCTCTTAAATAAACGTTCGTCCGCGAACGGGTCTAGAAACATACCCGCAGCCTCAAATAGGTGTGGGTATCTGCTCTGCATCTCCCGCTCTGTCTCCCAAGTAGCCTCCTCCACGAGCTGACCTCTCCACTGCACCTTCACTAAAGCTATATCCTTTGACCTCAACTTTCGAACCCGACGCCCCAAAATAGCCACCGACTCTACACCATAAGTCAAATCACCATCCAACTGAATCGTGCTGAAATCCAGAACATGAGATGGATCGCCGGTATACTTCCGAAGCATAGAAACATGAAATACTGGATGCACACTCGACAAACTAGGTGGCAAAGCAAGCTCATAAGCCACCTCCCCAATCCTCCGAAGTACCTCAAACGGCCCAATAAATCGAGGGCTCAACTTGCCCTTCTTTCCAAATCTCATAACACCCTTCATGGGTAAAACCTTCAGCAAGACCTTCTCCCCAACCATGTAAAGACACATCACAGACCTTTTTGTCAGCATAACTCTTCTGTCTCAATTGCGTCGTGCGAAGCTGCTCCTCAATCAATTTTACCTTGTCCAATGCATCCTAAACCAAGTCTATACCCAAAAGCCTAGCCTCACCCGGCTCAAACCAACCCACTGGATATCTACACCGCCTCTCATATAAAGCCTCTTATGGAGCCATCTGAATACTCATCTAATAACTGTTATTGTAAGCAAACTCCGCGAATGGCAGAAACTGGTCCCATGAAACCCCAAAATCAATGACACAAGCGAGTATCATGTCCTCCAATATATGGATAGTGCGCTCAGACTGTCCGTCCGTCTGAGGATGGAATGCTATCCTCAACTCAACTTGAGTGCCTGATTCTCGCTGCACGGCCGTCCAAAACTGCGATGTAAACTGTGTGCCTATGTCTAAAATGATGGAAATTGGCACCCCGTGTAGGCGAACAATCTCCCTGATGTAAAACTCAGCCAACCGCTCTGAAGAATAGGTAGTACTCACAGGAATGAAGTGCACGGACTTGGTCAGCCGATCTACGGTCACCCAAATGGCATCGAACGTCCTCAAAGTCCATGGGAGCCCAACTACGAAATCCATGGTGGTCCGCTCTCCATTCCACTATGGAATCTCTATCTTCTGAAGCAGGCCACCCGATCTCTAATGCTCCTATTTCACCTGCTGGCAGTTGAGACACCCAGCTACAAACCCAACTATATCTTTCTTCATCGTTCTCCACCAATAGTGCTGTCTCAAATCCTGATACATCTTCGCGCCACCTGGATGGATGGAATATCGCAAACTGTGGGCCTCCTCAAGAATCAATCCCGTAGCCCATCCACATTGGGAACACAAATCCGGCCCTACATCCTCAACACCCCATCATCACTAATAGTCACATCTTTGGCATCACCATGCTGGACAAGCAAATGAAGATCATTATATTGGCGCTCTATGATGCGATAGGGAAGACCGAGAAACCACACAAGCTAGGACCCGACCAGGCTCCGAAATATTCAATCTCACAAACCGATTGGCCAAGGCATGAACATCAAGTGCAAGGGGTCTCTCACCAACAGGAAGGAATGCAAGATTACCCATACTCACTGCCTTTCTACTCAAGGCATCGGCCACCATATTGGCCTTTCCCGGATGGTACAAATGGTAGTAATATCATAGTCCTTTAGCAGCTCCAACCATCTCTGTTGCCTCAAATTGAGATCCTTCTGCTTGAACAAGTGCTGGAGGCTACGATGATCGGTAAACACCTCACAAGACACACCATAGAGATAGTGCCTCTAAATCCTCAATGCGTGAACAATGGCAGCCAACTCCAAATCATGAACAGGGTAGTTTTTCTCACGGGGCTTTAGCTGATGCAAAGCATAAGCAATCACTCTACCCTCCTGCATCAAAACATACCCAATGCTGATCTGAGAAGCATCACAATATACGATGTAAGAACTAGAAGCTGGTGGCAACACTAACACTGGATCTGTGGTCAAGGTAGTCTTGAGCTTTTAAAAGCTCACCTCACACTCATCCGACCACCTGAAAGGGGCACCCTTTTGGGTCAATTTAGTCAAGGGCGATTCAATAGATGAGAAACCCTGAACCAACCGACGGTAATAACCAGCCAAACCAAGAAAACTCCGAATCTCTATGGCTAAGGACGATCTGGGCCAACTCTGAACCGCCTCTATGTTCTTCTGGTCAACCTGAATACCCTCGCTGGACACCACGTGTCCCAAGAACGCCACTGAACTGAGTCAAAACTCACACTTGTAAAACTTGGCATAAAGCTTCTCCTCCCTCAGCCGCTGCAATACAACCCTCAAATGCTCGGCGTGCTCCTCCTGGCTACGAGAGTACACCATGATATCATCAATGAATACAATAACAAACAAGTCGAGATAAGGCTAAAACACGCTATTCATCAAAAACTTGAACTCTGCTGGGGCGTTGGTCAGCCCAAAAGACATCATGAGGAACTCATAATAGCCATAACGGGTCCTACAAGCTGTCTTAAGAATGTCTGAGTCCCTAATCTTCAACTGGTGATACCCTGAACTCAAATCGATCTTGGAGAACACCCTCGCCCCCTGAAGCTGGTCAAATAAATCATCAATACAAGTCAAAGGATACTTGTTCTATATTGTGACTTTGTTCAATTTCCTATAATCAATGCACATTATCATATAACCATCCTTCTTCTTAACAAATAGGCCGAATAAACCTCTTATCAAAGAGTTCCTGAAGCTGCTCTTTCAATTCCTTTAACTCTTCCGGTGCCATACGACATGATGGAATAGAAATGGGCTGAGTGCCCGGCACCAAATCAATACCGAATTCAATATCCCTATTCGGCGGCATGCCAGGCAGGTCTGCAGGAAACACATCTGGAAAATCTTGCACCACCAAAACTAAATCAATAGTATGAGTCTCTACACTTACGTCCCTTACAAAGGCCAAATAAGAAAGACAACCCTTCTCAACCATCCGTTGGGCTTCGATAATGAAATCACATTACTGGTAACATAATTCAATGAACCTCACCACTCAATCTATGGCAACCCGGCATAGCCAATGTCACCGTCGTAGCGTGGCAGTCCAGAATAGCATGACACGGAGACAACCAATCCATGCCCAATAACACATCAAAGTCAACCATACTAAGCAGCAACATATCAACTCTAGTCTCTAATCCCCCAATAGTTACTACACACAATCGGTATACACGGTCCACAATAATATTATCACCCACCCGCGTAGATATACGAACAGATGAAACTAGAGACTCACGGGGAATGTCCAAATAATGAGCAAAATATGACGACACATAAGAATAGGTAGAACCAGGTTCAAATAATACAGAAGCATCACGATGACATACGGAGATAATACCTGTGATCACTGTGTTTGAAGCAATGGCATCTAGTCTAGCAGGGAGTGCATAGAAACAGGCCTGACCGCCACCTGATCGGCCTCCCCCTCTAGGGTGAACCCTGGCTGACTAACCTCCACCCCAAGCTGGGCAAGCGATGAAGTAACTGGGGCTGAAGATGTAGCCTGACTCCTCTATTATGATGAACCTCCATGACGACGAGGACACTGCCTCCACATATGCCCAAACACCTCACACTCAAAGCAACTCCCTGGTGCTAGTGACGGGGACTGAAGGGAGCCCCGAGCACCAGGATAACTGGTAGAAAAACCTGGCATAGAGGAGCCCTGAACCGATGGAGCGCGGGACAAACTTTGGGCTGGAAGGACACGGAGTGATGAGTGAACCTGATAAGAATTGTGAGAACCGTGGCCAGATGATGCACCACGGTGAACCGGACGGGTCGTCTGAGCATGCCTGTAAGGACGACCTCTTCCGTGGTGAAACAGACCCCCAAAAGGAACACCACCAAAGCTACCTGAACCACGAGACCTCTTGGCCTCCCTCTCAACCCACTCCTAGCTGCGGACCGACTCTATCTCCCGAGCAATGTCAACAACCTCATCAAAGGTAGCACCAAACACCCTCTCTATAGTCATAAGCACCCACAACAAAAATGTGAGGCCATCAATAAACCTCCTGATCCTCTCCTATTGGTGGGAACCAACCAACCAACATGATGGGCTAACTCAAAAAATCTCATATCGTAGTGCGTCATAGTCATGTCATCCTGGCGCAACCTCTCGAACTGCCTGCGCAGCTCCTCTTTGCGAAACTGCGGCACATACTTCTCCAGGAAGAGAACGGAGAACTGTTGCCATATAAGTGGCGCTGCACCAATCGGCTTACGCATCTCATAAGCCTCCCACCAAGTGAAGGAAGCTCCAGTGAACTGAAAAGTAGTGAACAAGACCCCACTGGTCTCCAGAATACCTGTTGCATGGAGAATCCTCTGACACTTATCCAAGAAACCCTGGGCATCCTCTTCCTCTGCACCGCTGAAAGTCGGAGGCTAGAGCCTCCCAAACCTGTCCAATCTACGATTCTCATCATCGGGCATGACTGAGACCATATAGTCCTGAGCAGGTGCAACCGGTTGGGCAGGTGGTGCCCCCGATGTCTAGAGTCCCTATACCACCTGCTCTGGTGTATGGGCAGTGGGAGTCTGAGTACCTCCCTCGACCTGGGAAGTGGATGTCCCAGTAGAAATAGACCAACTAAGCAAGACTGGTGCACACGGTTAGAATCTCACCTAAAGTCTCTTGAAGACCTAGGATTACGAAGGGCACATCTGGTGCCTCAGCTAGTCCCGCTGGTGCATCCACTATTCGGACCTGATCCTGAACTGGGGCAACTAGTGGATCTTTAGGTGCTGCCCTAGCTGCTGTGCGGGCTACATCTCTGCCCCTACCACGGCCTCTACCGCGACCTCGGCCTCTCCCGACCCTGACTAGTGGCAATTGTGGCTGTCCGTCCTGCCCAGTAGCACGTGTCCTCATCATCTGTGAGAGAATAGAATAACAAAAATTTAGTTACCAGTTTCAACATATTCGTATGATAAGAATTCAAGAATGTGAAGTTTCCTAAGGGTTCTGCAGCCTCTCGAAGGTAAGTACAGACGTCTCCGTACCGATCCGCAAGACTGTACTAAACCTGCTCATAACTCGTGAGACCTATGTAACCTAGGCTCTAATACCAACTTGTCATGACCCAAACTCTAACCTGTCGTGATGGCACCTATCGATGGTACTAGGCGAGCTGACTTTCAAAATGCTTCAATAATTCATTAAAAGATAAGCCAAAAGCCTTATTATAACAGGAATTTTCATAAAAAGAAACAAGAGTTAAACTCAATATAGAAATGCAGAAAGATTGCCCCAAACATCGGGGTGTCACTAAGTCATGAGCATCTAAATATAACTGGTCCGACAATAACAAGACAAACATAGTCTGGAATCCAAAATACAACTAAAGGAAAGATAGGGAAGAAGAAAGCAAGGTTGCGAACGTCGGGCAGCTACCTCTCTATCTCTAATAATCAGCTACGAGGACTATCAGCCCAAACAACAATAGCATGATGTGTCAAATAGAATAACAGAGACTGAGATATGATATGAAAATCCATGAACATGACTGGGTACGGAATATCAATGAAAATAGTGAGATGATAGCAAGAAACGACACTAAGGGTCCCAACAATGCAGGCATAAAACCTAAACATGATATCTAGCGTGATTTACGGTCAATTTTCTATAACACATAGGGAGTATATAGCTAACAACAAGTTGTTCAACTTTATAGTTTCTACGAAACGGACCAAGTCACAATCCCCTCAGTTCACGCCCACACGCCCATCACCTAGCATGTACATCACCTCCAAAATAGTCATATGACACAAAATATAGGTTTCATACCCTCAGGACTAGAGTTACAACTGTTACTTACCTCAATCCAAGAAAATCTCTACTCTGCAATGCTCTTTCCTCTCGAATCAGTCTCCAAACGTCCCGAATCTAGGCATAAACAGTACAATACCATTAATATATGCTAAAGGAATCAATTCCACAAGAAAACTACTAAATTAGACTCAAAATCCGAAATTAGCTCAAACCCGGCCCTTGGACCCACGTCTCGAAATCCGACAAAAGTCACAAAAACCGAAAGCCCATTCACTCACGAGTCTGACCATACTAAATTCATAAAAAACCGACATCATTTGCCCCTCCAAATCCCCAAAATCCACTCTCCAATTCTCAAGCCCTAAATCCCCCAAATTTCCAACTCAACTCCCTAATTAGGTGATGAATAAAGCCATGGATTCAGGAAATTTATACCATTATGGGTTAGAATCACTTACCCCCAACGTTGCACCTTGAAAAAAATTGCCTCTCTCCCGAGTTCCTCAAGTCCAAAATTGAAGACAAAACCTCGAGCTGGTGTTTTTCTGCCCAGCAATACCGCACCCTGCGGTCGACTAATTGCTTCTGCGATGCCGCACTGACGGAAATTCCATCGCAGGTGCAGATTTCACTTAAAAATCTTGACCTCTCTCCTGCGGCCTCAGGACCGCATCTGCGTCCATTGCAGGTGCGGAAATCCATCACACATGCGGCTCTCTCTTGCACCTGTGCCCAGCTGCTCGCATCTGCGATCCTCACAGGTGCGGGAACATCTTCGCACCTGCGACTCCTGCCCAGCTCGTCCTTGGCCTCTTCTGCGACTCCTTCTTCATTTCTGCAGGCTCGCACCTGCGGGCTCCCAACCGTAGGTGCGGAAATACTAGAACCAGCAGCTTCAGTTGCACTCCTTCAACTCAAGACAATCCGATAACTACCCAAAATCACCCCGAGGCCCTCGCAACCACAACCAAATATACCAACACGTCCCATAACATCATACAAACTTAGTCAAACCTTCAAATCACTCAAAACAACATCAAAACATCAAATTACACTCGGATTCAAGACTAAGAACTTCTAATCTTCCAAATTCCGCAAACAACATCGAAACCTATCAAATCACCTCCAAATGATCTCAAATTTTGCACAAAAGTCAAAAATGACACCACAAACCTACTCCAACTCTCGGAAATCCAATCCAACCCCAATATCAAAATTTGCACTGTCGTCTAATGTCACCAAAATTCTAACTTTCGCCAATTCAAGCCTAATTCTACCACGGACCTCCAAATCACATTTCGGACGCTCTCCTAAGTCCAAAATCACCTAACAGAGCTAACAGAACCATCAAAAGTCAAATTCGAGGTGGTTTACACATAAGTCAATATCCGGTCCACTCTTCCAACTTAAGCTTTTAAATAAGAGACTAAGTGTCTCAATTCACTCAGAAATCACTCCGGACCTGAACCAACTCACCTGATAAGTCATTATACAGCTGTAGAGCACAAAAAAAGCATGGAAAAAAATAGGGAAATGGGGCTACAACTCTCAGAACAACCGGCCAGGTGTTACAAGATTGTTTCGGGGTTGTGGACTGTGAAGATGTGGCCAATGTTAGCTAGATGGTAGTACATGCTATCGTTAGGTCATTGTGGACTTTTGGAGGGCCATTTATCCATTTGAGGATGTCCGAGATTGATTTGGGGGCTCATTGGTGGGTTCAATGAGGATGTGTATTCTACACCGGGTCGGATTTATTGACTCAACACCGTTATTATTGAAGGGTGTGTTATTCGGTTAGACTTGAGCTTGTTCGTGTTTTGATATGTTCTATGTGTTACTCTTCTATGCTACGAAGGGTTGTGATTTGTTGTCTATATGCACACATGGTCTGGTTCTATTTGGGCCTTATAACAGACTTCGTGTGCTTTGGTGGCTTGAGGTATTTCATATGGACTAGTGTTTGAATAGGGTCACGCATTGCAGCTGGGTTATGTCGGGATATGATCCCTTGTGTTAGATTCATATGTTTTGGTCCTATGGTGTGATAGGTTCTTAGCTTTGCATTGTAGTTGTACTTGTTGAGTTTGCGGGATAGTTCTCTCATTTGAGTCATTTTCCATGATTGAGTACATTTGAATTGTTGCTTATTGGTGCACGAATTGCATGGTTTTTGGCTTAGGGTTGTATTGGTGTGGCACGTCAATAGAATGGTTGTGTTTGATAAGATGGGGTCATTGGACCAGAATGAATACAATCAGTTTTAATTACAATATGGATGGAGGAATAATATCAGAAGTCAGCTTAGGGTTTGGCGTTGTTTCTTATCGGACAAGAGAGCGCTCCATGACTTGTTTATTTGATAAGTGGTTACGAGTTTCTACGTGTTTCTTTCATCATCGACAGTGTACGAAGGTTTTAGAACGTGGTTTTGTTCGATAGGAGGTTTATTAAAGGTATTGGGTTGCTCTAAGAGCTACTGTGATCGGGAGTTATTGCTATGAGTATTGGAGTTATATGGTATATCATGTGATTGTCCCTTGGGTTATGGTTATGGCTTTATGTAGCTTATTCGGGCTTATAAAAGGTGTAGATGCGAGATTCAGGTCTTATATGAAATTCCAGATGTTGGAAATTGAATTCTAAGGTTTATGGGCTAAAGTTGAATTAAGGATCTTTAGCTAGGTTGTGTCTTTAGGCGTATATGGATTATGGTGATGATGTATCACCCCCGAGTATGTTCATGGTAAGGTTACACAGTGATTTGACGGCTTAGGAACAACTTTTGGCACGTTCGAGGACGAACGTATGTTTAAGTGGGGGAAAATGTAACGACCCAACCGGTTGTTTTGAGCATATGTATTCTGTTCACCTGTTTGAAGTATTGAGCAGCATCGTATGATGTATTATGACTTGTGTAAATCGTCGATTTTAGTTTTCAGGTTATACGGAATCGATGGGGAAGGATAAATTTCATGATTGAAGCTTTAGAGTTGGAAGAGTTGACCAAGTTTGACTTTTTAGTATTTGACCTCAGATTGGAGTTTTGATGGTTCCGTTAGGTCCAGATGGTGATTTCGGACTCGGGCGTATGCCCGAATTTGCATTTTGATGTTTCTAGAAGGTTTTGGCATAAACTGACGAAAGTTGAAAATTTGAAGGTTTGGAAAGTTCATAAGTTTGACCAAGAGTTGACTTTGATGATATCAGGTTTTGATTGTGGTTCCAGGAATTTTAATAGCTTCGTGATGTCTTCTGGGACTTGTGTGCAAAATTTGGGTTAATTCCGGGTTGATTTGATATGTTTTTGGGCGAGTTTTTAAAAATTGAAAGTTCAAAGTTCATTCAAGTTCGAATTGAGGTGCGATTTGTCGTTTCGATCTTGTTATGTGTGATTTGAGGCCTCAAGTAGGTCCGCATTATGCTATGGGACTTGTTGATATATTTGGATGGGGTTCCGTATGGCTCGGATGAGTTTCCGACGTGGTTCGGATCGTTGGAGCCTTGTTCATGTTGCTGGAATTTTGGCTACTGGTGTCTCGCACCTGCGCATAAGGTACCGCAGGTGCGTCCTCGTGGAAGTGTGGAGCTTGTCGCAGAAGTGACCTGGGGAAAGGCTGGCTGGGGGAGGCTTCACAGAAGCGGTTCGTCGTGCGTAAAAGCGCTATCGCAGGAGCGAACCTGGGCACCGCAGAAGCGGCCACTATTGGCCAAGGTTGTCTCGCAGATGTGCGATCTTCTTCGTAAAAGCGAAGGTCTCAGGTGCGACCTACTGTCCGCAAATGCAGAAACACTGGGCAAAATGCTTTAAGTTCGAGGGTTGGCCATTTTTATCACATATTGAGCTATAGATATCGGAATGGAGCAATTTTGGAGGCAAATTTCACCACAAGGATTGGAGTAAGTGTTCTATACATGGTTTTGGTGATATTTCGTGAATCTATCTTTATTTTTGGTAATTGGTTGATGAATTTTAAAGAGAAATTGGAGGTTTTTGTCTAAAACTTCATAAAGCAAATTTTCAAGTTTTGAACATCGACTTGGGGTCGGATTTGAGTGAAACTAGTATGGTTGGACTCGTAATTGAATGGGTTGTCGGATTTTTGTGGGTTTTGTCGGGTTCCGGGTGCATGCTCGGGTTTGATTTTTTGGTCGATATTTGGTTTTTGATTAGGGATTCGACCGTTATCATTTGAAATTATTTCCTTTGGCATTATTTGATGAATTTGAGTTGCTTTTGGCTAGTTTCGAGCCGTTCGGAGGTCGGTACTCGCGGGATGACATTTTTGGAGAATCATTTGGCTTGTTCGGTATTGGATTTGACTTGTTCAAGGTAACTAACACTTCTAAACTTGATGTTGAGGGTACGAAACCCCGAATTGCGTGTTATGTGTTTGGTGTTTAGGTGACGCACATGGTAGGTGACAGGCGTGTGGGCGTGCACTGTGTGGATTGTGACTCAGTTATTTTTGTGGCACTGTGTAGTTACCTGATCTTATCTGTAACCATGAAATCTATACGTGCTAGAGAAATTGAGCTGTGATCCATGATACAATCCATGTCTAGGCTTGCTTATCCTGTTAGGACCCACTGAGGTCATTTATGTTGTTGAGTTATTTGCTTACATTGCAATTACATACTCAGTCGTAAGTATTCATATACATATCATATCTCAATCTCTGTTACCATTTATTGATACATCAAATCATTATTTTTGGGCTATTTTACATGACATTGTGAGCCTGAGGGGCTGGAGAGATTGATGACTGAGCGAGGCCGAGGGCCTGATTGTAAGAATATTGATGGGATCGGGCTACACGCTGCAACAAGTATTATTGATTTATATATGGGATCGGATTGCACGCTGCAACATATTTTATTGATTATGCCATGATTGACTTATTATAGAGCTTGGGCTGAAGGAGCCCCTCCGGAGTTCGTACACACCCCCAGTGAGAACCGGTACCTACTGAGTGCGATTGCCGAGTGCGATTGCCGAGTGACTGGAGGATTGATTGACTATGAGGATTGAGTGGCTGTGAGGACTGAGTGACTGTGGATTGAGTGATTGGGAGGGCTGAGTGCTTGATACATCGAGAGTATGCATATAGATTTATCACTGTATTGTATTACAGTTGGCATGCGTACATTGACATGTAGGCATAGAGATGTACTTTCCTCATGCCACTTGATAATGGAACATTTTACCCGTTGTTGAAAGTTTTTGGGAAAAATCACAGTTTTCAAACGTACTCATATTTTTGGCGATTTCGGTAAAAGATTTGGTTTTCACCGAAAAACAGGCCTATTTTCTGGAACTGTGAATGAACTGAGCATTTTATCTCTAAGTTACTTCTTTTATTTCTTTCATTATATTGTTATGAACTGTTATTGGCTATTGGTGTTGGACTCCGACCTTTGTTTGAGCTCGTCACTACTTTCAACCTAAGGTTAGGTTTGTTACTTATTGAGTTCATGGGATCGGTTGTACTCATACTACACTTCTGCACCTTGCGTGCTAATGTTGTTGTGTTCGACGGGAGATGAATTTGAAGATGTACCTGCGTTCTGGTCATAGCTACCTCTTCTTCATGGTAGCTCTAGACTTATGAAAAATCTGTTTATGTACATTCGGACAGATGATGTATTTATTTCATACTAACTATGTAAACTCTAAATCTTAGAAGTTCATGATTTGTATTACTAGTCCTTGAAAAATGTATAAGATTTAGATATTTTCTTTTATTTATTTATCTCATTAGATTTTATTGAAATTGGATAGTTGTTAATTGGCTTACCTAGTGAGTTGGATCAGGTGCTATCACGACTAGTTGGATTTTGGGTCGTGATGAACATCCAAGTCTCTAAAGTTGTAAGACTAGAAACTCAAAGAAAAGTTTCAGGTACAACTAAAACTCAAGAGTCAAAACTCAAAGATTAAAAATTTCGGGTGAACACTAAAAATCTAAGATCAAGCTTTCTATGGTGGTGATACTTTTTCAGCACCAACCGATAATTGATGAAAGAAAAATAAGTAGCGGAGTTGTCATCTGAATCCCTATTTTCTGCTCTCACTTTTCTTTGCCGGGTTTTTGTCTCGATTGGATTTTTTGGCAAGGTTTTTAATGAGGCAAAGACGATGTGGAAAGGATAACATCTTCCACTTACCGGTCACATCACAGTGAGTAAACGGAAAGCAGAGAAACTATCTGTATATGATAAAAACCGGTCTCAAGAGTTGGGTGAATTAGGAAGTGACACGTGTCAAGAACGACCAGTTAATGGTCACTCAACCTTGCTGAAACCAGATACAAACCTATGGTCTGAAAGAATCAATTCAAGATATGACCATTACAGAAACGTTACAAAAGACCCCAAGATTCCTCCTGCCTTTTTTATCCTTTATTACCCTTTTTATTCTTTATCACCTTTTAATTACCTTTTATTATAGCATTAATATTGGTAATTAAGGGGGCATGATTTACAATCATGTACCCCATGTCTCTAGTATAAACATAGACTTTCATTCTATTGTAAGACATCAAGAAATATTGATAGCAAAAGACTAATATTATTTCTCTCCTTCTTTTAAGCTTTATGCAAGTGTTGTCGAGATTTTCAATTATTATTAATCAAGGTGGGATAAATTTGGAGTTGAGGCTTGTCTTTTCCTCAATTATCTTTATTTCACTCGCTTTGCTCTTTATTATTTTATTTTATCGGTTCAATGTAATTCACATATTTATAAACCACGTAACAAATTCAAGTTCACCAATTTGCTAAGTAAACAATCGCATCTATGATCTAGAAAAAGCTTTTGTGGTTTGCTTATATTCAAGAATTTGAGTCTCGTTTTTGCTATTGTTTTGTTTCGATGGTTGACGGGTGAATGTCGAAATTGGATATAATCATTGTATACTTAATTTTGAAACAAAAAATAAGATTCTTTTATTTTAACATACTCACTGTTGGATTTAGTTCAAGAAGTTTTTGGGGTTCTCTTAGAGGCCATCCATCTTCACTAAATTAAATTAGACATGCTACAATATTTTGGTACTGGAAAAACTCATATTTTGTTGAATTGGAAAGCCTTCACCAGTTGAATTAAGATACATTTAATTGATTGCTTTTAGAAGTCTTAGGTTAATTGGATTGCAAAACCCAATAATTATTAGTGATTTTCTAAAAAAATTGCCTACTTCTCTGTGGAGTTGCAATTGTTGGATAGAGGAAATTTTCTGCAATAAAATTCTTTGACTTCTATATGAAGAGAAAGGTTTTGAGATAAAGTATTATTTTATGTTTCAAACTTTTTGGGGCAAATTCTGCCGGTTCTTTCTGAATCAATTTTGTGAAATGTAGATTTTCTGTATTTTTTCAGTTTTGTTTGGGACGTCTGTTTTCTGCTATTTTTTCCATAGCAAATTATTTTTTAAACTATTTCTGCTTTTTGTTTAAAAGTGATTAGATTAAACCAATATGTTGCCAAAGTAACCTCTATTGTGTAAAATTTTATTTATTTTGAACATATAAACGTGTTTTATTTATGCGAAATAATTATTCCAAAGGAAGATTATTTTGGCCAGATTATGGATAGTCATGAATATGTGATAAATTTAGTTATCTGATATATTTAGTAATGCCATGCTTGTTATTTTTCGGCCAAAAAAAAGGCATATTACTAGGTCGTTTAGTAATCAGTATTCATGAACTATGTGTAGGAATACCATTTATAAATTATTATTTTCGTTCAAAGACTAAATAATAGTAATATTATGCTAGGTATCGACGTGAGATGGACCCATTTTATATGTGCTTGATAAATATATAGTTTTAAATTTATTTATTAGTGTTACTTCAACTTATTTAACAAAAAATTCAACACGTACATGGTTTATTTGAATGATATATTGTGAACATTATTATTGTCTATTATAGTGTTCTGTAGACCCATCTGCCGCCTAGAGAAGGGGTTCGGTGTTGAAATTGTTGAACCGGAGAAATGAGTTAGAAAAGACTGAAACGAAAGTAGACAAGTGAAGACCAAAAAAAACAGGCTTATGACTAAACACTACCTGGAACGAAGCCCAATCGATTCAAATCGGTCAATCGAACAAACAAAGACTATAGCTCGCTATCGCGTCTATAGTGGTTTGGAATTCCATTTTGATCTGTAAACTTCTTTAATTGATACTTCAAGGATAGAAGGAAGCATGAATATAAGTAGGCGCGACACTCAATTTCGGAATCCTTAAGGGCGGTATAACTAAGGATAAAGATGCCAAAACTTTTCTAAAGGAAACTGCATACCGATTCGGTGCCAACGAAAAGGTTGAAACAAGTATGATTCTTAATATGATTGTCTTGATGTGATACAAAGGCAAAGGAAACGTAAGGGAGTATGCTATGAAAGTGTCTAATCTTGTGACAAAATTAAAGACTGTTAAGCTTGAATTGTCTGATGACATACTTGTCCACCTTGCCTTGATCTGTCTGACTACATAATTTAGTCAATTTAAAGTTTCATGCGCAAAAGGAGAAATGGACTTTGAACGAGTTTATAGCTTAATGTGTGCAAGAAGAGGATAGACTAAAACAAGATAAGATGAAAGTGCTCATTTAGCATCTATTTCTGGAACAAAAATCGCTTCGCATAAGCGCAAAAGAAATAAGAATTTATTGACATACTTCTCATGCATTGTATTCATTTATATACATGTACATTGACCCATGACCAGTTGGCGTTATATACGCGTATATATATGTATATATATTGATACGGGATATGGGATACGGGAAAAGGTTACGGCGTGTATACGCACCACCACCTGATCAGCTGATATACGTTGATATTTTTGCCTAGAGTGGCTAAGATGATATGATGGGATGCCCTCAGAGGCTTGATGATATTATGAATGCATATACCCATGCATGGTATGACATTTATACGCATATGCATGACTTTATAATATTAAAGATTCACAGAGATATTCAGATATACATGTTGAGTCTTTTACTCCATGTTTCTCTTATGTCTATTGTTTACTGATTTTCATTCCTTATATACTTGGTACATTATTTGTGCTGACGTTCCTTTTGCCTGGGGACGCTGCGTTTCATGCCCGCAGGTCCCAATAGACAGGTTGAGAGTCCTTCAAGTAGGCTATCAGCTCAGCGGAAGATGTTGGTGCGCTCATTTGCTCCGGAGCTGCTTATTTGATCAGTATGATTTAGACATGTATTGATTGGTATGTCGGGGCCCTGTCTCAGCCTTATGATGTTTATGTACTCTTAGAGGCTTGTAGACATATGTCATGTTTATCTTAAGACTGTATGGCCTTGTCGGCCTATGTTCAATGTACGAGTGATTATTTTGGCCTTATATGCCCGTACGTCATATGTATAAGTCAGTATATCTGGTTGGGTTGTTTTATGTCGAGTGTTCTCTCATGTTTTATTCTTGTTACCTCATACGACCCTTCTAGCCCATTTACCCATGTTGATGTAATGAGAAAGATATGTTACATTGGTACTCAGTTGAGTAAGGGCACCGGATGCCCGTCACAGTCCATCGGTTAGGGTCGTGACAGGTATCATGGTTGGATCGGGTGGCATGCCGCAATCGTATCATGTGTGGATTAGGTTGCACGCCGCAACAGTGTGATGTTGAGTACAGTTCCCTATATCTATTCTTGTGTGTTTTATTTCTCATTTTCTGAGAAAGGTTCATAACATCTTTTTGGTTGTTGAATTAGTCACGTGGGTTGAGTAGTTCTTTCCGGAGTTTGTTTTCCTTATGTATCACATTCGAGTTTGTAGCTTCTTGGCACATTGTGGCATCATATGAGATCTTGGTCAGTGTTTGAGGTGGCTTATTGTCGAGCAGCTTGTACTGGGTGAGACAAGATTTTTGGACCTGCAATCAGTGAGATCAGATTTATATAAGGCATATTAAAGAGCAAATATCGTTATTTAGTTCAGAATGAGGTAATGGTTCTTGTCAGGAGGAGAGACTCCATAATTTGTGATTCGGCAGGTGGTTATGAATTTCTACACATCTCTTCCGTCGTGGCAGTATTGCGAGAGTTGGAACATGGCTTATATATGTTATGAGGTATACTACGTGCTTCGGGTCAGTGGAAATCTCAGCTGTTGTGCTTGGGGGAGATTGCCTTGAGAAAATGAGTTATGTGGTGCATGGTGTGATTTCAGCGGAGGAGCATGGTCACGTTAGGTTCAGTGTCTTGTGATTGATACGGTGTTTGTGTGTGAGAATCTGGTATTGTGAAGAATTCCGGATGTTGGAACTTGATTCTAAAGCTTGTTAGCTAAGGTAGCAAGAAGGATCTTCAGTCTGGCTCGAGTTAATGTGCTCAACTGGGTTGTGGTGGCACGGGTAGTTACACGAGGTGTTAAACAATGATTTTGGACAACTCCGGAGCAGTTCTTAGCACGTTCAAGGATGAACGTATGTTTAAGTGCGAGAGAATGTAACGACCCGAACGGTCGTTTTGAGCTCTAGTGTTACATCCCGTACTTTAATATTAGGATAAGTCGTAGTAATCCATATGAGCTTGAAGGGATTAAGACATTCATGAGATTATAGAGGATTTGCGACCATGTTATTGTAAGATCCCGTAAGTTTAACAACCTTGATACCATTATATACATTTGATATGGTATTTTGAGTGGAATATTTTTGTAAAAATAGTTTGAAAAATATGATTTGATATAGTTATTAATATTACTACTTTCGAATATGCTTTAAATTATACACACAATATGAGAAAGTTTATGGGATTTTCTTTATTGTAAAGATAGAAATTATTTTTTTCACAAGAAAAGAAGGTTATCTTTTTACCATTTTAAGAATTAAACATACGGAAACTTGTACTCTTTGTATGAGATTATTATGTATTTTTACATGGATATTTTAATAAAACAATAGCGTATGTATTGATTTTATATGGTACCATAATTTATTAATATTTTAATATTTTAATAGTAGTACTTTAGGATGAGGACAAGATTATTTTGAGGTTATAAGCATTACGCTATTTCAAACAAGTGATAAGTAAATTCGTGAATGTGAGAGGGTAAGCGAATCGAAGAAAATAAGTTTCGTCGAAGTTTGACAATTTGGGATAAAATACGGTCCAAACTATAATACCCGATATTTATGGACTAGTGTCATACAAGGTACCACATGACTATGATAGTAAGAAGTATAAAGTGTGTTAAAAGTGAATAGTATTTTAAGTAATTTGAGATAAGTCTTAATTATGTGGATAATTGATTAATTATTGATTTGAGTGGGAAGTTAATAATTTAATTAATCATTTGTGGATAAATATTTAAGTGAGATTTATGGATAATAATTAAAGGGGAAACATCCACGTGGGATTATATGAACTTGACTCAAATTGCCAACTATTCATGTGCTAAGGAGGTGGTGGCAATGTAAAGACATTTGCACCTTTATCTCACTTTGTTAAGAATGTTATTAACAAGACAAACATAGTATGGCATCAGGTGCCAGCCACGCTTCCCTAGGTTTGGGGAATGATATCTAGCGTGTCGTTTGGTGATTTGAGCCCCTGAGTAGCTTCACTTAATGTATAATGACTTGTACGTATGGTCAGAATTGAATTTCGGGAAGTTCGGAATTGAATTGAAAAGAAATCTCTAATTCCGCAAGCTTTAAGTTGGAAGAAATGACTAACGTTTGAATTTTGATTAAATGACCTCAGAATCGGGATTTAAAGGTTCCAATAGGTTCGTATGATGATTTTGGACTAAGGCATATGTTCGAATCGGGTTTTGGATGACCCGGGAGCGTTACGACGCTTATTGCGGAAAGTTGGCATTTTGAATAAATTTCAAGAATTGGGTTGAAGTGTATTTCAATCTTATCAATGTCCATTTGGGATTCTAAGCTTGAGAATAGCTCCGTATGGTAATTCTGGTCTTAGGAGTGCGTCCGGATGTGAATTTGGAGGTCCGTAAGTAATTTCGGGGTCATTTGGCGAAAGTTGGAAATTTGAAGGTTTTTGAAAAACTTGATCAGGAGTGGACTTTTTGAGATAGGGGTCGAATCTCGATTCCAGAAGTTGAAATAGGTCTGTAATGTCATTTGGGACTTGCGTGCAAAATTTGAAGTCGTTCCGGATTGATTTGATATGTTTCGACACAAGATATAGAATTTAAAAATTTGGAAATTTATAAGTTTGATTCAAGGCGCGATTCATGATTTTTATGTTGTTTGATGTGGTTTGAGGCTTCGACTAAGTTCGCATTGTATTTTCGGACGTGTTGGTAGGTTTGATTGAGGTCCCGGGGGCCTCGGGTGGATTTCAGATAGTTAACTGATCGGAATTTGGACTTGGATGATGGCTGAAGCTTCAGGTTTGCTGGTGTCTGGTTTTTCTTCTACGCGTTCGCGAAGATGTTCCTGCGTTCGCGTAGAGGAAGTTGAGAGCTGCTGGAATTGACCCTTTGCGTTCACGAAGGAGGTCCCGCGTCCGCGAAGAGTTACTGGTGAGGCAAGTGATGTTGTTCTTCGCGTTCGCGTAAGAAGGACCGTGTTCACGAAGGTCTGGCCCGGTGTGCTTCGCGTTCACAAGAGGGACCTCGCGGTGGCGTAAGAGGATTTTTGGGGTAGTGACTTTTGTGCTTCGCGAACGCGAGGCAGGTTCCGTGTTCGTGAAGAAGAAAAACACCTGGGCAGATTTTAAATCGGGGGTTTTGCTTATTTCTCCCATTTTTCACTTGGATGGTCGACCATTGGAGTTCTTAAAGAGGAGATTTTTGTCATCCATTGTGAGGTAAGCTAGTCCCACCTATTGTGATTTAAATACATGAGTTGTGCACGGATTTATACATGAAACCTCTGGAAAATTGTGGGATTTTGAAAGGAAACCTAAAAATTGATATTTTTGGATTTTGACCACGAATTTTGGCATGGAATTGGGAATAAATTATAAATTTGAGTTAGTAATGTTATAGGTAATGTTTATTTTTGAAAAATTTTGGAATCCGGGCACGGGGGTCCGAGGGTTGACTTTATTGGCTCTTCGAGCGGTGTTGAGAATTTTTATACATTTTTAAATTGTAAGCATTGGAGTATATTGGTTTGCACATCATTTGACTAGTTTTGGAGCGACGGACATTGGTTTAAGGTATTAGAGTGGTGTTGGAGCCGGTCATAGAACTTCGGAGCGAGGTAAGTCTCCTGTCTAACTCTGTGAGGGGGAAACTACCCCGAGGTGATATATTTGATAGATGTTACTGTTGCGGGGGCTACGTACGTGCGAGGTGACTAGAGTCCGTACGTAACTAGATTCATGTTATTGTCCGAGTAGAATTAGGTTCACAACATGCTATACTTGTATTATAGGGGTTATCCTTGCTCGTTTAATTCATTTATTTTGCATTACGACTTGAGACTAGACGTGAGTAGAGTGATAGACTTGCTATTGTAGAGATTTGACGAGTTTCATGATTAGCCGCGGAATAAGGGTGTTCCTCTTACGGATTTCTCCTGCGCTATACGTCTTCATCGAAAGGTTTTTCCTTAAAATTATAACTCACATATTTATTCGTGAGTGGGGTCAAGGACCCATTTAAGCTTCTTATTCTAATGGGATCGGGTTGTTCTTCTCGGCAGGATTATGTACCACACTCTCATGGAGCGGGCCGTTCGCCTCGCCAGTATAATAGATGCATCTACGGTTCGTGTTGTTCGACCCTCGGCAGTGCACAGATTATGATGAGATTAGGGCGTATGCCTCGGCATTTCTATAAAATACTCTCATGGAATCATGCGTAATATTTGACAAGAAGTCAGTGTATCTATGAGTCTTCCTGATTTGAATTATGATGACCTATCTAGTGAGGTCCATTATATATTATTGCTCCGGTTGAGGAGGTAATTGCTAATTGAGAGCTTGAGTCTATTGTAGAGATGAGGATTGTATCACGTATTTACACCTGTTTATTTCATTTGTTTACTGTGCCCCATATCTGTTTACTTCTTATTTTAACTGTCTTATTGGACCACTAGTAAGTGGCGATGTCAACCTCTCGTCATACTTTTCCAGGGTTAGACTAGATACTTACTGGATACGCATTGATTCACGTACACATGCTACACTTGCTGCACATTCTTGTGCAGGTACATATATGTATGGTGGTCTTTTGGGCGTAGAGGCGCGGATATTGTAGGGACTTACCGTAAGCTGCATTTCGTGTTACGATCTGCAGCCTGCAGTGTCTCCATTAGAGTTATTTATGTTCTCCTGTCTAATTTTTATTCCAGACAAATGTATTTTATTATATTTCCTAGTTGATGCTCATGCACTTGTGACACCGGGTTTTGGGAGTGCTTACGGGTTGTTCATCATTGTAGTTGTGAAAATATTATCATTTACCCTGTAAATTCTATTTCTTACTATTTAATTAATGAAAGTTATCATTTCAAAAGTACTAAAATGAGTAATTAAGTTAATCATTGACTGTTGGCTTGCCTGACGGTGATGTTAGGCGCCATCACGATCTTTGGGCGATGTGCACAAATAGCCACTAATAGCTCTTGTCTTTATTTTAAAGCCAGTGTTTTAAATGTCTTTAGTCTTTAGCCACTGGTTTAATAAACTTTAACTTCCCGGACGAAAATACCCTTCTGCTCATGTCCTTAACTTCAGGACTTCAGGACTACATGTCCTTAACTTTTGAACTTGAAACTCTAAGTTCAGGACTTCAAGACTACATGTCCTTAACTTTTTAACCTGTAACTCTAAGTTCAGGACTACATGTCCTTAACTTTTGAACTTGGAACTCTAAGTTCAGGACTTTAAGGCTACATGTCCTTAACTTTTGAACTTGGAACTCAAACTTCAAGACTAAGCGTCCTTAACTTTTGAACTTGTAAGTCAAAGTTAAGGACCTATTGTCCTTAACTTTTGAACTTGTAACTGTAAGTTAAGTACTGCTTGTCCTTAACTTTTGAACGTGTAACTGTAAGTTAAGGACTGTCTGTCCTTAACTTTCGAACTAGGAAATCAAAGTTAAGGACTGTCTGTCCTTAACTTTTGAACTTGGAAATCTAAGTTAAGGACCTATTGTCCTTAACTTTTGAACTTGTAACTGTAAGTTCAGGACCTATTGTCCTTAACTTTTGAGCTTGTTAGTCTAAGTTCATGACCAAGTGTCCTTAACTTTTGAACTTTTAATTCTAAGTTCAGGACCAAGTGTCCTTAACTTTTGAACTTGGAACTCTAAGTTAAGGACCAATTGTCCTTTATACATCCAAGATGTGTGTATTTTCCTAGATGATGGTAGTGGGTGGTAACAGAATAGGCACACAAATGGTAAAACACATATTGCACTCTGTAAAGTATAAATAAGCTAGGTAAACTATATTATCCAATTCTAAATTCATACGATGAAAAAGAAAAAGGGGACTTTGAAAGTAATAAATCATTAGCAACAATCTATTCTCAGTTTAACAAATATATATATAAGTAACGAACCTTCTCCAGTAATCCATGGTATAATCAACAGACAAATTATCAGAAAAATCGTCCAGCTATGATTGGAAGTTTCAAATACATTATACAAGCGAGCACTTACATTGCTTAGAAGGAAGGGTAAAACAGTCTTTTTCCTATTAGTAGTGGCTATATTTGCTGAGCATTATAATTAGTGGATAAAAATTAAAGACACCCTTNGACTTATTGTCCTTAACTTTTGAACTTGTAACTGTAAGTTAAGGACTGCTTGTCGTTAACTTTTGAACGTGTAACTGTAAGTTAAGGACTGTCTGTCCTTAACTTTCGAACTTGGAAATCAAAGTTAAGGACCTATTGTCCTTAAGTTTTGAACTTGTAACTGTAAGTTAAGGACTGCTTGTCCTTAACTTTTGAACGTGTAACTGTAAGTTAAGGACTGTCTGTCCTTAACTTTTAAACTTGGAAATCAAAGTTAAGGACCTATTGTCCTTAACTTTGAACTTGTAACTGTAAGTTCAGGACCTATTGTCCTTAACTTTTGAGCTTGTTAGTCTAAGTTCATGACCAAGTGCCCTTAACTTTTGAACTTGTAATTCTAAGTTCAGGACCAAGTGTCCTTAACTTTTGAACTTGAAACTCTAAGTTAAGGACCAATTGTCCTTTATACATCCAAGATGTGTGTATTTTCCTAGATGATGGTAGTGGGTGGTAACAGAATAGGCACACAAATGGTAAAACACATATTGCACTCTGTAAAGTATAAATAAGCTAGTTAAACTATATTATCCAACTCTAAATTCATACGATGAAAAAGAAAAAGGGGACTTTGAAAGTAATAAATCATAAGCAACAATCTATTCTCAGTTTAACAAATATATATAAAAGTAACGAACCTTCTCCAGTAATCCATGGTATAATCAACAGACAAATTATCAGAAAAATCGTCCAGCTATGATTGGAAGTTTCAAATACATTATACAAGCGAGCACTTTCCATTGCTTTTACAGTTTTCTATACCAAACTATGCCACAATTAAGAGAAAGTCATAGCCCTGTTTACTGTTACTCTATATCTGTAATTAACATTCAAATGCCTGTCAATCCCCAAAAAAAGACTAGAGGTCGCAACGAACAATCTACAGAATTTTGTGAAAATGGAAAGTGAAAAGTTCAAATATCTGTCAAGATCAATGATGACACAACAACAACATAAGCTAGAAAGAAGAAAATGTAGTGGGTGGTAACAGAATGATATTAAAATTAATAGCCACTGCCATCATGGTAGATGATGGTAGTGAAGCGTACATCATCCATCACTGAGGGTTTGGGAAGAAAAGCAAGGGAAGAAAGGGTAAAAATATCTTTTCATATTAATTTTAATAGGGTAGTGGCTATTTTTGCTCAACATTAGAATTGCTGGATAAAAATTAAATACCACCTTAAATAGTGGCTACCCCATGCCATTTCTACCACGATCTTTAATGGATTTTGGGTCGTGATAAAATGTGGGTGGAGCACTTATTTTCAGGATTTCTCGAGGTGTTAACCACATTTAGGAGAACCAGCTCTGATACCAATTGATAATTTAAGTGCCTCCCAGATTTACCTAAGACCTTGGCTCTTTACCTAGTTTCGTATATGTGGAATGTAAAGTACAACTAAGTAAAAAACACATAATTTAGAAAAATACCCGGCTCAAAAGTTGTAAAAATCACGGCCTGCCACATATATTTCAACTTCATTAGAACAAATGGACCTAACTGTATGAATTAAAACTCTTGTAACCTAGTACAACTCCAAACAACAACTACTTATTTTATGATTGTTACAAGTCGCTCCAACTTACAAAAGACAATAGATGAATCAAGCAGTATTGTTTTCCAAGAAATAAAATTATAGCTCAATTACCTAATACACATGAACTAGACTGACTCATGTCTTATTGATAACAACAAAGAACCAACTCTCTGATCAGTTTGTTCTTCGATTTTGAACAGACTAAGTCAGATGCCTTTGAGATGAGTTTTTGATGAATACAATCTTCCTTTTCCCTTACAATGCTCGTCAAAGGAACAGTTTCACTTTGGCCCTTTAGCACAGTATTTAAATCCATTTCGTAACGGAATACTCAAGAGTTCTAAAGATAATAGAACTCTGATTACTTTAAGAGTCCTAAGATAAAAGAACTCCTTAAGTTTTGTGACGTTATTCTACAATTTGCTCCACTAACTCCTGTCCATAAAGATCTCCCCTGAGCATCTTTATCCAGTCGAGCGTCAGAAATTTTCTCCACAAATATTGGACTGCTTATCGTCTTGCAAAAGAACCTTTATTTGGTACGTGAGAACCTGGTTCTTAGCACATGTTGACTACGGAATTTATTAATCATCAAAACACCTAATTCAATAATATAGAATAAAAATACTAATAATATCAGCAACTTATCCCCAACTAGTAAATATTATCTACATGGATCTTTTTGTTCTATTGTAGCTTATCTTTAGCTAAGCCTATATTAATTCCAAGGATTTGTATGTTACTTTTGAGACAACTTCCTTTCATGTGATTTTATGTCTGCTTCGTCCACTTGTAATACATTCATTATATTCAGCATAATTTCACACCTATGGACATACGCATATGTAGATCAACGCAGAACATCACCAAACCACCTCAAGCGACATTCTCTCATATTATCCTCAATGCGTGCTACTTATACATTTTGGAGAATGTGGCTAATTTTAATCTTGTCCAATCTTGTATGACCTTATATATACATCTTAGCATCTGTATTTCTATGACACTCATATTGTGGGTTGTTTACCTCGAAAATACGAGTAACAATAAAATTTGATTTGTGGTTTTAAAGATACGTGATTTAGTTCAATACCAATTAATGATCTAGAAGTATGAAGTAGAAATGAAAGAGACAAGTGAATCAAGCCAAAGTTACTCAGCAGCAGTGACCTCGAGTTCGATGACCTCGAGGTAGGCTTGGAATAATAAGAACAGTTAAATAATAAAAGTAAAGTAAGAACAATAGAGCTAAAAGACAATGCTGATGAATAGTAGGCGAAAAAGTAGGAGAGTATATTCTTTGCTCAGTGATAAGATAATCTTACAAATGATTGGGGTCCCCTTTATATAATAGGGGAACCCTAAATAAGGAATATTTCTATTTAAAGTAGGGAATATTCTTGATACAGCTTTCTAACTGCCTAGTACGGAATTGTACAATCTTATTCCGGGATTTGTGCTACGATTATGGGGACGTGGCAGGAATCTAGCTAATTCTGTTATAAATTCCTAACGGTACTATTTCGAGGTCGAGTATACTCGGGCCTGGTATTCCTTGTACTCCCATCTACGGGTATTGCACTCTATCTTCGAGATTGACTCTGGTCTACTGGTCTCGAACTCGACCTTGCCTGAACTTGGGCCCATGATGGATCCTCGATCCTGTAAATCGGAGGCCTCTGATTTTGACCGTATACATATAGTCCCCAAGTTTCTAAGAATAAGATGATAAGAAACGATTGGAACTGTGATTTTTGAAGTCCATCACGATGACGTCATCCCTATGACGGAGGCGCTCGAAGTGACTGAAACGTCCTGTCGATTCGCTTCCCCAAAAACATTAAATGCAAGCCAGCACTGGTCGGCCACTAGCGCCGCCGAACCATCGCTGCTCTTCTATAAATATGAGATTATATCCTTGAGTAAAGAACTTTACTCTTTCATTATATCTTTCCCTTCCTCATCTCTTTCTCTAATCATCTGTTTCCACCACCTCCTTAAGCGTCGGAAAATGCCAGGTCCTTGTAAAAACACCACATTCTGACACAGTCTGTATCCTTTAGCTTGAAATCATGGCTAAAACTGCTAAAACACCCCCTAAAAAAGATAAAGCGTCGACTCTTCTACCTCTCAGCCGGCAAAACTGGTGGTGCCTCCGACTCTTGAAGAAATCACCCCTGGCCTTTGCGTGATTAAAAAGGACTTTAGCATTGAAAATCCCCCCGATGTCCCAGGCCGATGCGAGCATGCATCTCGATATCTTAGTTTCATATCGGAGAAGCATCTTAAAGATGTAAAGAAGGACTGTGGTTGGGGAGATGAGGTCGTGGTTCAGATCCCAAGCCCCGGGGAAAAAATTATTGCACACGTGGAGGGGTTTTTAAGCGTATACACTTACCCCTTCACATGGGTCCCCTCGATCCTGTGGTGATCGACTTCTGCAAAACATAGGAAGTCACCCTCGGCCAGATTCACCCCTCTTTCACATCATGATCATGCTGCGCTATTTTTTCGAAAAGGCCGAGGGGTTGGAATATACCCTCAACCACCTAATTTGATTGCATCGGTCCCAGCTATTTTGAGGGATTATCAAGCTGCAACATCAAACAACAAAAGCCTTCTTTGCCAATACTGATGAAACCAAAGATCGAGGTTGGATGAGCCGGTTCGTCAGAGTAAGAACTTTGTATGTCATTCCTAGGGATAAAATGTCGTTCCCGAAGAGGTGGAACTTTAATCGTAAGTGGAGTTCTTTTTCCCAGTATCAATTCATATCCTGCTTTCACATTTCATAATGCCTTTACCCTTCTTTTGGCTGCCACTGCCTGGGCGACCCACGCGGTGCCAGACCCCGAGGATTGGGTCTGAAGGTTAGCTTCCATCTCCTCCTACGATGAGTGCAAGTGGCGTGAATTATCGAAGGGCCAGTGGGAGGCCAAGAATCATGGTAAGTGCTTTTCCCAAGTTTCAAGTACTTTTCATATATTGGTGGCGTCAACTCATTCACGTTTGCTTGTGCATGCCTTGGAGATGCATCCGAGATGAGGCCGGCTCCGCCCGGTGAAAAGACCAAGCCTTCGATTCTGATATCGGGGAAGGACAACAAAAGGAAGAGGGTCTCGAAGCCTGAAGACCCTTAAGATAAGAAAACCCCTGCTCGAAGGCTATGGAAGAGATTTGCTCATGCGGACGCATATTCGGCCCACAATTCCCTGGATGACGAAGAAAATGATGGCGAAGAGTCGGCGTTGGTGCCTCGAACCAGGAAACTAATCGAGGCCTCCAAGCCCTCTGAACTAGAGACCTCATCCCGAGGTGAAGGAACCCCAAAGAAAGATGCGGGCAAGGCCCCCGTGTCCTCGGAGGTTGAGATCGTTCCTCCGCCTTAAACAAATATGCCTGAAGGGGCAAATATGGAGACCCACGAAGCTAATGAGAATGCCTCGAGTGACGAGCTCGGGGCCATGCAACAGGTCACTCCCTTTCAATGCCAACTTATTTCGAGGATGCAATAGAAGAAGCTAACGCTCTGCGTACGCCCGATCTGAGCAAGTTCCTCAAAGAAGATCCCTTTCAGAGTTGGTTTGCTGGGGTCGATGATACCGCCGACCTTAATGATGCATCCACCCTCTTCAAAGAGACCCAACATCTCCTCTCTCGGGTAAATACTTACTTTCATTTTTGTAATTTTCTCTTTCTTTCTTTTCCTTGACTGATATACCTTCATTTCATGTATAGGCCATTGCAAAGTTTAGAGCTGAGCTGAGCTAATGTGAGGCCGAGCTCAAGAAAGTTTCAGGCGAAGAGAAGGCCTTGAGACTCCTCTGTAGCCAAAAGGAGGAGGAGCTTAAGGATCTTCGGGATGAATTGGCCAAAGCCCAGAAAAATAAGGCCGAGCTAGGTGAGCAGGTAACTGTGATATTAACACGGTACGGTTTTCTTGGCCCTACTTCGAAGGCTAACACTTCGCTATCTCAGCTACAGCAAAAGTTAGAGATGATTGGGTAGCTCCGGAGCAAGGTTGATCCAGTTAAAGCTGATAGTCATAGGTGGAAAAAGAACACGGATCTGCTCGTTACCGACAAGGAAGCTGTAACTGCCCAACTGGCCTCGGCTGAAACTCAGTTCCAAGGAATTAAAGCGAAAGGTCTGGCTCATGCCAAGAAGATTGAGGAGTTATAGGCAGAGCTCGCTAGAGCCCGGGCAGAAACTGTACAGGTTAAGGCTGAAGCTGAGAAGACAAAGGTTGCGGCTGATAAATCCATTGCCGTATACTTAAGAGACGCCGCGACTGTTCAAGCTGAGTTGAGGGAGGCCTCCGACCCGAAAAAATGGAGCAATGAGTTGGCCAAGTGCCAGGTCCGGAGTGAGATCCTTGAAAAAATCCATGCCCGAGGATTCAACCTTGCCGAGGAGATAGCCGAGGCAAAGGCGCGGGAAACCGATGCCAGGTTTCTTGACTTTTCCGATGATGAGGATGTAGCGAGTGGATCAGGTGAAGGGGAAGGTGAAGAAGATGTTCCCGAGGGAGAGGAGGCTCTTGAAGATAGAGCTGCCGAAGGTGCAGATCCTGAGGGTGGTGCTCCCGGGGATATGACCCCGAAAATAGATTAGGTTCTCTTTTTCTTCTCTGTGCAAGGGCCCCTTACGGGCGTTGTAAATATGTTTTGTAAAACACCCATCATGAATATAAAGTAGCTTTTCGCTCTATCCTCAACGTGTGTTGAATTTTATTTTGTTTTCATTTACGAAAGATTTCGATAATTCAAACAATCAATCCGAGTATTGATTCGGATTCAGAACATAATAAGCCATTATGTCTTTATCGATAATAATCCTCGAGCTAAGTTTAAATCGATCTGATGTGAGCTCCGGATATCATGACTCTTGAGTCCGGGTCGAGTGAGAATGGAGTCTCGGACTATAAGTTTTGGCCCTTAAGCCTTTCGAAGTTGGCCCTTGGGCTCTTATATATCGACCCTTAAGCTCTTTAAGTTGGCCCTTAGGCTTTTTAAATTGGCCCTTAGGCTCTTTAAACTGGCCCTTAGGTTCTTTAAGTTGGGCCAATTTGGCCTCTAGATTGGCTATATAATTTTTCCCTTATTTCGGCTAAAAGACTTAGTGAAAATTTAGTTATGCCTTAGCATCTGTTTTTTGTACCTGTTGGATTTTTGAAGGTTCGACGTATCAGGACCTTGCTTTTGTACTGATAATTGAATACCTCTTAACGTTTCATCGAGGGCTGATGTTATCAAAGCCTTTAAATTATTCGAGGTCTGAATTTATCGGAGCCCATTAAATTATTTGGGGCCTGAATTTATCGAAGCCCATTATATTTTGCTTTTGCCGAGGGTAGCCTAATTTAACCACTTTTTTCAAAGTGTTTGAAGGCCTTTAATTTATTGCAGAATTCGGACGTCTCCGAGCCGCATTATTTAGGCCGTAGCCTTTTTATATGACCATAGTCTTTAATATGGCCATAGCCTTCGGGTATTCCACTTGGACTTGTTTCCTCATAATTTTTGAACTTGTTTGAAAAGTTAGTCCCCGAGTATATTGGCCTTGGCCTTTATTTCGAGGGGATGCCTCTTTGAGGTCTTATGAGTCCGAGTTTTTGGTGACTCGAATGTATTGACTGTCGATGACAGTCCCCGAGTATTGGGGGGTGCTTTTATGTTTTGGCTCTTGAGCCATTTCCTGTAAGATTATAAAGTGTAGAGCTCGTATAATTGTAGAATTTTTTTAGAGACTCGAAGTGTTTTAGATATGAATAGAATGCTTCTTTAAGTAATTTTATACATGCGTACATGCTTTGCCGTCGGAGCTCGACTATTCTATATGGACATGGTTCATCTGACCGTTTGGCCCATTACAAAGTTTTTCTATCGAGGCCCTGTTAGGCGTGAAGTATTCTCCTTGAAAATATAACCTCCGAGGGTGATGCCCCCCAGTATTCGAGGTTGATTGAAAAGAAGCCTTGGATACTGTTAAGTTCTCCTTAGGTAGCACATAATTTTTGCCTCATTAAAAACCTTGCCGGTAAAACCCATTTGGGAAAAAATCCGATCTAAGGGAAAAAGAGTACAACACATGCTTTAAAACCTAATAGCCTTCGTGCAAAAAGGGTATCTTTGAGATCGCGGACCTTCGATAACTTTGATCAAAAATCTATATTAAGTTAGTTTAAAACTCAAATGGACAAAGGATAAAGTCGTATCTCAGCAGTTGTATTGTTTGAGTAACAATATGTTCCAGTTGTTTGGCAGTTGTTCACCTTCCATTGTGCTAAGTTTGTAATATCCTTTACCGACGACTCCGAGGACTCGGTACGGTCCTTCCCATTTCGGGACTAGTTTCCCCTCATTAGGGTCTCGAGTGTTGAGGGTGACCTTTCGTATAACTAAGTCCTCGATTCCGTAGTATCGAAGGTTGGTCCTTCTATTGTAGTATCTTTCGCTCCTTTGCTTTTGCACGGTCATTCGAACAAGTGTTGCTTCTCATTTTTCATCTAGTAGCTCGAGACTTTCGCAATTCGACTCTTCTTATGCATGTCGAAACCTGGCTCTGTGTTCCCCAACTTCGACGGGGATGAGGGCTTCAGCGCCATAGACTAAGAGAATGGAGTGGTTCCTGTAATAGACTTTGATGTTGTCCGATATGCCCAAAGGACCTCGGGCAAAACTTCCCTCCATTTTCCCTTTGCGTCGTCTAACCTTTTCTCAGGTACTGAATGATAGTTTTGTTTGTTGACTCGGCCTGTCCATTTCCAATCGGGTGGTATGGTGTCGATAAAATCCTCTTTATTTTATGTGCTTCGAGGAACTCCGTTACCTTGCTGCCGATGAACCGCTTTCCAATATCACATACAATTTCAGCAGGTATCCCGAATCGCCATATGATGTGGTCCCAGATAAAGTTAATAACTTCTTTTTCTCAGACCTTCTTGAAGCCTGTGCTTCCACCCGCTTAGAAAAATAATCAGTCATAAACAAAATAAGTTTAGCTTTACTTGGGGTCGTTGGTAGCGGGGCGACTATATCCATTCCCCATTTCATGAAAGGCCACGGAGATAGGACCGAGTGAAGTTGTTCTCCGGGTTGATGGATCATCGGTGCAAATCGTTGACACTTATCAGATTTTTTGACAAATTCCTTAGTATCTTTTTCCATGCTATCCCAGTAGTAACCTACTCTGATAATTTTGCGGACCAAAGACTCGGCACCGGAATGGTCTATCGAATGTCCTTCGGTACAATGTTCCATCTTTATCTAATGCAAACTTAGCAGCCTTGGCTCGCATGGCCCTCGATTCTTTGTGGTCTGACGGGAGTTATCCACCCTTCAAGTAGTCGATATATTTATTCCTCTAGTTCCACATTAAACTCGTTGAATTTATCTCGGCATGACCCTCTTCAACCACAGACCTCGATAATTGGACGACAGCCCCCGGGACGATATCATCTTCTTCGATCGAGGATCCCAGATTAGCAAGTGCATCTGCCTCGCTATTTTGCTCCCGAGGCACATGATCCAGAGTCCACTCTTTGAAGCGGTGCAAAGTTACCTATAGCTTATCCAAGCACCGTTGCATTCTATCCTCTCGAACCTCGAAACTTTTGTTTACTTGGTTCACCACCAATAAAGAATCGCATTTGGCTTCGATGACTTCCGCTCCCAAGCTTTTAGCTAGTTCGAGCATACTCGGCCTCATTGTTAGTTAATCTCTGAGTTTTGATAGATTGCCTAATAGTATCACCTATGGGCAGCTTCAATACAATGCCAAGCTCGGACCCCTTTACATTCGAGGCACCGTCTGTAAAAAGGGTCCACACCTGTGATGCTGTACCCGAGCTTAACATGAGTTCTTTCTCCACTTCATACGAGGGTTGGCGTAAACTCGACCACGAAATCAGCTAGGATTTGAGACTTGATGGCTGTTCGGGGTTGATATTTAATATCGTACCCGCTAAGTTCGACGGCCATTTGGTCAATCGGGCTGATAGCTCGGGCTTATGCAAAACATTTCGAAGGGGGTAGGTGGTTAATACACATATAGGATGACTTTGAAAATATGATTTTAACTTTCGAGATGCGCTTATCAATGCAAGTGCTAATTTTTCTAAGTGAGGATAACTAGTTTCAGCATCTCCTAGAGTTCGGCTTACGTAATAAACAGGAAATTATGTTCATTGCTCTTCTCGAACTAGTACCCACTTACCGCTATCTCGTACACTTCCAGGTATAGGTAAAGTTTTTCATCTAAATTTGGGGTATGAAGCAAAGGCAGGCTTGACATATATCACTTTAATTCTTCTAAGGCTTGCTGACATTCCGGGGTCCACGCGAAGTCCTTTTTCGTTTTGAGCAAGGAGAAAAATCGGTGACTCCGATCCGAAGACCTTGAGTTGAATCCACCTAAGGCAGCTATTTGCCGCGTTAGTCTTTGCACGGCCTTCACACTATCCACGATCGCGATATCCTCGATAGCCTTGATCTTATCAGGGTTGATTTCGATTCCCCGATTTGACACCATGAAGCCGAGGAACTTACCCGAGCCAACTCCGAAGACACATTTCTCCGGGTTAAGCTTCATGTTGTATTTCCTCAAGATTACAAATGTTTCCTGCAAATGAACTAAATGGTCCTCTACGCATAGGGACTTAACCAACATATCATCAATATAGACTTCCATTGTTTTACCTATTTGCTCTTCGAATATTTTGCTAACTAGGCGTTGGTATGTAGCTCCTGTGTTTTTTAGCCTGAAGGGCATTACGTTGTAACAATAAGTTCCAAATTTAGTAATAAATGAAGTCTTTTCCTGGTCCTCCGGGTTCGTCTAAATTTGATTGTACCGGAATAGGCATCAATAAAAGTTAGGGCCTCGCGGCCAGCCGTGGCATCGATCTTTTGATCGATGTTTGGAAATGAGAAAGAATCTTTCGGACATGCCTTGTTCAAGTCCTTATATTATCAATGAGAAATTGAATGAGTTTTTTCCTGAGTTCGAGGGTCAATCCCGTTCCCAGGTATATCTTTCTCTTGGGCAAGTATTCGATAGGTATGACCTGCTCCAGTTCCTTGACAGTTGACTTGGTTGCATTGGACTCTTCGGGAATGACGAAGGTTCAAGGAGAAAAGTCCTCTTCTTTGTCCTCGGTTACCTGTTGTTCCGACTCCGTTGAGGCTGGGAGCTATGATTGCTATTTAGCCGCCTGCTCCTTTGGTGCTCGATTTCTCTAAGGTCAAGGGCTCTGGTATCGGCACCACTTCCTCGATCGCAAACATCACTTTTACAGCATGTTTCTCTCCGTAGATTGTTTTCACTTCTTCCTCTGTTGGGAATTTCATCATTTGGTGGAGAGTTGAAGGCACTGCCCTTATGTTGTGTATCCATGGTCTCCCAAGGAGTGCGTTATACCTCATGTTGCCTTCGATGACATGGAATCTAGTATCTTATATGGTCCTGGCTACATTTATTGGCAAGATAATCTCTCCCTTTGTTGTTTCGCTTGCCATGTTAACGCCATTCAGGACCCGGGATGCAGGTACAATCTGATCTTGTAGGCTAAGTTGTTCCATGACCCTCGATCTGATTATGTTTGCTGAGCTACCTGGATCCACTAAAACACGTTTAACTTGAATTTTATTCAAAAGGATAAAGATTACCAGGGTGTCGTTGTGAGGCTAAGATATACCTTCTGCTTCCTCGTCACAGAATGATAAGATGTCCTCGGGCACATAGCTCCGAGTCCATTTTTCTCTGGTGATTGATACTTTGGTGCGTTTGAACATAGGTCATTGAGGGACATCGACTCCACAAATGATCATATGGAATACATGTTGTGGTTCTTCTTGTTCATTTTTCCTTTCATCTCTCTCCCTGAAGTGATTCTTAGCCCGATCACTTAGGAATTCTTGGAGATGGACCTCATTGAACAAATGAGCTACTTCTTCCCTTGGTTGTCTGCAATCTTCTGTTTGATGACCATGTGTTCCATGATACTTGCACATCAAGTTAGGGTTTCTTTGAGAAGGATCGGTCTATATAGGTCTGGGCCACTTGGTGTATTTGATTCTCCCAATAGTTGAGACAATCCCCGATGCATCTATGATGAAGTTGTACTCTAATAATCAGGGAGCCTCTGCGGGGTCTGTATGTTTATCGAACCCACTCTTACTCATGAGTCCCCGAGAATTTCGACCTCGATCATTTCTCCGATCATTCCGAGGAGTGTTACGGCTCGAGCCGCTATTTCTTCGATCGGCATATGGTTGATACCTTTCTTTGTTGAATCTCGAATCCCGATCTGTGTCCCTCGGAGGCTTGGATGCGAACCTATTAAGGGTGAACTGAACCCGAGAGGGCTCCCAACTGATCGTTCTCAACCCTGATTTTCGATTGGTAATGGTTGTGCCCATTTGACCACGTCACAGCTAGATACTCGATCAAGTTCTGCTTTAATTGTCGAGAAATAATCGAGCTCTACTCGTTCAAACCCTACATAAAGGCATGTACTGCCCAATCATCAGAGACGGATGATAATTCCATTCTTTCCATCTGAAATTTGGACACAAACTCCCTTAGCATCTCGTAGTTCCTTTGTTTTATCTTGAAGACATCCGATTTTCTCGTGGCCACCTTTATGGCCCCGGCATGTGCTTTGACAAAGGCATCTGCTAACATAGCAAACGAGTCAATAGAGTTAGGAGCTAAGTTGTGGTACCAAATCATAGCTCCTTTCGACAATGTTTCTCCAAACCTTTTTAACAAGACTGATTCGATCTCATCATCATTCAAATCATTTACTTTGATTCCGCAAGTGTATGAAGTGATATGCTCGTTAGGGTCGGTTGTTCTGTTATTTGGGTATGTTGGGCATGCGAAACTTTTTAGGAATAGGCATCGGATCCGCACTTTGGGGGAATGGTTTTTGTATGAACTTTTTGGCATCCAACCCCTTTAGAACAGGAGGTGCCCCAATATCTGGTCTAGACGGGAGTTATAAGTCTCCACCTTCTTATCATTTTCTTCAATTTTCTTTTCTCCGGACTCGATCCTCTTAGTGAGCTCTTCGAGCATCTTCATAATCGTGGGGTCAGTCCCCGAGCCGTTTCCATTTGACCTTTCTGGCGTTGGCTTAGCACGTCGATTGTTTTCGTGTTCAGCTACGCTCGGAGTTTTATTTTGACTTTGAAGTTGAGCTATGGCGATTTGCTGAGCCTGCAGCATCTCAAATATCACTTGGAGGCTGACTCCCCCATCTCCTACTCCTGGTGTTCCTTGGTCCCCTTGTCGGGCTTCCCTGCATGCATTCCCTACGGGGTCTGTGCCTGAATCCGCATTTAGAGCATTATGTGAACTGATATCAGCTGGCTCCATATTTGTACTTCCTCAAGATTTATTGGTGGTACACCGACCCCTATACTGTTGTTTTCTCCAAGGCCTTCATTGTCATGAACATGTGCGTTTTGTGTGCTAGACATGTTTCAGCCTGAGAATCAAAAAATCTTGACAAGAAAAAGTGTAAAGACAACGTGTGTAACGAGAATCAGTAAAGAAATAATCACTATTATCTTTAGCCCCACAGTGGGCGCCAAACTGTTTACCGCGAAAATAAGAGTAACAATTAAATTTGATTTGTGGTTTTAAAGATACGTGATTTAGTTCAATACCAATTAATGATCTAGAAGTATGAAGTAGAAATGAAAGAGACAAGTGAATCAAACTAAAGTTACTCAGCAACAGTGACCTTGAGCTCAGTGACCTCAAGGTAGGCTTGGAATAATAAGAACAGTTAAATAATAAAAGTAAAGTAAGAACAATAGAGCTAAAAGACAATGGTGATGAATAGTAGGCGAAAAGGTAGAGCGTATATTCTTTGCTCAGTGATAAGATAGTCTTACAAATGACTGGGGTCCCCTTTATATAATAAGGAACGCTAAATAAGGAATATTTCTATTTACAGTAGGGAATATTCTTGATACAACTGTCTAACCGCCTAGTACACAATCGTACAATCTTATTCCTAGATTTGTGCCACGATTATGGGGACATGGCAGGAATCTAGCTCATTCTGTTATAAATTCCTAACGGTACTATTTCGGGGTCGACGTCGAGTATACTCGGGCCTTGTATTCCTCGTACTCCTATCTCCGGGCATTGCGCTCTATCTTCGAGCTCGCCTCTGGTCTACCGGTCTCGAACTCGACCTTGCCTGAACTTCGGCCCATGACGGATCCTCGATCCTGTAAATCGGAGGCCTCTGATTTTGACGGTATACATGGGTATATTGGATTTTAGTAGCCTAGCATTAAGTACTATATAACGTTGCCGATCTTATAATGAACTTACCTTTCACTTTGGTGCGTATCTTTTTATCACATATATATCACTTTCAACCATCCAATTTTAATCCTATAAGTAATATCTTTATCTATTATTCCATTTTCTTAAAACAACGATTCTAATTAAATACCTAAATTATTTGCATTTTTCCACCGCATCACGATCTAGTCTCACCTCAACATACAGTTTTTAAAAATTCTAGAACCGTCATTAAGTACTGTTTGACAATTTCACATGAAATATAGGATCTATGTTTGACATTTATGTTTAGCACAGTAGATAACATAGAAATATTCGTATAAATGGTGGGGTTAGGGGAATGTGAACTTTAACCATAATAATATCAAGTCACCAGATCCCGTTTGTGTGGTTCTTAAGGAGAATACTAGATAGAAAATATCCACTTAGGAAAAAGTATCCCATTTGTGTGGTGTTAAGGAGTAAGAAACAGAATGAAAAAGGCACTAATGTGAGTCCAAGGTCTAAAATGTAAGTCCAAGGTCCATTACTAAAGTAAAAAGGTTGTGGAGGATAAGATCACAAATAATTGGGACCCTAAACCAGTCAGTCTTCCATGCTTTTCTTTTTGTTTGTTACTATTGTTGTTTTATGTGAATTATTTGTAAGTCTTATCGTAATGATAATCATTGAATTATTTAAAATTATGGAGCAATATCACTTTTCTTTCATTTGTAACAAAAAAGTCAATTAACTATTTCGATTGCACTCTGATAATCACTCAACTAGATTTATTTTGATTTTTTTCGATAGAAAATGCTTATTTGACAATCCACATGTATTTTTGGATCACATAAAATAATTAACACCCAAGCAAAGCATAAAAATTTACCCATATACCAATCCGGCCCAATCTGACTCGTTTATAAGAAAGAACGTTGTAAGACTTTTAGGTGGATTATTATCTTTATAAACGAGTTGGATCGAGTTGGATTGGATGTTTGAGTGAGTTTATGTACTTTATTCATCTGTTAAATATTTTATATGGTCCAAAAGTCCACGTGGACTGGTAAGTCAATTATCCATTGAAAATTAAATAAATTTGGCTGAGTGATCATTAGAGTGCAGTAAAAATAGTTGAGTGATTTTCTTGTTACAAATAACCGAAAAATGACTTTACTCCGTAATGTCATATTGTTTAGTGACCATAACTCTATTATTAGATGCACCGGTTCGGATAAGTTTGTTCTCACCATAGATGTCACTACACAGACAATAATAAATGAGAGATTGAAAAATAAATTTTTTTGCTTACTTTCCTAACTTTCTTAAACGGGAAAGGCAAAGAGTTGCATTAACAGGAAAGAGTAATTAACTTTTAGATGCCGAAGTAGATATAGAGACATGATATTAAGGAGACTACTAATAAACTTCAAATACATCGTATCTATCTAAAAAATTTCTAAAATATGAAAAACCAAACTTATATATCATTTCCAAGATGCAAAAAGTTCCTTTTCGATTGTTTAATTCCTTGATAACTCCTCCTTATATAGTATAATACTTGATATAGTTGGTATAATATACCTGGGGCATCGGTCACAATGATAACAACAATGTTAAAACCATAAAATTTAAGAAAAATGCATGAAAAACAAACTCAAAAAAAAAAAAAAGATTCCAATAAGATAGAGTAATTTTAATGAAAAAATAGAATTATTTTAAGATTCTTTTCCCACTAGTTTCATCCACTACATCTTTTCCCAAACGCACACGCAAGTATACGTGGTCGACAAGTAATATAATGATAAGTTGAGTGTCGAACCCACAGAGACTTGTGTAAACTACTCATTAAATCACTAGAATTGTTGTTCAATCCAACTATAATCAAAGTCCAATAATATGATTATACGATACCACGATTCTAAATACTAACTAAATTGTCAACTAACGAGTTGATTGTTGTGTATTCAGTAGAGACAAGTATTCCAGGGTTGTGATCGATTCACCATTCGTATTGTGTTCTAATTAACTCTCCCCTTCATATAATTCACTCATGGTTGCTAATTAATCGATAAATGCTCTCATAGCCTTCTCCCGAAGTACTACTCACCTATTCTCAATAGATTAACGCCTATATTCGTATGAAATTAATCTATTAAGAACACATTAAGGTCACGATAATTAATTAAGCACGGTGACTAGGTATATTCCTATCCTAACCACAAATCCGCTCCCCCTAAGGGTTAAGATCACGCTCTCTTCAATTCTTCTCTTATCTCGGCTTTCCCAAGCATAGCATAGATAGTAAATAGAACCTAACCGCTGGCCAGACAATTAAGCAATTAAACACAGAATTGAAGAAACAACCATATATTGGTGAATTATAATCAAGGTCAAGCTAATATCAAACAACAATATTCATGGCTAAATCACAACCCCAGAACAATGGGTGTTTAGCCACTCATGATGTAATCAAACAATTGCATAAGTATTGAATAATTGAAAATACTAGAAAAGATGAAGAAAACAGAGAATTCTCCGCTTCCTCGCGATCCCGTGTGTGTTTTTACTCCAAAGTGGCATCTCCTCCTCCAAAAATAGGTCTAGTCTTGCTTTTATACGTGTTGGATAGGTCTAGGGCCGAAATAACCTTGTCCTGGGCGAAATTGGAGAGAATTCACATCACCGGCGCCAGGCGCCCACCAGGGCGCTGCCCAAAATTGCATACTGTTTTTCGCGCCCCAAATGGCCTTTTTCCCGGTTTTGTTCGTTTTAGCTCAAATCTTGCATGTTTCGCCCCCACTTGCTCCCGAATCATTCCTACAAGAAAAAACACTTCAAATTAATATAAATCATAGCATCTAACATCCCAAATTCACAAAACAAGAGTAAAATATGAGGCGATATACATAGAAATATATATGCTTTAAGCTAAACATCAGAGTGTTTACCATAGCTTCTAGTTCTGGTGAGGAAAAAAATAGGAGAACTCCTAGAAACTGTAGAGGATCTTGGTGTATAGTGATGCTTGGCTATAATTTCATATTTTTAGTGCACTACTTACCTTGTATTTTGGGGCTTTAATGCTAAATATACTATATATGTGCTTAATTGACCTTATTTTATGTGTAGGTAGAATGAAAACGAAATTAGGAGCAAAATAGAGATTTTATGAGTATTTTATACACTACAAGAATGAAGTATGATTATTTAATTAGCAGGTATTTAATAAAAAGGGAAGGCAAAAGTATAACCAATGCAAAAGAAGACAATAAAAGAAACAAAGCAAGAATCGAAAATAGAGATAAAAACGTGAATTTGAGAAAGTTTGAAATGGAAGCAGCTTCCAGGCGACGCGAGCTACTGTGCTCGCTAGAGTAGTTGCTCCTAGTTTTCAAAATCTCCTACGTATATGTTACGCGTAAAGACGAACGAGACATTAACCTCTGGCTCTAAAGAATTGGAACTAACTCTCAAATCTTAATTAAATAACTCCAAACAAAAAGAAAGAATGCTCAATTGGTAAATAAGTAAATTTTACTGATCATAACATATATGATGACTTGGTATATCCTGCAGATGATTCTTATTCGAGATAGAACAAGTTTTGAGTAAAGTTATTATAGTTAAATAATGTAATCATGAAAGAACTCGTACACGGTCGAGATTGAATGCCTTCGATCTATATGCTTGAGAGGCCGTCCGATGTCCGAGTCCGGGTAAGGCTAGGTTCGAGCTCAAGGAACCGGACCCGAGTTCGAAGGCGAAGCATGATGCATATCGAGGTCGGGCATGTTCTACCCCAAAATAGTACCGTTATGGATTTGTACCAGAACGAGCTAGATTCTTGCCACGTCCCCAGAATGATGATCCAAAGAAGCCAGCAGTTACTCTTAACCCCATCAGGGTCCAGATCCAACCATCTGAGGTCACTGAGGTAGATGTGTCTATCCCTCTTGAGTTCGAAGCAGCTCCTTCAGCAAAGGCACCATTTGAAGTTGCCGTCTTGCCACCCAAAGAACGTGTCCCATTCGAAATAAAGGTGGCTGCACCAATCCTAGTGGCGATGTCCATTGTGCCCTCATTTCACACAAAAGCTATACCTTGGGATTACACAGCTGAAGCCAGGAGGAAAGGCAAGGCCATGTTCGAAGAAACTATTGCAGCACAGGGAATGACAAGAACAGGGAGAGTCTATACCCCTAAATACCTAGCTGAGTCTAGCAAGCAGGCCTCCAACCGGCCACCCATCATTGAGACAGGTCCAGACGACCTTTGGAGAAAGATACAGGCTAAAGAGTACTCGATCATTGACCAGCTGAACAAAACACCAGCACAGATATCCATCCTCTCACTACTGCAGGATTCCAAGGCACACAAAAAATGCTCTGCTAAAGGTACTAAGTGAAGCCTACGTGCCAAGCAACATCATCGGCGGGGAAATGGCCAATATGGTGGGACAGGTATTTGAGAGCCACAAAATCACCTTCTATGAGGGATGAGCTGCCACCTGAAGGGCTGGGTCACAACAAAGCCCTGCATATCACGGTATAATGTGAGGACTATTTCATCACCAGGATCCTTGTCGACGAGGGTTCCAGCCTTAACATCTGCACTCTCGTAACACTGACGAAGTTCGGCAAAGGTTTGCACGAGATAAAAGAAGGAGCAATCAATGTAAAAGACTTTGATGGATCCCAGAGAGCCGCCATCGGTGAGATAAGCCCGTGTCTTCATATGGGACTAACATGGTTCGATGTTGAGTTCCAAGTGATAGATGTGCCTGCATCCTACAATCTGCTGTTAGGACGCCTGTGGCTATACCTGAGGTGCTTTTCCTGTCCACTAAGAACCCTGCATAATCAGCATCAGCATATCCTACTAGATCAAAATTACTACGTTTAGGATACCAAAGGCATAGATCAGTGGTGCCTTTCAGATATCTCAGTATCCTCTTGACAACAGTCAAGTGAGACTCTTTTGGATTTGCCTGAAAACGAGCACAAAGCCCTACACTGAAAACATGGCGCAAATTACGAAGTAGGATCGTACAATTCCGTACTAGACGGTTAGACTGTTGTAATAAGAATATTCCCTACTGTAAATGGAAATATTCCTTATTTAGAGTTCCTCCATTATATAAAGGGGACCCCAATCATTTGTAAGGCTATCTTTCACTAAGCAAAGAATATACTCTCTACCTTTTTGCCTGATGTTCATCAGAATTGTCCCTTAACTTAATTGTTCTTGCTTTGATTTTATTATTTCATCGTTCTTACGACCCTAAGACTCCTCGAGGTCACCGTCTCGAGGTCACTGCTGCTAACTAACATTGGTTTGATTCACTTCTATCTTTCATTTCTTCTTCATATTTCTTGATTATTAATTGGTATTGAACTAAATCACATATCTGTAAAGCCACTAATCAAATTTAATTGTTACTCGTACTTTTCGAGGTAAATAGTTTGGCTCCCATCGTGGGGCTAAAGATAATAGTGATTATTTCTTTACTGATTCTCGTTGCACACGTTGTCTTTACACTTTTTCTTGTCAAGATTTTTTTATTTTCATTCTTGAACATGTCTAGCACACAAAACGCACATGTTCATGACAGTGAGGGTCTTGGAGAAAATAACGGTATAGGGGTCGGTGTACCACCCATAAACCCTGAGGGTGTGCCAAATATAGAGCTAGTTGATATCAGTTTGCATAACGCTCTAGACACGGATGCAGGCACGAACCCTGTAGGGAATGCACGCAGGAAAGCTTGACCAGAGGGCCAAGGAACGCCAGTAATAGGAGATGGGGGAGTCAGTCTTCAAGTGATATTTGCAGGCTTAGCAAATCGCCATCGCTCAACTCCAAAGTCAAAATAAAACCTCGAGCGTAGCTGAACATGAAAAAAATCAACGTGCTGAGCCAACGCCGCAGAGATCTAATGAAAATGACTCGGGGACTGACCCCACGATTATGAAAATGCTCGAACAGCTCACTAAGACGATTGAGTCTGGGGAAAAGAAAATTGAAGACAATGATAAAAAAGTGGAGACCTATAACTCTCGTATAGACTAGATACCGGGGGAACCTCCAATTTTGAAAGGTTTAGACGCTAAGAAATTCATACTGAAATCATTCCCTTAGAGTGCGGCACCAATGCCCATTCCCAAAAAGTTTCGCATGCCCGACATACCCAAATACAACGGAACAACGGACCCTAACGAACACATTACTTCATACACTTGTGGGATCAAAGGAAATGATTTGAATGATGATGAAATCGAGTCAGTGTTGTTGAAAAAGTTCGGGGAAATACTCTTAAAGGGAGCTATGATTTGGTATTACAACTTAGCTCCTAACTCTATTGACTCATTTTCTAAGTTAGCGGACGCCTTCGTTAAAGCCCACGCCGGGTCCATAAAGGTGGCCACGAGGAAATCAGACGTCATCAAAATTAAGCAAAGGAACGACGAGATGCTAAGGGAGTTCGTGTCCCGGTTTCAGATGGAAAGAATGGAATTACCTCCAGTCTTCGATGACCGGGCATTACAAGCCTTTATACAAGGTCTGAATGAAAGGAGTTCAATTGCTTCTCGGCAGTTGAAATAGAACTTGATTGAATATCCAGCTGTGACATGGTCGGATGTGCACAATCGTTATCAGTCAAAGATCAGGGTCGAGGATGACCAGTTGGGAGCCCCCTCGGGTTCAGTTTATCCTAACAGACTCGTAGCCAAGCCCCATAGGGACAAAGACCGAGAATCGAGATTCAACAAAGATCGGTATCAGCCGTATGTCGATCGAAGGAACAACGGCCCGAGCCGCAACACTCCCCGGAGTGATAGAAGAAATGATCGAGGTCAAAACTCTCGGTGACTCATGAACAAAAGCGGATTTGACAAGCACTCCGACCCCGCAAAAGCTCCTCGATTATCAGAATACAATTTTAGCATCGATGCATCAGGGATTGTCTCCGCTATTAGGAGAACTAAAGACACCAAGTGGCCCAGGCCCATACAAACCGATCCTTCCCAAAGAAACCCGAGCTTGATGTACAAATATCACAATACACATGGCCATAGAATAGAAAATTGCCGGCAGCTAAGGGAAGAGGTGGCTCGCTTGTTCAACGAAGGCCACCTTCGAGAATTTCTAAGTGATCGGGCTAAGAATCACTTCAGAGAGAGAGAGAGAGAGAGAGATGCAAAGAAAAATGAGCAAGAAGAACCACAACATGTAATCCACATGATCATTGGTGGAGTCAATGTCCCTCAACGACCTATATTCAAGCGCACCAAAGTATCAATCACAAGAGAGAAACGGGCTTGGAGTTATGTGCTCGAGGACGCCCTATCATTCTATGACGAGGAAACGGAGGATGTATCCCAGCCTCACAACGACGCCTTGGTAATCTCTATCCTTTAAATAAGTTCAAGTTAAACGTGTTTTAGTGGATCCAGATAGCTCAGCGAACATAATCAGATCGAGGGTCATGAAACAACTCGGCCTGCAAGATCAGATTGTACCTGCGTCCCGAGTGTTGAATGGCTTCAACATGGCAAGCGAAACAAACAAGGGAGAAATTATCCTGCCAGTAAATGTAGCCGGGACCATACAAGAAACCAGGTTCCATGTCATCGAAGGTGACATGAGGTACAACACACTCCTCGGGAGACCGTGGACACACAACATGAGGGCAGTACCTTCGACTCTCCATCAGATGGTGAAATTATCGAAAGAGGAAGGAGTGAAAATAGTCCACGGAGAATAGCATGTTGCAAAAGAGATGTTTGCAATCAAGGAAGTGGTGCCGATACCGAAACCCTCGACCTCGGAGAAGTCGAGCTCCAAACGTAAGCAGGTGGCTAAGTAGCAATCACAGCTCCAAGCCTCGACGGAAGCAACAGGTAACTGAAGGCGAAGAAGGGAACTTCCTAGCTCCTCGAGCCTTCGTTGTTCCCAAGAAGCCCGATGCTACCAAGTCAACCGCTCAAGAGAAAGGTACACCTGGGAACGGGGTTAACCCCTGAACTTAGGAAACAACTCATTTAGTTTCTTATTGAAAATATGGATTGCATTGCTTGGTCCCATTTAGATATGAAAGGGATTCCACCGGAAACCACCACACATAGGCTGAGCATCAGTCCCAGGTTTAAACCAGTGAAACAAAAAAGGAGGCCTCAGTCCGAAAAGCCTTGTACCAACATCCAGTCGACAGGATGCTCGAAGAACAAACAGGTAAAATAACGAAAGCCTATATTGATGATATGACTGGTTAAAGTCCCTGTGCATAGAGGACCATTTTAATTCATTTGCAGGAAACAGTCAACATTTCGGGGCGATGCGAAACGAAGCTCAACCCAGAGAAACGTGCCTTTGGAGTTAGCACGGGTAAGTTTCTTCTCTTCATGGTGTCATATCGGGGAACCAGAATCATCCCCGACTAGGTCGAGGCTTTCGAAGATATCAAGATCGCGGATAGCAAGATAGGACTGCATTGAGCCCTCGGAGTCGTTGGTAAAGGATCTTACAAGCTCGGCATGATGGAAGCTCTAAAAGGCGCATGATCTCGAAGACACCCTTTTTACACGAAGTCCTTAGGTTTTAAAGCATACGTTGCACTCTTTTTCCCTTGGCTCGGATTTTGTCCCAAATGGGTTTTACTAGCAAGGTTTTTTATGAGGCAACAACTATGCGCTGCAAAAGGAAAACTCAACAGTATCCAAGGTTTCTTTTTGATCAACCTCGAATACTGGGGGGCATCACCCTCGGAGGTTATATTTTCAAGGAGAATACTTCATGTCTAAGAGAACCTCGATTGAAAAACTTTGTAATGGGCCAAACGGTCAGATGAACTGTGTCCATATAGTAGTCAAACCCCGACAGCAGAGCATGTACGCATGTATCGATTCTGTTAATATTAAAAACACTTTGTGTCTCAAAGAAGTCTACTATTACACGAACTCTACACTCATAATCCTATAGTAAATGGCTCAAAGGCCAAAACATAAAAGCACCCTGAATACTCGAGGACTATCATCGACAGACAGTACATCCGAGTCATCAAAAATTCGGACGTATAATACCTCAAAGAGGCACTCCCTCGAAACAAAGGCCAAGGCCAATATGCTCGAGGACTAACTTTTTGAACAAGTTCGGGAAGTTATCATGAAACAAGTCCAAGTGATACACCCGAAGGCTACGGCCATACTAAAGACTATGGTCATACCTGAAGGCTACGGCCATACTAAAGACTACGGTCATATAAAGGCTATGGCCAAAATAATGCGGCTCGAAGACGTCCGACTTCCGCTATAAATTAAAGGCCTTCAAACATCGAAAACCCGGTTAAATCAGGCTACCCTCGAGAAAAGCAAAATATGAAGGGCTTTGATAAATTCAGCCCCCTAAATATCCGAGGGTCTCTATAAATTTGGCCCTCGAAAAATCCAAGGGCTTTAATAACATCGGCCTCCGGAACTACCTCAAGAGGTATTCGATTATGTTTACACAAACAAATTACTAATAAGGTTCCGATTTGTCGAACCTTCGAAAAAACCTACGGGTACAATAAACACATGCCAAGGCATAACTAAAATCTCACTAAGTCTTTTAGCTAAAATGAGGAAAAAGTTATATATCCATTCTAAGAGGCCGAATCGGCCCGACTTAAAGAGCCTAAGGGCCAACTTAAAGAGCTTAAGGGCCAGTAGCCAACTTCGAAAGGCTTAAGGGCCAAAAACATATTGTGCGAGACTCCGTTCTCACTCTACTCGGGCTCAAAGATCACGATATCTCGATTTCACATCGGATCAATTTAAACTTGACTCGAGGATTATTATACCTATCGATAAGGATCTAAGGGTTCATTCCCAAGCCCAAGCCAATTCTCGGACCAATCATTCAAGTTATGCAAAAGAAGTATTCCATAAATAAAGACAATATGAAACCCATCACAAGTCAAAGATGAGATAAAAAGTTCCTCTTGTATTTCCCAAGGATGATTACAAGGAATATTTACACAAAGGATACTTGCCCAAAAATAAAATAAGAAAACCTAAGACTACTTCGGAGTCACATCTTCGGCAGTCGCATCTTCGAGAGCCTCATCCTCGGGGACTCAATCTTTATCACCACCACTCTCGGAGCCACTGGCAGAATCATCTTCGTCGGAAAGCGTAACGACAACTTCTTCTTCTAAAATCCTCGCCTTTTCGATATAGGCAGAGAGATCGAAGCCGCGAGCATATACCTCCTCGAGGGTTACCCTTCGGGATTGCCTCCTAGTATGATCAAGTGCACTTGATAACTTAACTTCTGCTGCAGAAGAAATCTCCTTGGCTCGAGCATTAGCTGCTTCAGCATCGGCTTGGTACGAAGACATAATTGCCTCAGCTTCAAATCTGTCCTTGGCCAACTCGGTAGAAGATTTAGCTTTAAGCTCCCCAATTTTGCGGTCACGAGCTAAGCTCTCCTCCTTCACACTTTGAAATTGACGTTCGAGTGAAGCCAGCTGCTCTCGAAGAGTTTCCTTCTCAGAAGCGAGGTTGTCTATACCTTGCCTCCACCCCAGGGTCTCGGCCTCTTTCATCTTTAGCTCCTCCCGAAGGTGCGCCACCAAGTCGGCCTCCTGGAAAAATTGCGAAATTAGAAGTATTAGTCGTCAAAACAAATAAGTACATAGCAGATCCTTAGAGGCTATATTACCTTCTCGGCATACTCGACCCGTCCCTCGCAAGCCTGTGCCAATTGAACTCGTAAATCTTTGGTTTCCATCTCTTTCTTAACATAGAGGGCCTTAAGATCGTCCCTCTCTTTCGAAATCTTATTAAGCTCTGCCTCACATCGAGCAAGATCAGTTCGAGACTTGGAAAATGCCTTTTTGTGGAGCACCATGGACTTCATAAAAAAGGAGGAAAGAGGGATTCAGAACAGCAAAAACATAGGCGCAGGCATAACAAACAGAAAACTCACTTGTTTGAAGAGTCTACGAGCCTCATCAAAAATGAAAGAAGCATCCGGGTCGGGGCCATCTTCAAGCCCTGCAAGGCATTCTAGAAAGATGTCATGTCCTTCATGGCTTGCTTCCATTTCAGAAGACCTCATATTCTGAGCGTCTCGGATTTGCCCCTCGGAGAACTCAGGCCAGCAGGTGTATCATCTACATTCATTACCCCAAATGATACACTTGAGGTGTTCTCTTTATTTAGAAGAGGCTCGGGACTGGTCCGTTCGGCCTCAGCCTCTAAATGGCCTCCTAGGTGAGGTGCCTTATTTCTGCACGACGGCTCGGGAACTTTATTTTGAACTCCCCTCGGTGATTTCTTCGACTCTGGAATGAGCCACATTGACCTTCACCGGCTCGACGGACTTCGAAGCACCGACATTTTTTCTTTCACGAGCTACCAACAGGTCGTCATCATCTTCTTCTTCCTCCTGATCCTGAAGGCGTTGGGCCATTTCTGGAGATAAGGCCGCTGTATCGACCTTGGACCGTCGAGCCACGCTCTTCTTAGGCTTCGGGGGATTTGCGGGTGACTCTCTTTTTCTCGTTTTTTCTTTAGAAGACTTCACAACCTCTTCTTCGTCATCCAGAGCTGGCCGCATAGCAACGGTGTCTCCAAGACCTACAAAAAATTGAAGTAAATATACCATAAAGAGAAGTACAACAAAACGAACAAGGAGCTCACCATGGTTTTTGGCCTCCCATAGACCTTTGGCCAAATCTCGCTAGCAACGCTCCGAATAAAAGGAAGCGGAAGCTAGCTTTTGGACCCAGCCTTCGAGGTCCAGGACCCCACCAGGAAACCAAGCGGTGGATGCGCGATCGGAAAGGGGTTAGATCAAAGAGTAGGATAAAACTGAGAAAAAGAAAAGAAAGCAGGGTATAAACTTGCTATGTACTTACGCTTCATGTTCCACTCCTCGGGAAACGACATCCAGCGTGAATGGGTAGGTATATACGCTCAAGTAACCCGCTTTATATGTAGTGATGTCCTCCTCAGAGGAAGGAATCACTACTTCCTTTTTCTCCCACTTGTAGTCTTCCCTTACTTGCGCAAGCTTGTCCTTGGTTATCAAACAAGCATACCGAGACATGGGCTCACATCGACCTGGTGTCGACAAAGGTTTCTCGATTTTAAAATCGGATGTTATTTCACACGGCATGGGGAAGCACTCCTCAATTCGAGGGGGCACCACCGGTTTGACCTTGGTCGGTCGAGAAGATAAAGAAGCCTTTTCTTTTTGGGGAACCAGATTAGAGGTTTTAGCCATCGCGATACAGAAATCTAAGAAAATGGAGAATGTTGATAGGAAAATAGAAGAAAAGGAAGAATTAAAGGAAATTGAAAGAGTTAACAAAACTTTGAGAACAATATGAGAATAAAGTTTGCAAAGGTGTGAAGTTTATCTATTTATAGGGGTCGTGTAACCGTACTTTGGAAGACAAAAGGCCGTCCGTCAACTGCCTCCAATTAATGACTTTGGGAACGCACAAAAGTAACTTTTCATTCACTTCAGCCGCTGATGTCACAAGACTGGCATCAGGATCGAGGCGTCAAAGATTAATCCATTTTTATCAACCTATTTCGAGTTCGAGCGAGTGCTAGCTCAGCTACTCAGCCCACGGGCTACCTGATTTTGAGAAAATTCTCACTCGGGGACAGTCTACAGAGCCTAAGGGCTAAATTTAATTCAAATTTGAAACCTTGCTCTCACTCAGGTCGAACTGTCACGACCCAATGTCTAACCATGGTCGTGATGGTGCCTATCGTGTTACAAGGCAAGCCTATTCCCAAAATATTACTACTAGTTTGATTATAAGAATTTAATAAAATATTTCCAATAATATAATTCCTGATAAATTAAACCAACTCTAAATATAAATAATATAAAATACGAAAACGAGTCCCAAATATCGGGGTGTCACTAAGTCATGAGCGTCTAAAACTATGAACTAAGATATATAAATGTCTAAAAGAAAAAAATGACAAAAAGAGTAACGAGGTCCTGCGGACGCTGGCAGCTACCTTGCAATCTCTACAGATAGTCGGCCTGAACTCAACGAACTCACCTGGATCTGCACATAAAGTGCAGGGTGTAGTATGAGTACAACCACCTCAGTAGTAACAGAAATAACTAAGGAACTGAGCAGTAATGACGAGCTAAGTAAAAGAGTCCAATTATTTATTTTCCACAATTTTAAAAATAATAGCAGGAATAAACAAGTAAATTTCATAACTCAATAAATGCCACAAAGAAATTTAACAGATAAATGCAGCAACAGCAAAAGTAAATGCAACCTCACAGCAATGTCACTCCATCACTCAGCACTCGCACTCAACACTCAACACTCAACACTCAATACACTCAACACTCTGCGCTCACTGGGGGTGTGTACAGACTCCGGAGGGGCTCCCAAAGCCCAAGCGCTAAGCACGGACAACTCACGTGCCATTATATCAATACCTGGATCCGCACGGTCAACTCACGTGCTACGCGGACAACTCACGCGCTATGGTATCAATACCTGGACCCGCACGGTCAACTCACGTGCTACGCGGACAACTCACGCGCTATGGTATTAATATCCTCACAACCAGGCCCTAGCCCTTACTCAACCATGTACCTCACCAGCCTCACCATCATCAACAAATAAGGGCACACAGCCCACATCAAGTATCACATCATATTAGCAAATAATAGAGACTGAGGTAAATATGTACAATAATTCTTATGACTAAGTACAAATAATGTGAGCATGAATAAAACCTAAGCATGATCTCTAACATGAAGGCAAACAAGTTCAACAACAAGTAAACACATAACCACAGATAATAGCTTTTAGGCCTGGCCTCACGGGACGGACCAAGTCTCAATCCCCCGCGGTGTAGTGGGTATCACTACCAAACAATCATATGAAATCAATTTTCCGGTTTATACCCTCAAAGCCAGAGTTAAAACTGTTACTTACCTCAACAGCGTAAGATCCTACTCCGGGATGTCCTCGTCCCTCTACTCGGTCTCCAAAAGCTTCGAATCTAACCATAATCAGAATACTACTATCAACATAGTCTAAAGAATCGAATTACACAATAAAACTACATAAACATGCAAAAAATCCGAAATCGGCCAAAACTCGGCCCCCGGGCCCACGTCTCGGAATCAGTCAAAAATGGCAGAATAATAATCCTCTTCCTCTCCCGAGTCTAACCATATAAAATCTGTCAAAATCGGACTCCGTTTGGTCCCTCAAATCCTCACTTAAAACTCTCCAAAACTCAAACCCTAACTCCCTCAATTTCAATTTGAAATCATCAATCAAATCCCAAATACGAAGATGGATTCATAAATTATAATCAAAATCGAGTAGAGAACACTTACCCCAATCCATATGGTGAAAATCGCCTCCAAAATCGCCCAAATTTGAGCTCCCCAACTCAAAATATGACCGAATGAACAAACCCTTGTTTTGTATATTTTTCTACCAGCTATTCTGCCTCGTTTCTCATGCCAAACGATCCCGAAACTCGTATTTTATGCCTCCAATGGATTCCTTGTGAAATTCTAGTCAAGTTATGCTTTTGAATCACTCAATTTGGCCTTATAACGAAGGAGATATGTAGGTTTTAATATTTGCAAATAGTGCAGATTTTTAAATACGCTGCTAGTGGCAAATTGGTAATTACTCTGAAAAATCTGGCAACCTAATTTTTAGTAAAATGACCATAAAATCCTCATACGATGTCAAAATTCGATGATTCTTTTTGCTACGGGTCCGTAATTACGATACGGATCTAATGCTTCGATCAAAAACGAAATCGGAGCTCATTTGTTCGATATAATATCATTTATGCTTGAAGAAACGACGTCGAAACATAAGAAAACGAGCGCAACTCAACCCAAACTTATCCGAAACTCACCCAAGGCCGTCGGGACCTCAACCAATAATTCCAACAAGTCATATATCACTATCCGAACTTAGTCAAACCTCCGAAACACCCAAAACAACACCAAAATACCAAATCAACCTCGAATTCAAGCCTAAGACTTTTAAACTTCCAACTTTTGCCAATTCAAGCCTAATTCTACCACGGACCTCCAAATTATATTTCGGACATACTCCTAAGTCTAAAATCAACCAAGGAAGCTATTCGAATCATAAAAATCCAAATCCAAATTCGTTTACTCATAAGTCAACTTCCGATTGACTTGTCTAACTTAGCTTTCTAACTAAGAGACTAAATGATCATTTCACTCCAAAACTACTTCGAACCCAAACCTACCAACTCGATACAACTCATCACAGCTGAACAACACATAAAGAAACAGAAATGAGAGAACGGGGCTACAACTCTTAGAACGAACGATCGGGTCGTTACATCCTCCCCCTCTTAAACAAACGTTCGTCCTCGAACGAGTCTAAAACATACCTGAAATCACATGATATACCACATAATTCAAACACTCACAACGATGATTTCTAATCATAGCAGCTGCCCAAAACAACCAAATGCTGGTAATATACCTCTTATCAGACAGAGCCTGAACAAGCTATATCAAGTCACAAATCAAACACCCACTAGTCCTTGCTACATCTCAAGTAAACCCTTCTCGTCACATTCGATCAATCCGAACACAATCTCGCAGTCAAATCATACTCTCCACATAGCCATCAAATCACAAATCCCACTAATAGGGACACCAACGGACATATATGTTACACCCCATGTTTTCGTACGTAAGAGTACGACATAAGTCAATTAATGTAAGCTCAGAAATGGAATCATCTTTGAAAAGTTTACAAAGTTAGTTCATCATGTTAACGTGGAGGTTACAAATTTTTAAGATCATTAATACCAAGTAGCAAGAGGGTTTGAAGGCTTAGAAGCTAAACGAATTGAAGAAAATAAGTTTCGTCGAAAATCGACAAGTTTGGAATGTTATAACATATTGTTTTGGGGTGAGACTAGGGTGATTAACATGATGAGGAGGTTAATCTATGATTTATTGTAGTCGTAGGATAGTCCTGTGTTATGTTTTTAAGACAAACGAGTTATGGAACAAAAGTTAGCAAAGATCATCACAAGTTGCATTTATAATGTGCTGAAATTTAGGTCAAATGTAGATGTACTTTTCTCCCAATATACTTGGCATAAATGGATGATCTACATATAAAATTGAAAATCTACGAGTCTAGTTTCCAACGCATTAAACCATTCGTCAATACGACATCGGAGTAGAGAGATATTCGCATTTTCGCGAGACCGCGCAAGCAGCTCCCAATGGGACCCACTTAGGTGGTGGTCGACCTACTTCACTTTATAAACGATTTGGACGCCTATTTTTCACTTATTTTCAACTCAACTTCGTCTACAAACTTCTCCTAACCCTTCTAAACAGATTCCACAAGTGTTTGAAGTGATTCCAAAGTGATTACACCATATCTCAACATCAAAACTTAGCTCTAGTGAAGAACAACACCTCTTTGAGGTTGTGTTGTCATTGAGGATTGTTGTGGGCTGTAGTTGGATGAAATTCCAAGTTGTTGCTGCTGTCTAAGTTGTTGTTGGTATATGGTATTGGAGGAGGCCCTTGTTACAAGGGAGATGCGGCCCGAATTTACGTAGACGAGCTACTAGCTTAAGTTACAGACTTAGCCTTTGTTCAACACTGATTTTGAATCTCCTTATGCTATGATAGATCGAGTTGACTTGTTTGAAGAGTTGCTTAGGAGGTATTAAGGACTCAACATGTTTAAGGTATGTCAAGGCTCTTCCTTCATTCTTTTGGCATGATCTAAAGTGAAACGAATATAAACGATACGCTATTTCATAATGAATCCACTCCTAGCAACTAAGGTTGTCCATGTTATTCTTTCCTTACAAAGTTATTCCAAGAAAGCATATATGATCCTTGAGTCCTAGTGAAGTTCATATTGATGGTATGATGTCCATAATGTTAACCAATGGTGCAATGACCTTATGTCACTCCAAAAGGTTTAGAACGTGATTCCATGAGTCCAGCATGCATTATATATGTATCTACTTTACTCTACGGAGCCGCGCTATAGTCGGCTGGATATGGCACCTATTGTGCAACCACTGATCAGTTGGGTTTACCGAGCTCCACGTGGCCGGGTACGATTCTACCGAGCCTTATGATGGCAGGGTACGTTTTTACCGAGTCCTCTTTGAGGCCGGGTATGATATGATGATGATGATGCCCAGAGAGGCGTATGTTTTTAAAAGTTTATGTATATATATGTATTATGCATTTCATGTCAGTAGCCCCCAGAGACACTCAGATGTTACAGGTTGTATCTCCTCTATCTCTCTTTACATTACTGTTCTGGTTTATGCTTTCCTGCCTTACATACTCGGTACTTTATTCGTACTGACGTCCCTTTTGCCTGGGGACGCTGCGTTTTATGCCCGCAGGTCCCGATAGACAGATTGACATTCCTCCTAGTAGGCTATCAGCTCAGCGAAGGTATTGGTGTACTCCACTTGCTCCGGAGTTGCCTATTTGGTCAGTATGCTTTGGATATGTATTGATTGGTATGGCGGAGCCCTGTCCCGACCTTTATGATTTTATGTACTCTTAGAGGCTTGTAGACAGATGTCAGGTGTATGGATACTTGTAGGGCCTTGTCGGCCTATGTTTTGAGTTTACAAATGGTCATGTCGGCCTAATAGGCCCGTATGTCACATGTATAAGTTTGTATATCATGTTGGGTCATCATACGTTAAGTATTCCCTTATGTTTTATTCTTGTTATCTCATGAAGGGTTTTCTAGCTCATTTACCCATGATAGTATGATAAGAAAGATATGTTACGTTGGTACTCGGTTGAGTAAGGCACCGGGTGCCCGTCGCGGCCCTTCGGTTTGGGTCGTGACAAAAGTGGTATGATAAGAAAGATATGTTACGTTGGTACTCGGTTGAGTAAGGCACCGGGTGCCCGTCGCGGCCCTTCGGTTTGGGTCGTGACAATATAAGCACGTGCTCACACAATCAACACCTCAGTGCTCAATCAACAGTCAAAACCCGGCCTCAAGTCCTCCAGACTGGTCCAACATCAACACACAGAAATCACATCTCGCACCTCATCCAGGGAATCATAATCCGTCGATGCACAACTGATACCGAGCGCTCATGTGCGCATACGAATGCGTGGAAGGAATTCAAAGAGTTACACTTCAAGCAAAATCAATACCGCACGATAAAAATTCAAGAAGGTGAAGTTTTCCTAAAGGTTCTGCAGCCTCTCGAAGATAAGTACAGACGTCTCCGTACCGATCTGCAAGACTCTACTAAACCCGCTCATGACTCGTGAGACCTATGTAACCTAGGCTCTGATACAAACTTGTCACGACCCAATATCTAACCATGATCGTGATGGTGCCTATCGTGTTACAAGGCAAGCCTATTCCCAAAATATTACTACTAGTTTGATTATAAGAATTTAATAAAATATTTCCAATAATATAATTCCTGATAAATTAAACCAACTCTAAATATAAATAATATAAAATACGAAAATGAATCCCAAACATCGGGGTGTCACTAAGTCATGAGCGTCTAAAACTATGAACTAAGATATATAAATGTCTAAAAGAAAAAAATGACAAAAAGAGTAACGAGGTCCTGCGGACGCTGGCAGCTACCTTGCAATCTCTACAGATAGTCGGCCTGAACTCAACGAACTCACCTGGATCTGCACATAAAGTGCAGGGTGTAGTATGAGTACAACCACCTCAGTAGTAACAGAAATAACTAAGGAACTGAGCAGTAATGACGAGCTAAGTAAAAGAGTCCAATTATTTATTTTCCACAATTTTAAAAATAATAGCAGGAATAAACAAGTAAATTTCATAACTCAATAAATGCCACAAAGAAATTTAACAGATAAATGCAGCAACAGCAAAAGTAAATGCAACCTCACAGCAATGTCACTCCATTACTCAGCACTCGCACTCAGCACTCAACACTCAACACTCAACACACTCAACACTCTGCGCTCACTGGGGGTGTGTACAGACTCCGGAGGGGCTCCCAAAGCCCAAGCGCTAAGCACGGACAACTCACGTGCTACCATATCAATACCTGAATCCGCACGGTCAACTCACGTGCTACGCGGACAACTCACGCGCTATGGTATCAATACCTGGACCCGCACGGTCAACTCATGTGCTACGCGGACAACTCACGCGCTATGGTATTAATATCCTCACAACCAGGCCCTCGGCCTCACTCAGTCATGTACCTCACTAGCCTCACCATCATCAACAAATAAGGGAACACAGCCCATATCAAGTATCACATCATATTAGCAAATAATAGAGACTGAGGTAAATATGTACAATAATTCTTATGACTAAGTACAAATAATGTGAGCATGAATAAAACCTAAGCATGATCTCTAACATGAAGGCAAACAAGTTCAACAACAAGTAAACACATAACCACAGATAATAGCTTTTAGGCCTGGCCTCACGGGACGGACCAAGTCTCAATCCCCCGCGGTGTAGTGGGTATCACTACCAAACAATCATATGAAATCAATTTTCCGGTTTATACCCTCAAAGCCAGAGTTAAAACTGTTACTTACCTCAACAGCGTAAGATCCTACTCCGGGATGTCCTCGTCCCTCTACTCGGTCTCCAAAAGCTTCGAATCTAACCATAATCAGAATACTACTATCAACATAGTCTAAAGAATCGAATTACACAATAAAACTACATAAACATGCAAAAAATCCGAAATCGGCCAAAACTCGGCCCCCGGGCCCACGTCTCGGAATCAGTCAAAAATGGCAGAATAATAATCCTCTTCCTCTCCCGAGTCTAACCATATAAAATCTGTCAAAATCGGACTCCGTTTGGTCCCTCAAATCCTCACTTAAAACTCTCCAAAACTCAAACCCTAACTCCCTCAATTTCAATTTGAAATCATCAATCAAATCCCAAATACGAAGATGGATTCATAAATTATAATCAAAATCGAGTAGAGAACACTTACCCCAATCCATATGGTGAAAATCGCCTCCAAAATCGCCCAAATTCGAGCTCCCCAACTCAAAATATGACCGAATGAACAAACCCTTGTTTTGTATATTTTTCTACCAGCTATTCTGCCTCGTTTCTCATGCCAAACGATCCCGAAACTCGTATTTTATGCCTCCAATGGATTCCTTGTGAAATTCTAGTCAAGTTAGGCTTTTGAATCACTCAATTTGACCTTATAACGAAGGAGATATGTAGGTTTTAATATTTGCAAATAGTGCAGATTTTTAAATACGCTGCTAGTGGCAAATTCGTAATTACTCTGAAAAATCTGGCAACCTTAATTTTAGTAAAATGATCATAAAATCCTCATACGATGTCAAAATTCGATGATTCACTTTTTTGCTACAGGTCCGTAAATTACGATACGGATCTAATGCTTCAATCAAAAACGAAATCGGAGCTCATTTGTTCAATATAATATCATTTATGCTTGAAGAAACGGCGTCGAAACATAAGAAAACGAGCGCAACACAACCCAAACTTATCCGAAACTCACCCAAGGCCGTCGGGACCTCAACCAATAATTCCAACAAGTCATATATCACTACCCGAACTTAGTCAAATCTCCGAAACACCCTAAACAACACCAAAATACCAAATCAACCTCGAATTCAAGCCTAAGACTTTTAAACTTCCAACTTTTGCCAATTCAAGCCTAATTCTACCACGGACCTCCAAATTATATTTCGGACATACTCCTAAGTCTAAAATCAACTAAGGAAGCTAATCAAATCATAAAAATCCAAATCCAAATTCGTTTACTCATAAGTCAACTTCCGATTGACTTGTCTAACTTAGCTTTCTAACTAAGAGACTAAATGATCATTTCACTCCAAAACTACTTCGAACCCAAACCTACCAACTCGATACAACTCAACACAGCTGAACAACACATAAAAAAACAGAAATGAGAGAACGGGGCTACAACTCGTAGAACGAACGATCGGGTCGTTACACGAACTCAAGCATCGGTGTCTCAAGCTCGCATCAAATCAACTTAATCTTGGCTCGAGGGCTAACAAAAACCTTAAGGGGTGTTATATTGATCGATTAAAACTCAAGGGTATATTATGTTCTGAATCCAGTGATCGAGCCAGTCACCAAAGTTATGCCATTGAATTTTTTCGCAGATAAAGATGGAATGAAAAATGCAACACGAGCAAAAAGTAAGACAAAGAGATCCTTTTATATTTACAAGAGATGGTTACAAAATATAACTACAATATCAATGAAGGGAGTTCACGCAGGAACAAAGAAACAAGAAACAAAGGCTAACAACCTAATCTACTCTCAGGCCGCATCCTCGAGAGCACCATCTTCGGGAAACCTCCTCCCCGCGGACTCCACTTCTGATCTTTCAAAAATGTCTGTACGTCCGAAGAGATTTAGGGCAGAAACCCCTCGATGAATATAACTATATTACTAGCAACAGGGATTGAGCATTCCGTTGAGATTTTGGGACATAATCCACTAAAAAAGGAGCAGCAAAAGAAAAGACCAGAAGATGTAGATTCACCTTTGATCACGGCCAACTCTAGTCCTAAAAAGGATAAGCAGTCGCTGCAAATATAATCCGGTCTAAAAGTCCGGAGTCGAATCCCACAGAGAACTAAGGCTTAGCTATATCTGTTTAATATCACTAAGAAGACAAGTTTGAACAATTTCCTAAATTATAAAGATTGAGATTTATATTTCTAACTAATTAACTAGCAAATACTACAAAGCGGTAAAATTATCAACTAACGAGACAAAGGGTTGGAGACTAAATTAAGGAGGCTAGAGTTATGATTTCCTCAATTGTCGGAACCTTACAGCTATGTTCCCTACAATTTCGCCAATGTATTCTCTATTGATCGTGAGCTCTTTAGGTGCCGTAATTCTCTCTAGAGCAACTACAACAATTTACTAGACATATTCTCTCGAACAACACTAGTTGACTTCATCTAACCGCTCACTATGACCACGTTAGGGCTTTATTATTTCTAAACCTACCTTTAAACTCAGTGTATTGATTTCTCACATACGTTAGGAGTGACGTTGTTCAACAACCACCTAAATACGTATCCTTTCTCAAGCAACACATAATAAATATGCACATTCAATCGATGTCCATTCAATCAAAAACAATAAACACGTAGTTGAATAAGTAGGAAAATCCAATGGCTCAATTATATAAAACCATAACAAGAATTTATCCTACAAAAGGTTCCATCAAACCCTAGAAAACGAATTAGCTATTCATAATAGTATGTAAAACTACAATACCAAAAGTCATAACCAACAATAAAAGATAGGAAGAGGAAGGAAAAACTCATAGAAGAATTCCCCGCCTTGCTCCTATTGTGTCTCTTCCTCCCTAGGTCGAATCTGTGTCAAAAATTGGTCTCCTTAGCCTCTTTAGGTCTCAATTATGTCAAAAGTGTGTCCAACCTCTCAAAATACTATTTTTTCATGTATATATACCAAGTAGGGCCGGGCCCAAACAATTATACCTTCTCCTACATGAAAAAGGACAAGTTTCCAGGCCTGGACGTCCGTGGCCGCGGTTCGGGCGCGGTAGTTTGCAAGTCTACTGTTTCAGTCCGCGTCAGGTCCGCGGTCGAGATTTCGACCGCGTTTTTCACCCTGTTCCGTTTGAAACTTGGAAAAATGTAAAACTTGAAAGTTGTAGCCCTTTGAGCTATCTTTCCAACTATATATTGTGGAGCGCAAATGGAGTTTGGAGCGAAAAGTTATGTGTACTTTACTAAACAGTGCGCAATATGACTACTCGATTTTTCGTTTTGTTGCTCTATCATCCATTGATCCCGGAATACGATCCCGGCTTAATTCCTTGGGCTTTTACTCAGACTTCAAAGCTCCAAATCACTTGAATTCATTCCATAACATCTACATAGCTCGGAATCACTCCTACAAGGCATAAAACACACAATTAGTACAAGACACTAGCGATTAAAGCTCAAACTTAATTAAAGTGCAGTAAATTTGAGTGCAATAAGCGACTAAAATACGTAATTATAGCCTATCATCAACCTTCTATCATAAGAAAAATCAAAAGGGTTACAAGATACACAAGAAACGATCCAAGAATTTTTATCCTTGGGACATTGTTCCAGGGTGGGATGCAAAAGTTAGAAGATGACAGTGCCACCTCATTCCATGGAGAGCAAGAATGAAGTGCTACACCAGGTTGAAGTTAAGAGAGATGAGCAGTAGTGAAAAGTTTGCGTATTTCTGGTGCGAGATGGATTCGTCGTCCTTCTCGCGTTGTTTCAAATTGAAGTTTTGAGAAAGAGAACCTTGGCATAACTGGTAAAATTGCTACCATGTTACCTTGTGTTCGTAGGTTCGAACCATGAAAATAGACGACTAAAAAAGGAAGCAAAGAAGGGAAAAGATCAAAAGTAGATAAAGATGGGTAAAGTACAGTTCTTAGTTTAACAGAATAGCCTCCTATTTATAGGAAGGCAATGACGGATCGGCGGCGCTAGTGACCAACCAACACTGACACACATTTGATGTTTTGGGAAGAGCGCCGACGTGACATCTCCGATCATTTCAAGTGCCTACGTCACGAGCGTGACATCATCATGAGAAGCTCAGGGAGGTCGAGATAAAAAACGTTTCTTATCATTTTATTTTAAGAAATGCGGGGACTATTTGTATACGGTCGAGATCAAATGCCTTCGACTATATGCTTGAGAGGCCGTCCGATGTTCGAGTCCGGGTAAGGCCAGGTTCGAGCTCAAGGAACCGGACCCGAGTTCGAAGGCGAAGCATGATGCATACTGAGGTCGGGCATGTTCTACCCCGAAATAGTACCGTTATGGATTTGTACCAGAACGATCTAGATTCTTGCCACGTCCCCAGAATCATGGCGCAAATTACTGAGTAGGATCGTACAATTCCATACTAGACGGTTAGACAGCTGTAATAAGAATATTCCCTACTGTAAATAAAAATATTCCTTATTTAGGGTTCCCCCATTATATAAAGGGTACCCCAATCATTTGTAAGACTATCTTTTACTGAGCAAAGAATATACTCTCTACCTTTTTGCCTGTTGTTCATCAGAATTGTCCCTTAGATTAATTGTTCTTGCTTTGATTTTATTATTTCATCGTTCTTACTGCCCTAAGACACCCCGAGGTCACCGTCTCGAGGTCACTGCTGCTAACTAACATTGGTTTGATTCACTTCTATCTTTCATTTCTACTTCATATTTCTTGATTATTAATTGGTATTGAACTAAATCACATATCTTTAAAATCACTAATCAAATTTAATTGTTACTCATACTTTTGGAGGTAAACAGAACTATCTTCATATTTATCTAGGAACAGCTACGTACGTACCTGCCTGCGTTTGAGAAAAGATTTTGGAGAAAAGTTCTAATATGGCGGCCTAGATATTGCTAGTTAGTGGAGTTTGGATCTATGTTGCGCGCTCACTCCAAAAATGAGATTGCACTCGGATCTTTCAAAAATATATTATTTTTGGAGAATCCGATACGCACCTATAATATTTTCGGAATGTCCGAGCAACATAGGTTTGGATTGTGCCGAGTGTTAAGATGTGATTATTCATTCTCTACCAAAATAGTACAATACTTGCTACTTTGAAATGCTGGTTGACACCTTGCTGAACGGGCCCAAACGGAAAGAAGTCATAAGGAGTCGGTGCAAAATGGGCAAAGGAATGATGGCACGTTAATGTATGGTGGCCATCCAAAAAGTGACCTCTTTTCCATTTACTTTCCTGGTGCCATGAGAACGCACTGCACCCCATAAATTTTCTGAAAATCATCTCTATATATATATATATATATATATATATATATATATATATATATATATATATATATATATATATATATGCGAAATGTCGTTCGCCTTTTTTACCCTTCAAGAATAGATTTTATGTTGGACAATACTGTAATTTAAGTTAATTTCCTATTATTTAGGACTTCAAAATCAACTAGAATTTTGATTATTAAATTTTCCTTATTTGAACTTTGATTAGATTCCTAACATTTAGGTTACATAAATCTTTTTCTTATTTTACTTGTGTAAATTAATAGCTTCTTCTTACACGTTCATTATTTATTTATCATAATAGATCTATTCTAAGTATTGAAGTTGACTATATATACAGTCTAAACTAAAATATGTAGACACATTAGTAAGAAAGTATCTTCAAGTAAGTTTACAAACAACATGGCTACATTTGAAAATAATAATAATTTATAGTAATAATAAATATTACAATATACTTTAAGTTTTTTTTACATGTTGTAATATTTACTTATATCAAATAAAAAGCTCAATTACAATATTGGATAAGTAAAGCGTATATATGATACTCGAATTTATAAATTGAAACTAATAGCAATAAATTATAGTAAAAAATTTTAAGTTAGTTTTAAGTAAATCTTCCTACATATTTCCTTAAAATCTTTCCTTATTTAAACATGTAGGTAGTCATAATATTCAAAATTTTAAAATTAATTATTATAATTATAATACCTTATATATTACTCTTTAGAATATTGATATAATTTTATCCAGTATAAAATTTATTTTAAAGAGTAAAAAGATTGATTAAAATTTTGTGAAATTAATTTTGAATGAAAATTCAATACAAGAGATTGATCGATTTTTTTATCCTTTAAACATATATTTTACCTTAGATAAAATTATCATTTAATTATTTTTTTTTAATATTTTAACACTTTGATATCAACTAAAATTTTGCTTATTAAATCTTTTTTATTTTAACTATATAGGAAACACTAATATTTACTCTTTTTAACCAAATTTAGTGGTAGTATTTAATTGAGCACGAAGTCTAAAAAATGCATGTACATAACTCACTACGGTTAAATCTTAACTCACTCCACAAGTAACTGAGCACGAAGATTTCCACAAGTAACCTGTACATAACTCACTACGGTTAATTTAAGGTTTCACGTATTAATTTTGATGATAACAAACCAATATAAATCAAAGAATATTTATTTGTGGCAATCTTAATTTTGTACAGGTTTATTCAAGAAAGAAGATGCTAGTAAAGATCCAAACAAATATGGGAAAGAGAATATCATGTGATGAATTATCAAGGAAGATTACTTTCAGAGATTTAATCTCCAAGCATCGTAGTAGGATAAATATTTGAAAGTGAAAATTCAAATATTGAATGGCTTACTACAATATCAAAATAAGAATCTATGGAAATTATGAATGGTAAGTTCTTCAACATCTTGAAAGGAAAGTTGCTAAAATCATGCAGAAGATCTGTTATTTTGTGGAAGGAAAATACTATATGGAAGAGATACTACAAGGCCAAGGAAGGATATATTTTTATGGAATGAAAATATATTATGGGTATAGTATATTTTATATTATGAAAAGAGATATCATGTCAAGTACTACAAGGAATTGACCAAATCTTGCATTTAAGGAATGCTGCACAAAGAAGCCTATTTACTACGTATGAGATGGAAAGTATTGTTCTTATGGAAAGAAGCATGGGTTATGGAGTCAATCAATAATTACTACAATCATGAAAAGTAAATCATGGGATTTTGATTTAATCATCATGACTTATTGGAGGAAAATGAGGAATATTTTGAAGAAGAATCTTTAAGCAAAGAAACGTAATTATGCATTGGAGACTTGGAAGGCTTAAGGTCCAAAGTTATAAAAAGGATTAAAGAAAGAAGGTGGAATTACTTACTACCTTTCCTTATTGCAATCAACAGATCGAGCACTTAATTACTTATGCTTCAAAAGGAAAAGTCCATTCAGAATATAAGGAACAACACAATATATGAAATCAAATTAAAGTGGTCAAATATTCCATAACGTGAAAGGAGATATGGAAAAATTTTCCATTGAAGGAAGATATCAGGATGCATGACTCTCTTCATATAAGGAACAAATTTGTGAAAATCAAGGAATTCTCTTGTGCCATATAATCCGGTAGAAGACCAAGGAAAGAAATTCAACGGGCTTGAAAGACGACTCGACAATCGTCCAGATTCATACGGAGCTGTTAAGGAAAGACCAAATTCATAATATATCTCAATGTTAGAAAGGGAAGATTCAGTCAGAGTTCAAAAGGAAAGAAAAGGCTGTCCAAATTCAAAGAGAATCCATTGATCTCATTACTTAAGGAAAAATATATCCTGGCAGTAATATTTCTGAAGAAGGGACAAAGCCAACAATCAAGGAATCATCAGTAACGGCTAGTTCCAGGCAATATCTATAAATACGAGAATGCTCCAGTAAAGAAGCACGCAGCCTTCTATACAATTGTCTATCCAACTATAAGTTCTTTATTCTACTCTTAACAAGCATTGTAATTCACTTTAGTAGATTTACTGCGTACACAAAAGAGAGAAGAGAGAAAAAAATTGGAGAGGCGGTGTGTCCGGAGAGGTTGTGTCATTGTTCGTTTCTTTGGTGAGCGAGTGAAAACCAAAGGGTCGTTGTTGGTGAGCGAGTGAAAACCAACCCTGTAAATGTTGGTGATGAACATTGAAAATCACACAAGCTGTACTCAACACAAATTACAAAGAGCTCAAGAGATAACATCCTTGCAACCCAAGGAGACTGGATTAGGATACCACATTGGTTCCGAACCAGTATAAAATTCCTGATGTCATTTACTTTATCGCTCTTATACTCTATTTTGTACCTCTACTGTTTATTGTGATTAACACTTGTTTGAATCGAAAGGACTAACTGTTCTATGCAGGCTGTCTCCGCATAAGTCGACTAGGTCTGAAGAGTAGTCGACTAGAAATTGAAAAAGGCTACAATTCATCCCCCCTCCCACTTGTACTTTCAATTGGTATCAGAGCAGGTCTTACATCTTTTTTTTTTTTGCTTAACAGCAAGTGAGAAGAGATCCATGGCAGGTCATCAAATTATTGGAACCGTACTTCAAGAGGGATACTCAACAAGAAGGCCATCGTACTTTAATAGTCAATACTATAGCCATTGGAAAGAAAGAATGAAGGCTTATGTCCAATCAATAGATTATCGAGCCTGGCTAGTTATTCAGAATGGACCAAGACCTATTCCGAACAACAGTGATGGAAAGAAGCTTGTAAAAAAGGAATCCTATTTGACTATACAAAAGAACAGTTGGATATTATGCAAACAAATGCTAGAGCAATCAACATGCTCTATTGTGCGATTAGTGAAGAGGGATATGAGAAAATATCCACTTGTGAGACTGCTAAAGATATATGGGACAAATTGGAAAATATCCACGGGGACGCCAACAAAGTAAAGGAAATTGAACCCACGTCAATTCTTGAAGAATCCAAAAGTGGTGAAAATCGAGAAGACGTGACCGTAATACCCAGGACGAGAAAAAGGAAGAGTGGAAAGAAGCAGAATAGAAAATCTCAATCCATCCAGAATCATCAAAAGAAATGGAAGAGTGAGGTTCAACAACAAGAGAACATATGCTGCTATAAATGTGGTAAACCTGGACATATGAAATTAATATGTCCCAGCCTCAAGAAGAAAAATCATAGAATCTCAACTTGGAGCGACGAGGATGATCAAAAAGAAATGACAAAAATATGTCTCAAGAAAAGAAGGGAAACTGACGAGGTGTGCTTTAATGCTATTCTGGATTGTGATTTCAAGAAAAAGAATCAAAAATCATGGAGCGACGAGGATGAATCTGAAGAAGAAAACAATCACGAAAGAATGGAGAATCAATGTTTCATGGAAATGGGAGAAATTAACAAGGTATGTCACACTTCTATTACGTATTGCGATAACTGTGATAAATTGCAGGATGATATGGAATTGGTTTTCAAGAACTTTATGAAAGTTCTAAATGAATATCATAAGTTGAGGAAGGAGAAGAAGAATTGGGAGATCCAACTTGAAGAATATAAGAAGTTGACACATGAGAAGAATGATTGGGAGATCCAACTTGAAGAATACAACAAGTTGAGAAATAAAAATAATGAGTGGGATATTCGGCTTAAAGAATATCTGGTGGAGAACAACTTACTTCAAGAAGAAAATTTTAAGCTTCACAAACAAATTAGCAGCTTGCACAAATCCCCCAGCCACTATTTTGATCGATCAAAGTCGTCTCCTTGGCTTAACAGCTATAAGTCGACTGAAAAAGGATCTACTGGTAAACGTCTTACTTTGAACAAGTTGACTGAGGAAAGCTCTAAGTCAACTAATCAGGCAGCTGCAGGTAAACACTCTTATTCTCATATTACATGCCACTATTGTGGCAATTCTGGACATAATGTATTTGCATGTAATTATGGCAAAAGTTATGTTAGATCAAAATATATTTGGAGACCAAAACAGTTACATGCATCTCGAATTATCCAATCTAAAATCATGAAGGACCCAAAAAGATTTGGGTACGAAAAATAAATTAATCTGTTTTGCAGGAATTCTGAGTCCAGCCATAAAGAGGGATAAATGAAATTTGCATAATGGCTGGTCAAGGCACATACTTAAAAATGCTTCAATGTTCATACATAATCTACAAATGATGAAGGAACTATTACATGTGATGGTAAAGCTTAAGTGATTGGTATCACTAAAGGTTATTCAAATTCCTTCGGATGCATTATAAGGTGGCGCGTATCTAGTAATATTTTTTGGTTAAATATAATATGATATGTACAACTACATATTGCTTGAGTCGACTTACTACGCCATACTACTCTTATATTTGGTGTTAATCATATCCTTGACTTAGAGATTTTGAATAGAACAAATTTGTATTTTACATGAACCATGTCATTTGTATAAGCATTATGATAAGCAAGCATGCATGCATTCCTTTCATATAGTTGTGAGCTTAAGATAATTTGTGAAGAGAATTACTTCTTATACCTTTTATCTTGATGAAAGTTTCTATATTCCATTCAAATTTGAGAAGGTTGTTTTATCTTGATGCCTCGGTAACTTATGCATGTGGAGATACTCGACTATTCCTAAGACTCAAAAGCTTGGAAGGTACATATATATGTTTCTATTGATGATTATCCTTACTTTTGCATAGGTCGTTTTTTTATAAGAAAATAATGCATTTGCAATGATCATCAATGTGTGTTTGTTTGACATTTTCTTGCAACAAGCATGATCTTTCACATTTTTAGTTTGATGCCTCAGTTAAAAGCAGACTTGAAAAGAAAGCATCATTCTTGCATAAATTGTCATCATTGGTTTATATGCGCTTTAATATTTTTCATTGGATCTTATCTTGAATGAAATTCTGTCTGAGCTATGGGAAGGAAGAAAAATCAATTTTTTGGTTATCTTATTTCCTTTGGTTGCAACTGTCTTGGATGGAGAATTAGAGTGGATAGCTTGAAATAAATTGCTAGTGACACATCTATACTAGTTGAACTAGACAGTCATGAAGAAGCATTAAACGATGAATGTTGGATTCTAGTAATACAAGATTTGTTGAGCGAAGGTGAAAGAATCAACAATATGAAAATCCAGTACCAAGCAAATGAGCTGCAATCTGGATATCTAAATCCGGATAAGATTGGTAAGGTTGTAAAAATTATGTGTAGCCCAAGGTTTCACAACAAGAAGGTATGTTTCTTCCTTGAGAGTTTTGTTAGAATATCATTCTTCATGTGCTTATTACAAAGTTTGTAAAGTATTTTTGTATGGATGTTGAAATTTAAATGGTTTTAAAACTGCATAACATTATTCTCTAGCCTCTCTCTGGAATTGAAAGTTTTTTTTGAATCACATTTATGTGACTAAGACTAGTTACCATTTGAAACAAATTCATGTTCATCATCTGATGATTATTCTTTCTAAAGATGTATTTACAAGAGCATATTTTTGTTTTGTAATACTAACCGAAAGTATGTCAAGCATTTTTAAGCCTCTGGTAGATGGTCGAGTTGGAAATGAGTATAATGGAGAATGTACCTTATCTTCACATTCCAAATAATGTGAAGCAAGGAGAAAATTAGTAAGTCCAACGATCGATTAAAGTACCAAGGTATGACTGGCTCTCTATTGCATTTTTATGACAAATATTTTGGTATACCTGATCCCATAATATCTTTATAGTTCCACAAAAGATCTTTGGTTGATTCTAAATTATAGATTATTATATGCAAGAACTAATTGCTTTGATCTAGTAGGATACTTTCAGATGCAGGCAACAAAGTGGACTGAAATAGAAAAAATGGCATGGAAATTATTTTAATTCTCATGAAAAAGACAAAATAGAGCACAAGGAAAAACATGTGTCATTAGATTGCTTGTGATAGAAAGTATTTTGAAAATCTGTTTGGAGGACATTGACCATCATCTTGCAGATATTTCCTCACATTTATGAAAGAAAGTGGTATGGAAATGATATCCTAGTGTATCCTTTTTGGTAAAAATGATTTGTTATCTTGTTATCTCTTTTATGTTTATTATTAGTGTGATTTCAAGTCTATGATAGCATGTCTACAGTTCGATTCTATTAGAACTATTTTTAAATAGATTCAAAATTGTGTCGTCCTACTCTATGCTTTTAGATCGAATAATTCTCTTCAAATATTTGAAATTGTTTTTGGTTGACCTAAAATAAACTAAAATTCCTCATGTTTCGTATGGTCAGCAATGGTTTGGTTACTCAAAGTTTTTCCAACGGAATCAAACATTTGGTATTGATTGCTTAGTGTTTATTATACATGTCGTTGGTTTTGCTGGATGATGGATTGAGAGATTCTTGGTTTTATTCAAATAAATTGAGCGAATGCTTTATTATTGGTTCTAGTAATGTATATTCTATTCCACCCTTTTGATGATGATAAAAGGGGGAGAAAATAATGTGTACAAAAGCTCGAAAATTCAGGTAGAATGTATGGAGACAGGGGGAGCATAATTGAGGAATGCACAATTGATGTACTACATGCATTTCGAGAAGAAGACTTCAGGGAAGTAACCAGTTTATCTAGCTTATAGCTTATCACTGCCTGTAATTACGTCTTTGATTATAATTGCTTATTTTGTACTCAATAATTTGCCATCATAAAAAAGGGGGAGATTGTTAGCTTCAAGTTTTCACGTATTAATTTTGATGATAACAAACCAATATAAATCAAAGAACATTTACTTGTGGAAATCTTAATTTTGTACAGGTTTATTCAAGAAAGAATATGCTAGTAAAGATCCAAACAAATATGGAAAAGAGAATATCATGTGAAGAATTATCAAGAAAGATTACTTTCAGAGATTTAATCTCCAAGCGTCATAGTAGGATAAATATTTGAAAGTGAAAATTCAAATATTGAATGGCTTACTACAATATCAGAATAAGAATCTATGAAAATTATGAATGGTAAGTTCTTCAACATCTTGAAAGGAAAGTTGCTAAAATCATGCAGAAGATCTATTATTTTGTGGAAGAAAAATACTATATGGAAGAGATACTACAAGGCCAAGGAAGGATATATTTTTATGGAATGAAAATATATTATGGGTATAGTATATTCTATATTATGAAAAGAGATATCATGTCAAGTACTACAAGGAATTGGCCAAATCTTGCATTTAAAGAATGCTGCACAAAGAAGCCTATTTACTACGTATGAGATGGAAAGTACTGTTCTTATGAAAAGAAGCATGGGTTATGGAGTCAATCAATAATTACTACAATCATATAAAAGTAAATCATGGGATTTTGGTTTAATCATCATGACTTATTGGAGGAAAATGAGGAATATTTTTGAAGAAGAATCTTTAAGCAAAGAAACATAATTATGCACTGGAGACTTGGAAGGCATAAGGTCCAAAGTTATAAAAAGAATTAAAGAAAGAAGGTGGAATTACTTACTACCTTTGCTTAATACAATCAACAGATCGAGCACTTAATTACTTATGCTTCAAAAGGAAAAGTCCATTCAGAATATAAGGAACAACACAATATATGGAATCACATCCATATAAAGTGGTCAAATATTCCATTACGTGAAAGGAGATATGAAAAACTTTTCCATTGAAGGAAGATATCAGGATGCATGACTCTCCTCATATAAGGAACAAATTTGTTGAAATCAAGGAATTCTCTTGTGCCATATAATCCGGTAGAAGACCACGGAAAAAAATTCAACTGGCTTGAAAGACGACTCGACAATCGTCCAGATTCATACGGAGCTGTCAAGGAAGGACCAAATTCATAGTATATCTCAATGTTAGAAAGGGAAGATTCAGTCAGAGTTCAAAAGGAAAGAAAAGGCTGTCCAAATTCAAAGAGAATCCATTGATCTCATTACTTAAGGAAAAATATATCCTGGCAGTAATATTTCTGAAGAAGGGACAAAGCCAAAAATCAAGGAATCATCAGTAACGGCTAGTTCCTGGCAATATCTATAAATACCATAATACTCCAGTAAAGAAGCACACAGCCTTCTATACAATTGTCTATCCAACTACAAGTTCTTTATTCTACTCTTAACAAGCATTGTAATTCACTTTAGTAGATTTACTTTGTACACAAAAGAGAGAAGATAGACAGAAAAATTGGAGAGGCGGTGTGTCCGGAGAGGTTGTGTCATTGTTCGTTTCTTTGGTGAGCGAGTGAAAACCAAAGGGTCGTTGTTGGTGAGCGAGTAAAAACCAACCCTGTAAACGTTGGTGATGAACGTTGAAAATCACACCAGCTGTACTCAACACAAATTACAAAGAGCTCAAGAGATAACATCCTTGCAACCCAAGGAGACTGGATTAGGATACCACATTGGTTCCGAACCAGTATAAAATTCCTGGTGTCATTTACTTTATCGCTCTTATACTATATTCTGTTCCTCTACTGTTTATTGGGATTAACACTTGTTTAAATCGAAATGACTATTAGTTCTATGCAGGCTGTCTCCGCATAAGTCGACTAGATCTGAAGAGTAGTCGACTAGAAATTAAAAAAGGCTACAATTCACCCCTTTTGTACTTTCATATTTTAACGCAGAAAATCATATATGAGACTCCATTTAACAGATATTGAGGTGTTTGTTTGAACGATATATCACCTTTTTAACTCATTAGGCTGAGATATGTTGCTGTAGTTTTCTTTTTTCTTATATCTGAATTTGTAAAATTTTACTTTTGTAAATATGGATGGTAATTGGTATTTGATGTTTATTCTAATAATTATTAAACAGCATAACTAATTCACTATCTACTTTCTCATATTCTTACTTTATCATCTTTCTACTACGACTAATATCTTCTTTATTATAATTAATTTGTTTGTCATTTTCCACTGTTGATCATGTATCTTTCCTCCTCTTTTGCATTTCTTTGATAGTTGATTTGCATATGTTTGTTTAAATTGAAGGTAGTTTCTTTGGTAATTTATTATTAGTAAAAAATAAAATACTGGTGCACATCGACAAATGTGAATTGGCAAGTGGCTTTATACGCGAGATACTACATTTCATTATCACACTACTTTTATATTTTACTAGTATACATACTCGCACAGTGCGCGGATTATTTTAATATGTCACGATTCAAATCCCAAACCCGGCCGTGATGACCTCTCTCGTGAAGACAAGGCCAGCCAGGCCAATACAGAACACCTCTTTTAAGCAGTTATTTACCATTAAGCAATTACGAAGCATGATTTAATAATAATAAATTCGCGGAAATATAGATAATAATAGAACCATCCCGTCACAGCCCAAACCGGGGTGTCACAAGTCACGACCATCTATCAGAAAGTAAATTCACTACAAAGTCTAATGTTATACAAAATCGGAATAACAAACAAGGAAAAGAAAAATGGTGCTGCGAACGCTGGCAGTCACCTCCTTGACTCATATAACCCTGCCTCTGATCAGCCAAAACCCGCTACCGGGTGAATCGATACTGCATCTGCACGTGAGGTGCAGGGAGTAAAGTGAGTACTCTAATTCAGTGAGTAATAAAGGTAAATAACAACTGAGCAGTAAGAAATCACGTAAAGCACACCATCACACTATATGGAAGCAGGGTAAAATCCTTTGAGAAAACAGTGAAGCGGTGAAATATTTAGAAATATTTGGCTCAGTGTAAAACTCTTTTAAAAATGATCTTTTCAATGGTTATGAAATGATTTCAAACAGCTAGTGCCGATAAGCACAAAAATCCGCCCCTCGGGCACAAATACCACGGTATGACAGGTAAAAAGATAAGTAAATATGCAAATGAGCACATAAAAGTCCGCCCCTCGGGCAATATCTCAAACAGCACCAGCCCCTCGGGCTCACTCTCAGATCACTCTGCATAGTATTATATAGTAACCGCTGCGGCGCGCAGCCCGATCCACATCTCGCTGCGGCGTGCAACCCGATCCATATCTCGCTGCGGCGTGCAACCCGATCCGTATGGGTACCCGCGCTCACTGTGGGGGTGCAGACTCCGGAGGGGCCCCTTACGGCCCAAGCACTATATCATCATAAGGCCTAAAAGCCCTCTCACATCACACTCGAGATCTGAAAGCCTCCTCACATAACACTCGAGGCCTGAAAGCCTCCTCACATATCACTCGAGGCCTGAAAGCCTCCTCACATATCACTCGAGGCCTGAAAGACTCCTTGCATATCACCCGAGGCCTGAAAGCCTCCTCACATATCACTCGAGGCCTGAAAGCCTCCTCACATATCACTCGAGGCTTGAAAGCCTCCTCACATCACGCTCAAGGCCTGAAAGCCTCACTCAGTCCAGAAACATCACAAGCCCCTCAGGCATCAATAAAATAATAGTTCTCAGCCCAAACAACAGTGAAATATCATTAAAGTCTAAAAAATTCAATTAAAGCGGCTGAGTTTGCAAAACAGTATAATCATTAGGACTGAGTTCAAATAACGTATCAAAATAGTGAGGAAATAGTGATAACAATTCCCGAAGGATTCAAATAATCGGCATTAAGCCCAAAACATGGCAATAAGCCCAAGTCATGATGATTAACAAAACAGCTCAGTCAAATACGCGGTAAAATATCGAACGAGACGGGCCAAGTCACAATCCCCAGTGGTAAACAACCCCGCGCTCGCCATTAAGCACGTGTTTCACCTCAACATAGCACTACGTTGTGCAAATCCGGGGTTTCAAACCCTCAGGATATCATTTACAATCATTACTCACCTCGAACCGGCGAAATCTCTAGCTCGCGACGCCTTTGCCCCTCAATTCGGCCTCCACGCGCGTCGAATCTATCCAAAACCAGAACGAATACGTCACAATATGCTAATGGAACAATACCCAATCGAAAACAATCGAAAAATATCGAAATTCACGAAATTTGGAAAACCCGAGCCCCGGGACCACTTCTCGAAAAATCAGAAAATTAACATCATCGGATTCCTTATCTCGCCACGAGTCTATACATAGCAATAACTCTCAATTCGGTCCACAATTGGCCCCTCAAATTCCAATTCAAAATCTTAAAATCCCAAGCCCTAATTTCTTTCAATTTAGCTAAATTCTCAAAAATTTCATGGATAAGTCCACAATATAATCGTGTTTTTAACTCATAAAACTTACCTCCAGTCAATCTCCTTCGAATCCCTCTTCAAATGCTCCCAAGTAGCTCCCAAAATGCTCAAAAAATGGTGGAAGATGGGTTTGGGTTCGGATGAAATGTTATTTTAAACCCTTCTGCCCAGACCTTATTTTCGCTTCTGCGATACCTTTACCGCTTCTGCTTTCACCGCTTCTGCGGTACCTCTCCCGCTTCTGCGGAATTACACTGCTGCGCTCAGGTCCGCTTCTGCGGTCCATATCCGCTTCTGCGGATGTCGCATATGCGGACCACCATCCGTTTCTGCGGAAGTCCTCGCAAGACCAAGAATTCGCACCTGCGACTCCCTCACCGCATCTGCGGAGCCACTTCTGCGGCCCTTTTTTCGCAGATGCGGAAATACCAGATATCAGCCAACCAGCTATCTCACAAATCCAAAATCCATCCCGATGGCCATCCAAAATCACCCCGAGGCCCCCGGGACCTCAGCCAGAAGCACCAACACATCCTAAAACCTCGTTCAAACTTGTTCCATTCACCAAAACACCTCAAACAACACCAAAACCATCAATTCACATCGAATTCAAGCCTAAGTTTCCCAAAAACTTCCGAAACACGCATTTGATCAAACACCCAACCAAACGACGTCCGAATGACCTAAAATTTTGCACACACATCACAAATCACATAATGAAGCTACAGCAACTCTTGGAATTCCATTCCGACTCCCGGATCAAAATCTCGCCTACCAACCGGAAATCGCCAAAATACTAACTTCGCCAATTCAAGCCTAATTCTACACCGGACCTCCAAAACCAATTCCGATCATGCTCCTAAATCACAAATAACCTAACGAAGCTAACCAAATCATAAAAACTCCGATCAGAGCTCATATACAAATAAGTCAACTCTTGGTCAAACCTTTCAAATTCGAAGCTTTCAACTGAGACTGTTCCTTCAAATTCATTCCAAATTTTCCTGAAAACACAAACCAATGATCTACATTAGTCATAATACATAACACGGGGCAAGTAATGCCTGCGAACTGGCGATCAAAGTGCAAAAGCTCAAAACGACCGGTCGAGTCGTTACATAATATAAAAAAGAGCGAAGGAAATTAATTAAAATAGATGTATATTGCGTAGTAAATTTAGCTACCACATTCAAAAGAGTTAAACCAAAAAATAAATAAATAATTTTTATCGAATTGTCACTATAAAATTATTGCTTGAGAAGAAGAATAATTAACCTCAAAAAGTTGAATTTCTTCGTCCACCGAAAAATCTGCCAACTCATTGTTGCATTATTCATTATTTAGTATTTTTACATTTTTATGTGATGTTTTATTAGTTTAATATTTGATGAAATATCCTTGCTTAATATTAAAAAGTATAATATAGATTTTTCTACTACTGAAAATTTAATTTATTCACTTTAATTTTATTGCCAAAAATATTAAGGTATTATTTGAATTTGTCAATAATATTTTTTAGTATTATTAAAATACTCTCACATTACTTCTATAATATAGATATTTTATATTATTTTGTTGCTTTCAAAGTCATTGTAACGACTCGACCAGTCATTTTGAGCATTTGCACTTCGCTCGGTGGTTTGAGGACATGAGTAGCTCCGTATGATGTATTACGACTTGTGAGTATCGTCGGTTTTGGTTTTCAGGTGTTTCAGAATTTGTTTGGAAGAATGAATTTCATGTTTGAAGCTTTAAGATGGAAGAGTTGACCAAGTTGAGTTTTGAGTATTTGACCTCGGTTTGGAGTTTAGATGGTTCCGTTAGGCCCGAATGATAATTTTGGACTCGGATGTATGGCCGAATTTGCATTTGGATATTTCTAGAAGGTTTCAGCACTAATTGGAGAAAGTTGGAAATTTGAAGGTTTGGAATGTTCATAAGTTTGGCCGAGAGTTGACTTTGATAGTATCGGGTTTGGATTGTGGTTCCGAGAATTGGAACATCTTCGTATGTCATTTGGGACTTGCGTGCAAAATTATAGCTCATTCCGGGTTGTTTTAATATGTTTAGCACGAGTTTTGAAAATTAAAAGATTCAAAGTTCATTATATTTGATTTGAGATGCGATTCGTCGTTTTGATATTTTTATGTGTGATTTAAGGCCTAGAGTAGGTCCGTGTTAGGTTATGGGACTTGTTGGAATGTTTGGACGGGGTCCCGGGGGGCTCGGGCGTGATTCAGATCGAATTCGGGCCATTTTTCTTCATAATTGCATTGCTGGTTCATTCTGATTTCAGGTGCACCAAGTGTTCTTTGCGATCGCGAAGTTGGAGGTGCAATCAGAGCTGAGTATTTTTGCTTCGCGTTCACGACTGTTATATTGCGTTCGCGTACCTTTGGAGGCTTGAGAATCACATTCGCATTGGTTAGCCCGCGTTCACATTGAGTTGAGATGAGAAGCTGGGGCTGCTATGCATCGCGTTCGCAAAGGCTGTTCCATGAATGCGTAGAGTATTTTTGGTGGCACTTTATTTTGTTCATTGCGAACGTGATGGTTTTTCCGCATTCGCGAAGTGTTCACCTGGGCAGTGCTTATAAAGTACTCTATTTCGTGGATTTCGACCATTTTAGCATATTTGGAGCTATGGAGCTCGGATTGAGATGATTTTTGAAGCGATTTTTACCATAATCTATCCTCGTTTTTGGCATTTCGTTGATGATTTCAAAAGAGAAGGGGGGGGGGGGTTGTCTAAGATTTCATAAATTGAATTTTCGAGTTGTGAGCATCGATTCAGAGTCGGATTCGAGTGAAACTAGTATGGTTGGACTCGCAATTGAATGAGTTGTTGGATATTTTGAGTTTTGTCGGGTTTCGAGGTGGGGGGCCAGGTTTGACTTTTTGGTTGACTTTGGGGTTTTGGTTAAAGATTCGACCTTTATCATTTGGAATTATTTCCTTAGGCATTATTTGTTGTATTTGAGTTACTTTTGCTAGTTTTGAGCCGTTAGGAGGTTGGTACGCATGGAAAAAGTTTTCAGAGTATTGAGGCTTGCTCGATATTGGCTTTTTGAGGTAAGTAACACTTCTAAACTTGATGTTGAGAGTGTGAACCCCTGAATATGCGTGTTATGCGTGTGGTGTTGAGGTGACACACATGCTAGGTGACGGGCGAGTGGGCGTGCACCGTGCGAATTATGACTCGGATGATTCTGTGGTACCGTGTAGTATTCTATCTTATTTTTAACCATGAAATTCCTATGTGCTAGAATAATTGAGTTGTGATCCATGTTAGAAATCATGTTTAGGCGATATGTTAATTCTGTTGAGACCCGCTGAGATCATTTCTGTCATTGAGTTTTTTTGCTTAAAATTTATAGTTACATGCTCAGTCATAGTCATTCATATGCATATCATATCTCAGCCTCTATTATCATTTGTTGTTACATCGTGCTATCATTGTTTGTGCTGATTGGCATGAGATTTGTGAGCCCCAGAGACTGGAGAGATTGATGACTAAGTTGGGGCCCGAGGGCCAGATTTTGAGTGGTATTGATGGGATCAGGCTACACACCGTAGCAGGTTTATTGATTCATGATGGGATCGGGCTGCACGTCACAACAAGTATTAGTGATTCATATGTGGATCGGGTTGCACGCCGCAATGGAACTTATGACTATATGTGGATAGGGTTGCACTCCACAATAAGCCTTATGTTTATATGTGGATTAGTTTGCACATTGCATTAGGACTTATAGGCTTTATTACTATTGATGGGATCGGGCTGTGAGTCGCAGCAGGTACTGTACATTGCTGAGTGACTGGGTGTGCTGAGGGATTGAGTATGATGAGTAGGACTGTGAGATAGTGAGATTATGTACTCTGAGAGTGTGAGTGCTTGAGTTCATCACTATGATGCATTGCATTGACATGTATACTTGACATACAGGCTTAGAGATGCATTTCCCCATGCTACACGATATTATGACATTTATGACTTCACATACACATTGATATGTAGGCATAAAGATGTACTTTTCTCATGCAATTTGAGATTAAAATATTTTATCTGTTATTGAAAGTTTTTGGGAAAAATCACAATTTTTAGATTTACTCATATCTTGGTGATTTCGGTGAAAGATTTGGGTATTACTGTTATACTTGAAAAACATGCCTATTTTCCTGAACTGTGAACGAGCTGAGCATTTTATCTTTGAGTTATTACTTGTATTGTTTTATTTATATTGTTATGAGTTGTTCCTGGCTGTTGTTGTTGGACCCTGACCTTGTCCAAGGTCATCACTACTTTCAAACTAAGGTTAGATTTGTTACTTATTGAGTACATGAGATCAGTTGCACTCATACTACACTTCTTCACTTTGCGTGCAGATATTGGATGTTGTTATTGTTGTGTATGGTGGGAGCTGGCATTGAAGATGTACTCGTGTTCCGTTCATAACTGCCTCTTGTTCTTGGTAGCTTTAAAATTATTAATCTGTTCATGTATATTTCAAATAGATGATGTATTTATTTCATTCCAGCTTTGTAAACTCTAAACTTAGAAGCTGATAATTTGTACTACCAGTCCTTGGAAATTCTTTGTATAGAAGTGTCAGTTATATTATCATTATATTTCTCTGTAAATATTATTGAATCGGATTGTTGTTAATTGGCTTACCTAGCGGGTTGGGGTTAGGTGCCATCACGACTAGTTGGATTTTGGATCGTGACAAGTTGGTGTTAGAGCTCTAGGTTCATAGGTTCTACAAGTCATGAGCAAGTGTCTAGTAGAGTCTTGCGAATTGGTATTTGACGTCCATACCTATCTTCGAGAGGCTACAAGGTGTCACGACCCCAACCCCGGTCTTGATGGAGCCCAATACAATGCTAGGCAAGCCCGACCATTTCAACACTCTCAATCCCTCATATAGAGTTCGTTACCAATTAACAGGGTTTAAATGCCAAATTCACATGAATAGAAATCTGTAACAGAAGGTAAAATGTGCGGAAAACAGGGTACCATCACTACATAGCCCACCGATCCGGTATTACGAGTCAAGTGCCTCTAATACAAGTTTGAGAAATAGCCTAATCAAGAGATAGTCTAAAATACAGAAAATAAAGAGGATAGAGGGAGAAATCGGGTCTGCAGATGCCATGCAGCTACCTCGATGACTCCGGTGAAATCTGGACAGCAGAGATAGCTCGAACTATGCCTCAGGGATACCTGTATCTGCACACACGGTGCAGGGAGTAAAATGAGTACTCCGACCCAGTGAGTAATAATAATAAATAATGACTAATGGAAAGAAATCTCGCAAAAGCACTAAGCAGTTCTATATCAAAGCAGTAAGAACATTTAAACAACAACTAAATGAAGAAGTCAGGCAAAATCCTTTAAACCAGTACTGAACGCATATACTTTTCACAATAACTGAGATCATAAGTATACCGCTGCGGCGTGCAGCCCGATCCGTATATCGCTGTGGCGCATAGCCCGATCCATAGTAAATATACTACTGCGGCGTGCAGCCTGATCCAATAGTAATAGTCGACTGCGCTCACTGGGGGTGTGCAGACTCCGGAGGGGCTCCTACAGCCCAAGCACTATACTCCTGCGCCGTGCAGCCCGATCCATAAAATATACTGCTGCGGCGTGCAGCCCGATCCATATAATATACTGCCGCGGCGTGCAGCCCGATCCATATGATATACTGCTTCGGCGTGCAGCTCGATCCATATAATATACTGCTGCGGCGTGCAGCCCGATCCATATATATATATATATATATATATATATATATACACCCCTTGCTGCAGCGTGCAGCCCGATCCATAACATATCAGTCATCCTTACTATTGAATTCTCAACCTCTCTCAGTCAATATAAACTTCGCCCCTCGGGCATACTAAGATAAGATAGGGATCCCAGCCCACATATAACTCTCATTTTGATTTAGCTATTTCAAAAGCCGGTTCCTATTTTATTAAACAGTTAGAAACATGACTGAGTGTATGATTTTTAGCAAGTAAAGTGAGGTCAATCAGTACGAATACCCCTAAGGGTTCTACAGGTCGGCACAAGGCCCCAAACATGGCAGCTAGCCCAGACTATAATGATATTAGTTAAGTCTCAGTCAAAAATACAGTAGAAACATCGATCGGGGTGGACCAAGTCCAAATCCCCAGTAGTAATGGACCCCGCGCTCAACATGCAACGTGTGTCACACCTCAATATAGCACTACGTTGTGCAAATCCGGGGTTTCAAACCCTCAGGACATCGTTTATAACCATTACTCACCTCAAGCCGACCGAAATCCTAGCTCGCTATGCCCTTGCCTCGCAAATCAACCTCCTCGCGCGTCGAATCTGGCCAAAACCACAACGAATACGTTACAATAGGCAAAGGGAATATAACCCAATCGAAAAGACTCGAAAAACATCGAAATTCACGAAATTGGCAAAACCCGAGCCCCGGGCCCACTTCTCGAAAAATCAGAAAATTAATATCACCGGATTCCTTATCTCGCCACGAGTCTATACATATCAAAATTACCAAAATCGGAGTCCATTTGACCCCTCAAATTCCACTTTAAAATAACAAATTCCCAAGCCCTAGCTTTACCCTCTTTTGATGAATTTCCACAAATTTCCATGTTAATTCTACCATTAAATCATGTATTTAGGCCAAGGAACTCACCTCCAATCACACCTAGTCGAAACCCCCTTCAATTTCCGTCCAAGAGCTCTCAAAGTCGATCAAAAATGGTGGAAATGAACTTAAGCTCGCGAAACAAAAATGAGTTTTAAACCCTTTTTCTGAACAGTGATTTTCGCATCTGCGGTTCCTTTACCGCATTTGTGGCTACCGCTTCTGCGGATCCTCATTAAGTCCACGACCGCTTTTGCGGTCCTCTATCCGCATTTGCGGACCTCGCTTTTGCGGATAATTGTCCGCTTCTGCAGAAACACCATGGCTTCACCCTTTCGCACCTGCGACTCTTCCACCGTATCTGCGGTCTCGCAGATGCGGCTCCCATTCCGCATCTGCACAATCTTCCATCCAGGCCAATTGACTGCACCTGCGAGCCTTCTTCCGCACCTGCACAACCACATCTGCGATTCCTTTTCCGCAGATGCGGAAATACTAGAAACCAGATACACAGCAATCTCATAAGTCCAAGTTTCATCCCGATGGCCATCCGAAATCACCCCGAGGCCCCCGGGACCTCAACCAAAAGTGCCAACCCATCCTAAAACATCATTCAAACTTGCTCCAATCATCAAAACACCACAATTAACCCCAAAAGCATCAAATTATATCGGATTCAAGCCTAAGTTCTTCTAAAACTTCCGAATTACGCATTTGATCAAAAACCCGACCAAAACACCTCCGAATGATCTGAAATTTTGCACACACATCCAAAATCACCTAACGAAGCTACAGTAACTCTCGGAATCCCATTCCGACCATCGGATCAAAATCTCACCTATCAACCAAAATTCGCCAAAATACTAACTTCGCCAATTAGAGCCTAATTCTACACCGGACCTCCAAAATCAATTCCGATCACACTCCAAAGTCATAAATCATCCCCCGAAGCTAACCGAATCACCAGAAATCACATCCGAGCCCTCTAACTCACAAGTCAATATCTTGTTGACTTTTCCAATACAAACCTTCCTTAAAGAGACTATATGTCTCATTTCCATCCAAAACCAATCCAAATCGACTCATTCACTCAAGACTCTTATAATAAAACATAAGGAAGCATAAAATGGGGGAAATGGGGTGGTAACTCACGTGACGACGGGCCGGGTCGTCACATTCTCCCCAACTAAAACAAATGCTCGTCCTCGAGCTGGTCAAGAAACATACCTGAAGTCTCAAACAGCTGAGGATATCTGCTCCGCATCTCTCGCTCGGTCTCCCCAGTAGCCTCCTCCACTGGCCGACCTCTCCACTGCACCTTCACCAAAGCTATATCCTTTGATTTCAACTTTCGAACCTGACGACCCAAAACAGTCACTAGCTCCACATCATAGGTCAAATCATCATCCAACTGAACAGTGCTGAAATCCAATACATGAGACGGGTCCCCAACATACTTCCGGAACATAGATACATGAAATACCGGATGCACGCTCGACAAGCTGGGTGGCAAGGCCAGCTCATAAGCCACCTCCCCAATCCTCCTAAGCACTTCAAAAGGTCCAATAAACCGCGGACTCATCTTCCCTTTCTTTCAAACCGCATGACACCCTTCATGGGTGAAACCTTCAGCAAGACCTTCTCACCCACCATATATGACACATCCCGAACCTTCCGGTCCGCATAACTCTTCTGACGCGACTGTGCTGTACGAAGCCTCTCCTGAATCAGCTTCACCTTCTCTAAGGCATCCTGAACCATCTCTGTCCCCAATAACCTAGCCTTGCCGGGCTCGAACCATCCAACCGGAGATCTACACTGCCTCCCATACAACGCCTCATATGGGGCCATCTGAATGCTCGACTGATAATTGTTGTTGTAGGCAAACTCTGCAAGCGGCAAAAACCCATCCCAAGAACCTCCAAAATTAATAACACAGGCACGCAACATGTCCTCCAATATCTGAATAGTACGCTCAGATTGTCCGTCCGTCTGAGGATGAAATGCTGTGCTCAACTCCACTTGAGTACCCAACTCTCGCTGAAAGGTCTTCCAGAACTGAGTACCCCTATCTGAAATAATAGACACTGGAACCCCATGCAATCGGACAATCTCCCGGATAAAGATCCCTGCCCGCCGCTCCGAAGAATAGGTAGTACATACTGGAATGAAGTGCGCGGACTTGGTCAGTCGATCCACAATCACCCAAATCGAATCGAACTTTCTTCAAAGTCCGGGGGAGACCACTCACAAAATCCATAGTAATCCTCTCCCACTTGCATTCTGGAATAACCATCCGCTGAAGTACACCGCCCGGCCTCTGATGCTCGTACTTTACCTGCTAACAGTTGAGACACCGAGCTACAAACCTTACTATATCCTTCTTCATCCTTCTCCACCAATAATGTTGCCTCAAATCCTGGTACATCTTCGCGGCACACGGATGAATGGAATACCGCGAGCTGTGGGCCTCCTCCAATATCAACTCCCGAAGCCCATCCACATTGGGCACACAAATCCAGCCCTGCATCCTCAACACGCCATCATCGCCAATGGTCACATCCCTGGCATCATCATGCTGAACCCTGTCCTTAATGACAAGCAAATGCGAATCATCATACTGGCGCTCTCTGATGCGATCATACAAGGAAGACCGAGAAACCACACAAGCCAACACCCGACTAGGCTCCAAAATATCTAATCTCACCATCCGATTGGCCAAAGCCTGGACATCAACTGCAAAGGGCCTCTCCCCAACTGGAATATATGCCAAACTCCCCATACTAATCGCCTTTCGGCTCAAAGCATCGGCCACTACATTGGGCTTCCCCGTGTGATACAGAATGGTAATGTCATAATCCTTGAGTAACTCTAGCCACCTCCGCTGCCTCAAATTAAGATCCTTTTACTTGAATAGATGCTGAAGACTGCGATGAACAGTGAATACCTCACAAGATACGCGATACAAGTAGTGCCTCCAAATCTTCAAAGCATGAACTATAGCAACCAACTCCAAATCATGAACAGGGTAGTTCTTCTCGTGGGGCTTCAACTGGCGAGAAGCATATGCAATAACTCTACCCTCCTTCATCAATACACATCCGATCCCAACTCTCGAAGCATCATAATATACAGTATAAGAATCTGAAGCTGATGGAAAAACTAACACTGGAGCCGTGGTCAAAACTGTCTTGAGCTTCTGAAAGCTCTCCTCGTACTAGTCCGACCATACAAATGGAGCACCCTTCTGCGTCAACTTGGTCAAGGGAGATGCAATAGAGGAAAATCCCTGAACAAACCGGCGATAATAACCTGCCAACCCAAGGAAACTATGAATCTCTGTGGCTGAGGTCGGTCTAGGCCAACTCTGAACCGCCTCTATCTTCTTCGGGTCAACCTGAATACCCTCGCTGGACACCACGTGCCCCAAGAAAGCTACTGAGCTAAGCCAAAACTCACACTTGGAGAACTTTGCATAAAGCTTCTCCTCCCTCAATCTCTGCAATACAACTCGCAAATGTTGTGCGTGCTCCTCCTAGCTACGCGAGTACACCAGGATATCATCAATAAAAACAATAACGAACGAATCCAGATACGGCCGAAACACACTGTTCATCAAATGCATGAACGCTGCTGGGGCATTAGTCATCCCAAAGGACATAACAAGAAACTCATAGTGCCCATATCTAGTTCTGAAAGCAGTCTTCATAATATCCGAATCCCTGATCTTCAAATGGTGATAACTCGAACGGAGGTCAATCTTGGAGAACACCCTCGCTCCCTGAAGCTGGTCAAATAAGTCATCAATACGAGGCAGGGGTACTTGTTCTTCACTGTTACTTTGTTCAATTGCCTGTAGTCAATGCATATCCTCATGGTACCATCTTTCTTCTTCACGAATAGAACCGGTGCACCCCACGGTGACACACTCGGCCGAATGAACCCCTTACCTAGGAGTTCCTGAAGCTGATCCTTTAATTCTTTCAACTCTGCTGGTGCCATACGATATGGCAGAATGGAAATGGGCTGAGTGCCCTGCACCAGGTCAATACCAAAATCAATGTCCCTGTCCGGCGGCATGCCCGGCAGGTCTGCAGGAAATACATTTGGAAACTCCCTCACAATCGGGACAACATCAATGCTAGGAGTCTCGGCTCCCACATCCCTCACAAATGCCAAATATGAAAGAAAACCCTTCCCAACCATACGTTGGGCCTTTAGGAATGAGATCACCCTACTATGAACATAGTCAGTCACGCCATGCCACTTGATCCTCGGAATACCCGGTATAGCCAAGGTGACTGTCTTAGCATGACAGTCTAGAATAGCATGACACGGAGATAGCCAGTCCATGCCCAGAATAACATCAAAATCCACCATGCTCAATAGCAATAGATCAACTCGGGTCTCCAGACCCCCAATAGTAACCAAACATGACCGATATACATGGTTTACAACAACCGTATCGCCCACTGGGGTAGATACATGAACATGTAAAGCAAGATACCCTCGGGTCGTACCCGAATGATGAGCAAAATATGAGGACACATAGGAATAGGTGGAACCGGGATCAAATAAGACTGAGGCATCTCTGTGGCAGACTGAAATAATACTTGTAATCACAGCATCCGATGAAATAGCATCTGTCCTGCCTTGAAGAGCATAATAGCGAGCCTGACCATCGCCCGATCGACCACTACCCCTGGGGCGACCCCTGGCTGCCTAACCCTCACCCCTAGCTCACGGGGCGGGTGCTGAAGAAACTGGACCAGAAGATGATGGCTTACCCCTCTGCTGAGATGAGCTAGCAGCCGACAAGGACACTCCCTCCGCATATGCCCGAACTCTCCACACTCATAGCAACTCCCGGGTGCTGGGAACTGGGACTGAAGGGAACCCCTCGCGCCGGAGTGACTAGCTGATGCACTCGGCCTGGAAGAACCCTGAGCAGATGGAGCACGAGACGAACTCTTTGCTGGAAGAGCGCTGAGAGATGGTTGACTCTGCTGAGAACCCTAATAATCACGACCTGAAGATCCTCCTCGATACTCGGGTCGAGCTTACTGAGCGGGCCTGAAAGAACGACCCCGACCCTGCTGGAACTGGCCCCTCGAAGGAGCGCCACTGTAACTACCAAAACCTCGAGGCCTCTTGGCCTCCCTCTCATCTCGATCCTGACGGCGAACCGCCTCAATCTCTCGGGCTATATCAACCACCTCCTCGAATGTGGCACCCAACACTCCCTCCCTAGTCATAAGAACACGAAGAGGATAGGTGAGACCATCAACAAACCTCCGGATACGCTCACAATCCGTCGGAACCAACCAAACTGCATGACGAGACAACTCAGAAAATATCGTCTCATACTGGGACACTGTCATATCTCCCTGCCGTAGCCCCTGAAACTGCCTGCGCAGCTCCTCTCTACGAGACTGCGGTACATACTTCTCCAAGAAGAGAGTGGAGAACTCCTGCCAAGTCAAAGGTGCTGCACCAACCGGCCTACGCCGCTCATACGCCTCCCACCAAGTGAAGGCAGCTCCAGTAAACTAAAAAGTAGTAAAAGCCACACCACTGGACTTAAGAATCCCCGCTGTACGGCGCATCCGGTGACATGTGTCGAGAAAACCGTGGGCATCCTCGCCCTCAGCTCCACTAAATGTCGGAGGCTGGAGCCTACCAAACCTCTCGAGGCGACGCTGCTCATCCTCGAGCATAACTGGAACCCTGAACTCCTGTACTGGTACCACTAGCTGAGCTGGAGGTGCCTCTGGAGTCTGTAATCCCTGCCCTAACTGCTCAGGTGTGCGAGAAGCGGGGGTCTGATTGCCTCCCCCGGCCTGTGAAGTAGCTGTTGCTGCTGTGGTGGCTGAAACCACCTGAGCCAGGCCCGTGCACACTGTCAAGATCTGAGCTAATGTCTCCTGAAGGCCAGGAATCACTATGGGCACAGCCAGTGCCTGAGCTGGTACTGCTGGAGCTTGATCCGGAACTGGGGAAGCTGGTGGATCAATAGGTGCTGCCCTCGCTGCTCTGCCTCGGCCACAACCACGACCGCGTCCACGGCCTCTGGTGGCCTCAGTAGGTGGCACTGGTGGTCGTCCGTCACGTCCGGTAGCTCGTGTCCTCACCATCTGTGAGAGAATAGAATAAGGAGAAATTTAGTATTCGGATCAACAAGTTCGCACGACAAGAATTTGAAGAATGTGGAATTTTCCTAAAGGTTCTGCAACCTCTCGAGGAGAAATACAGGCGTCCCCGTACCGCTCCGCGAGACTCTACTAAACCGGCTCATGACTCGCGAGACCTAGTAACCTAGGCTCTGATACCAACTTGTCACGACCCCAACCCCGGTCGTGATGGCGCCCAACACAATGCTAGGTAAGCTCGACCATTTCAACACTCTCAATCCCTCATATAGAGTTCGTTACCAATTAACAGGGTTTAAATGCCAAATTAACATGTATAGAAACCTGTAACAGAAGGTAAAATGTGCGGAAAACAAGGTAACATCACTACATAGCCCACCGATCCGGTGTCACGAGTCAAGAGCCTCTAATACAAGTCTGAGAAATAGCCTAATCAAGAGATAGTCTAAAATACAGAAAATAAAGAGGATAGAGGGAGAAATCGGGTCTGCAGACGCCATGCAGCTACCTCAATGACTCTGGTGTAATCTGGACAGCAGAGATAGCTCGAACTATGCCTCAGGGATACCTGTATCTGCACACACGGTGCAAGGAGTAATGTGAGTACTCCGACCCAGTGAGTAATAATAATAAATAATGATTGACGGAAAGAAATCTCGCAAAAGCACAAAGCAGTTCTATATCAAAGTAGTAAGAACATTTAAACATCAATTAAATGAAGAAGTCAGGCAAAATCCTTTAAACCAGTACTCAATGCATATACTTTTCACAATAACTGAGATCATAAGTATACCGCTGCGGCGTGCAGCCCGATCCATATATCGCTGTGGCACACAACCCGATCCATAGTAAATACACTGCTGCGGTGTGCAGCCCGATCCAATAGTAATAGTCGACTGCGCGCAGTGGGGGTGTGCAGACTCCGGAGGGGCTCCTACATCCCAAGCGCTATACTACTGCGGCGTGCAGCCCGATCCATAAAATATACTGCTGCGGCGTGCAGCCCGATCCATATGATATACTACTGCGACGTGCAGCCCGATCCATATGATATACTATATATGTATACCTTGCTGCGGCGTACAACCCGATCCATAACATATCAGTCATCCTCACTATTGAGTTCTTAACCTCTCTCAGTCAATATAAACTTCGCCCCTCGGGCATATTAAGATAAGATAGGGATCCCAGCCCACATATTACTCTTATTTTGATTTAGCTATTTCAAAAGTCGGTTCCTATTTTATTAAACAGTTAGAAACATGACTGAGGGTATGATTTTTAACAAGTAAAGTGAGGTCAATCAGTACGAATACCCCTAAGGGTTCTACAGGTCGGCACAAGGCTCCAAACATGGCAGCTAGCCCAGACTATAAAAATATTAGTTAAGTCTCAGTCAAAAATACAGTAGAAACATCGATCGGGATGGACCAAGTCCAAATCCCCAGTAGTAATGGACCCCACGCTCAACATGCAGCGTGTGTCTGACCTCAATATAGTACTACGTTGTGCAAATCCAGGGTTTCAAACCCTCAGGACATCATTTATAACCATTACTCACCTTAAGCCGGCCGAAATGCTAGCTCGCTATGCCCTTGCATCGCAAATCAACCTCCTCGTGTGTCGAATCTGGCCAAAACCACAACGAATATGTTACAATAGGCTAAGGGAATATAACCCAATCGAAAAGACTCGAAAAACATCGAAATTCACGAAATTGGCAAAACCCGAGCCCCGGGCCCACTTCTCGAAAAATCAGAAAATTAACATCACCGGATTCCTTATCTCACCACGAGTCTATACATATCAAAATTACCAAAATCAGAGTCCATTTGACCCCTCAAATTCCACTTTGAAATACCAAATTCCCAAGCCGTAGCTTTACCCTCTTTTGATGAATTTCCACAAGGAACTCACCTCCAATCACACCTAGTCGAAACCCCTTTCAATTTCCGTCCAAGAGCTCTCAAAGTCGATCAAAAATGGTGGAAATGAACTTAAGCTCGCGGAACAAAAATGAGTTTTAAACCCTTCTCTGAACAGTGATTTTCGCATCTGCGGTTCCTTTACCGCATTTGCGGCTACTGCTTCTGTGGTTATACCTCCGCTTCTGTGGATCCTCATTAAGTCCACGACCGCTTCTGCGGTCCTCTATCCGCATTTGCGGACCTCGCTTTTATGGATAATTGTCCGCTTCTACGGAAACACCATGGCTTCACCCTTTCGCACCTGCGACTCTTCCACCGCATCTGCGGTCTCGCAGATGCGGCTCCCATTCCGTATCTGTGCAATCTTCCATCCAGGCCAATTGACCGCACCTGCGAGCCTTCTTCCACACCTGCGGATTCGCATCTGCGATTTCTTTTCCGCAGATGCGGAAATACCATAAACCAGATACACAGCAATCTCATAAGTCCAAATTTCATCCCGATGGCCATCCGAAATCACCCCGAGGCCCCCGGGACCTCAACCAAAAGTGACAACCCACCCTAAAACATCATTCAAACTTGCTCCAATCATCAAAACACCACAATTAACACCAAAACCATCAAATTACATCGGATTCAAGCCTAAGTTCTTCTAAAACTTCCGAATTACGCATTTGATCAAAAACCCGACCAAAATACCTCCGAATGATCTGAAATTTTGCACACACATCCAAAATCACCTAACGAAGCTACAACAATGCTCGGAATCCCATTCTGACCCTCGGATCAAAATCTCACCTATCAACCGGAATTCGCCAAAATACTAACTTCGCCAATTCAAGCCTAATTCAACACCGAACCTCCAAAATCAATTCCGATCACACTCCAAAGTCACAAATCATCCTCCGAAGCTAACCGAATCACCGAAAATTACATCCGAGCCCTCTAACTCACAAGTCAACATCCGGTTGACTTTTCCAATACAAACCTTCCTTAAAGAGACTATATGTCTCATTTCCATCCAAAACCAATCCAAATCGACTCATTCACTCAAGACTCTTATAATAAAACATAAGGAAGTAGCAAATGGGGGAAACAGGGCGGTAACTCACATGACGACGGGCCGGGTCGTCACACAAGGAATTTAGGATAAACTTCCCATCCTTCTTTCCTTATCGTGCGGTATTGATTTAGCTTGAAGTGTATCTCTTTGAATTCCTTCCATGCACCGGTATACGCACGTGAGCGCTCGGTATTAGCTGTACATTGGCGGCTTGTGATTTAGTGGATGAGGTGCGAGATATGTTTTTTGTGTTTGGTGATGGGCTAGTCCAGAGGACTTGAGGTCAAGTTTTGATTGTAGCTTAGGATCGGTAGTTTCAAATGTTTGTGTATGTGATTTTAACTTATGTGTCCGGTAGTGTCCCTATGATTGAGAATTATGGCTCAGTGAGTAGTTGGATGGCTAAGTGATGAGTATGATGTGACTGAGGGATGTGTTCAGATGGTTTGAATATGACGAGAAAAGTTTTCTTGAGATGTAAAAAGGTCTATTGGGTGCTTGATTTCTATCTTGATGTGACGTACTATCTCGAGTTATGAGTGTGTTGAAGGATCTTTTATATTATTAATTGTGGAACGAAGTAGATTCTCATGTCTTGTTAACGAGTTCAGACTCGAAGGGATGTAGTGATGGCATAGTGGTCGTGGCCATATTGGGGTATAAAGGGAAGCCAGTTGAGGCTAAGCAGGTGAGTTATCTCTTGCGTTACAAATTTGTGATCCTTATAATATTGTATGGAGAGTTTCTTTCTACCAGTGGGTTGATTTAAGTTTGGGTTGGTTAAGAAACTTGACCCGATCGTCAGGAGGATGAATGTGAGATTAGCAGAGGGTTTCGGTATTATATGGTTGTGTTGCATGAGCTGTGAAGAATTTAGTTGAATCTCACTGCGATACTATGGCTTTGAACCAAGTGGGAGAGTCAACTATCGATGATTTGATTGCATGGTTACGTGTTGTATTGGATTCGGTTTGAGGCATACTTGTGGATCGGTTATGACTTGTAGAGGCTAGTTTTGAGGATGACTTAAGAAAGGAAAATTTTGGATGCATGTCGTATTACACATTATGGGTATATGAGAATCATGGAATAATTGAGTTGTTATTCGTGAAGGATGTAGTGCGCATGGAGTAGGAATTTGCTCGGATGCTTAGAGGTGTGGATTACTTCTTTGGGTGTTATGGTGCTAATGGGGAACAGGTTGCTCGGCCTGTTTGGGTAATGCAATTGAGATTTGAGTAGAGTGGATGACTCTCGAGAAGGTTCTAATGAATTCAGTATTTATATCTTGCAATTGGGAATTTTTCCGTATTTATATAAGGCTAGAATCTGAGACTTTCGTTGGATGGTGTCGTGACTCGTGATATTATCTATATCATTATGGGTTATACATTTTAGTATCAAGAAGGTGAAGGAAACGACTTTACATTCACAGAAGGTCGCTTCAGAGTGGTGTCTCGGTTGTGGCACTTTGGGGGTGCTTAAGAGGGAACACATTGGCTTATGGGACTTAGGGAGAAGTGCTTTTATGCTAGGATCTCTTGTGGTGAGCTTTGGGTAAGGATCGTGGTATTTTATCAAGGAGAAGTGTCAACTTGAGGGTAATTCAGAAGGAACTCGGAGAAATAAGATAGCTTAGTAGTAAGTTGGATCAGCTCAGTAATGGATAGGATCAGTTCTTTTGGTTCTTATGATGCAGTGATCACTACAGGTGTTTTATGTTAATACTCTTTGGTTTAGAGACCTACGTGTCTTGGTTGAGTTAGAGAAAATCAGTTCTGATGGCTTGGTTATGTACAAATGGGCCTAGAAGAATTCTCGATGGTTTCTACCACGGTTTGAGATGGATATGTCCTACCAGTGTGAGGAGTATGTTGTGTATTGTGATTTTCTCTAGGATGGGATCAATGGAAGGTTTCTAACTGATCGTGTATGTATTCTGCTGGTGACTCGGAGTCGATTATGAGATTCTCATACTTTTCATATGATGGCATGATAGATGCGGTGTGTTGTGTGGGATTGATATTTGCATGTGAAAGGTCACAGTTTAGTTTTGAAGGGAAGGTCATGAATTCTTAGATAATATGGACGGTTACAGATGACTAGATAAATGCTATTACTACTTGGTATTTCCTGAGAAGGGTGCACATTTCAGAAGGTACATTGTGTTTTGACTTGCAGATGCTTCACTGGTATTGCGGTAACTCGCTTGGTTGATCGACTATTGGTGTTCAGATTTTGCTATATGGCATGGAAGAATTTATAGAGGTATTTCTAGTGAGTATGAGTATGTATGAGAGATGTGTTAGTCATTCGAGTGGTGAAATGGGGATAGGCTATGGTGATTCATGTGTTCTATGGATTTGGAGACAGAGAGTTCTCAGAAGCAGATTACTTCGGGGTTGCGGACTGCGAAAATATGGCCAAATTAGCCAGATGGTAGTACGTGCGATGGTTAGGTCATCGTGGACTTTTGGAGGGCCGTTTATTCATTTGGGGATGTCCAGAGTTGATTTGGGAGCCCATTGGTAGGCCCAATAAGGATGTGTATTCTACACCGGGTCGAATTTGTTGACTCAGGATTGTTATTGCATAAAGGTGTGTCATCTAGTTAGAGTGAGCTTGTTCGTGTTCTGATATGTTCTATGTGATACTCTTCTATGCTATTTGTTGGTTATATGCACTCATGATGTTGTTCTGTACAGACCTTGTAGCGGAATTTGAGCGAGGTGATTATTAGGGTGTTGAATGGTTGATTGCGCCTTGGTTATGTTCTTTCCAGGTTGTGGTATAAATGTTATTCGCTTCTCCATGGTTATGGTGACGCACTTGCGTACTTGATGTCGAATTGCGTGTAGTTGTTGATTTTGAGCATTGTGGCTTGAAGTATTTCATATGGACCGGTATTTGTATGGATCAAGCATTGCAGCGGGGCTATGTTAGGATATGATCATTTGTGTTAGATTTGTGTGTTTTGGTTCTACTATGTATGATGGGTTCATAGCATTGCGGTTCTTGTGGTACTTATTGAGCTTGCGGAATGATTCTCTCATTTGAGTCATTTTATATTTTTGGGTGCACTCGAATCGTTGCGTGTTAGTGCACGGATTGTACGGTTTGTGGCTTAAGGTTGTATTGGTGTGGCAGGTAAGTAGTGTGGCTGTATTTGATGAGAGAAGTTCATTAGACCCAGAATGAGTACTATCGGATTTTATTACAGTATGTATGGAGGAATAATATTGGAAGTCGGCTTAGGATTTGGTTTTGGTTCTTGTTGGACAAGAGAGGGATCCATGACCTGTTGATCTAATAGGTGGTTGTGCGTTTCTGTGTATTTCTTTCATCATTGGCAGTGTACTAAGCTTTTGAACGAGGTTTTATTTGATTTGAGTTTTACTACCGGTATTGGGTTTGTTTTGAGCAACCATTGTGATCGAGAATTATTGCTACGAGTATGCGAGTTGTGTTGTGTATCATGTGATTACATATTGGGTTATGGTTATGGCTTGATACAGCTTGTTCAGACTTATACAGTGTGTAGAAGTGGGACTCAGATCTTGTAAGTAATTCCGAATGTTAGAAATCGGGTTCCAAGTTTATGGGATAAGGTTGAATTAAGGATATTCAGTTATGTTGTGTTTTCAGGCTTATACGGATTGGGGTGGCATGGGATCACCCCAGGTATGTGCATGGTAAGGTTACACGGTGATATGATGGCTTGGGAATGACTCTTGGCACGTTCGAGCACGAACGTATGTTTAAGTGGGGGAAGATGTAATGACACGACCAGTCGTTTTGAGCATTTGCACTTTGCTCGGTGATTTGAGGGCATGAATAGCTCTATATGATGTATTATGACTTGTGTGTATCTTCAATTTTGGGTTTCAGGTGTTTCAGAATTTGTTTGGAAGAGTGATTTCATGTTTGAAGCTTTAGGATGGAAGAGCTGACCAAGTTTGACTTTTGCGTATTTGACCTCGGTTGGAGTTTTGATGGTTCTGTAGGTCCGGATGGTGATTTCGGACTCGAGCATATGCTCGGATTTGCATTTGGATATTTCTAGAAGGATTCGGCATTAATTGGCGAAAGTTGGAAATATAAGGGTTTGGAATGTTCATAAGTTTGACTGAGAGTTGACTTTGATGATATCGGGTTTTTATTATGGTTTCGGGAATTAGAATAGATCGTTATGTCATTTGGGACTTGTGTGCAGAATTTGAACTCATTCTGGGTTGATTTGATATGTTTCGGCACGAGTTTTGGAAGTTGAAAGATTTGAATTTTATTATGTTTGATTTGAGGTGTGATTCGTCATTTTAATGTTGTTATGTGTGATTTGAGGCCTATAGTAGGTCCGTGTCAAGTTATGGGACTTTTTGAAATGTTTGGACGGGGCCCCGGGGGGATCGGGCATGATTCAGATTGATATCGGACCATTTTTCTTCATAATTGCATTGCTCGTTCCGACGGATGTCTGGTGCACCAAGTGTTCTTCGCGATCGCGAAGTTGGAGGTGCGATCACGTAAGGGAAAAATCTGGAGCTGAGTATTTCTTTTTTGTGTTCCCACTGCTATATCACGTTCGCGTACCTTTGGAGGCTTGAGCATCGCGTTCGCATTGGTCAACCCCCGTTTGCATTGAGTTGAGATGAGACGCTGAGGACTGGGGAGAATGTCTTCGTGTTCGTGATGTAGCTGACGCGATCGCGTAAGGTTGGAGTTGTTGTGCATCGCATTCACGAGGATTGTGTTATGTAGAGTATTTTTGGTGGCAGTTTATTTTGTTCATCGCGAACGCGATGGTTTTTCTGTGTTCACGAAGTGTTCGCCTGGGCAGTGCTTATAAAGTACTCTATTTCGTGGATTTCGGCCATTTTAGCATATTTGGAGCTATGGAGCTCGGATTGAGATGATTTTTGAAGCGATTTTTACCATATGGATTGGGGTAAGTGTTCTCTACTCAGTTTTGATTATATTTCATGAATCTATCCTCATTTTTTGCATTTAGTTGATGATTTCAAAAGAGAAATTAGGGATTTTTGTCTAAGATTTCATAAAGTGAATTTTTTTAGTTTGAGCATCGATTCAGAGTTGTATTCGAGTGAAACTAGTATGGTTGGACTCATAATTGAAAGGGTTGTCGGATATTTTGAGTTTTCTCGGGTTTCGAGGTGGGGGCTCGGGTTTATCTTTTTGGTTGACTTTGGGCTTTTGATTAAAGATTCGACTTTTATCATTTGGAATTGTTTCCTTAGGCATTATTTGATGTATTTGTGTTGCTTTTGGCTAGTTTTGAGACGTTCAAAGGTTGGTACGCACGAATGGTGTTTACAGAGTATTGCTTACTCGGTATTGGATTCAGCTTGTTCAAGGTAAGTAACACTTCTAAACTTGATGCTGAGGGTATGAACCTCTAAATATGCGTGTTATGTGTTTGGTGTTGAGGTGACACACATGCTAGTGACAGTCGTGTGGGCGTGCGTCGTGTGAATTATGACTCGGATGATTCTGTGGTACTGTGTAGTATTCTATCTTCCTTTTTATCCATGAAATTCCTATGTGCTAGAATAATTGAGATGTGATCCATATTAGAAATCATGTTTAGGCGAAATGTTCATTCTGTTGAGACCCGCTGAGGTCATTTCTGTTGTTGAGTTATTTTCTTAAAATTTATAGTTACATACTCAATCATAGTCATTCATATGCATATCATATCTCAGTCTCTATTATCATTTTGTCACATCGTGTTATCATTGTTTGTGCTAATTGGCATGAGATTTGTGAGCCCGAGCGGCTAGAGAGATTGATGACTGAGTTGGGGTCTAAGGGACAGATTTTGAGTGGTATTGATGGGATCAGGTTGCATGCACATCAGGTTTATTGATTCATGATGGGGTCGGGCTGCACGCCGCAGCGGGTATTAGTGATTCAAGTTTTCCGAAACTATGAACGAGCTGAGCATTTTATCTTTGAGTTATTACTTGTACTGCTTTAGTTATATTGTTGTTAGTCACTAGTTTCAACCTAATGTTAGGTTTGTTACTTATTGAGTATATGGGGTCTTTGTACTCATACTACACTTCTGCACCTTGCGTGCAGAGTTTCGATATTTTTGTTGCTGTGTATGACGGGAGCTGGAATTGAAGATGTACCTGTGTTCCGATCATAACTGTCTCTTGTTCTTCGTAGCTTTAAAATTATTAATTTGTTCATGTATATTTCAAACAGATGATGTATTTATTTCATTCTAGCTTTGTAAACTTCTAAACCGTAAAAGCGCATGATTCGTACTACCATCCCTTGGGAATTCTTTGTATAGAAGTTCAATTATATTATCATTACATTTCTCAGTAAATCTCATTGAATCGGATCGTTGTTAATTGTCTTACCTAGCGGGTTGAGATTAGGTGCTATCACGACTAGTTGGATTTTGGGTCGTGACGGTCATCTCGTTTGCGAGTGGAGGCACGCAATCGCGATGAGAGTGCGGCTCAGTGCATCGCATTCGTGAAGATGACTTTTCCTGGTTTCGTGAGTTTTGCCTTCGCGATCGCGAGGGCTTGTCCGCGATTGCGAAGAAGGCAGACTTGGGCAGTGACTTAATGAAAATTGGGATTTTGGCCTTTTTGTTCATTTCACTCATTTGTTGGCTAATTTTGGAGCTTTTTGGAGAGGAATTTTCACCTAGCATCTTGATGTAAGTGTATTCTGTATAATGTGAGTATAATACCTAGATTATGGCTAGATCTTAACATGGAAATTGTAGAATTTTGAGTACTTTGTTAAAAAACCTAGGTTTTGATAAAAATAGGATAAGACCACGAAAATTATTATAGAATTGAGTAGAAATTATATATTTGTTTTCGCGAGGTTATGGGTAGCAATTAGTTACAAAAATTTTTGGAATTCGGGCACATGGGCCACGGGGATAAATTTTCGAAATCTTCCAAATTGGGATGGGTAATCACTCTAATACTTAAATTATGAAGTTTTGAGAAAATATTGATTAGTTTGTACGATCTTTGGCTAGTTTCGCATTGTTCGGCACCGACTTAAGGATTTTAGAGTGATTCGTGGATCGGAAAGTGGACCTGAGAATGAGGTAAAACTCTTCCCTAACCTTCTAAGAGGGGATTAAACCCATATGTGTATAAATTTGTTATTACTAATTGTGGGTGCTATATACGCAAGAAGTGAAGAGAGTCCGTGCGTAGCTAAAATTCATGTTATGTCCGTGTAGACATTGGCCTTTATTATGCTATTACTTGCACTATTTGAACTCAATTTGCTAATTTAATTGCTTGAATTAATAAGTAAAATTTAGTTAAAGATGATGTTAAATCGAGATTCATTACTTAGGGATTTGGAGGAAATGTTTAGTCATTGATGGAAATTTATATTCTTTTATGGGTTTACCATAAAGTTGTAAATACATAATTCCTAATCCGAAGAGTTTTCCTATTCATGTGGATTGGGCCGAACGCCTCGGCAATATTTATATATATTATGGGATGTATCCATAGAGTCACGACCCAAAATCTATTAAATGTCGTGATGGCATCTAACACCGCCGTCAGGCAAGCCAATCATAAATGATTAACTTAATTACTCATCGTAGTACTTTTGAAATCATAATTTCATTCAATTAAATATTAAGAAATAGAATTTATATGGTAAATGTTAATATTTTTCGCCACTACAATAATGAACAACCCATAGGCACCCCCATAACCGGGTGTCACAAGTACATGAGCATCAACTAGGAAATATAGTAAAATACAACATCTGTCTGGAATATAAATTAGATAGGAGAATGAAAATAACTCCGATGGAGACTCTGTGTGTTGCGAACTCGTAATAGGGAATGCAGCTTACCTAAGTCCCCACAATAGCCGCGCCTCTGCACCCACAAGACCACTAGACATATATGTACCTGCACAAAATGTGCAGCAAGTGTAGTATGAGTACGTAAATTAACGCGTACCCAGTAAGTATCTAGTCTAATCTCGAAGAAGTAATGATAAGGGGTCGAATTCGACACTTACTATGGGCTAACAATAAAATACCGATAGTATAATTAAGCATGGATTATGTAAAAAAATCGGAAAACTCAATAACAAGAAATAAATAAATAATTCTCTCACTGATAGTAAATCCCAAATTAAATTCCATCATTTAGCAAATTAATCTCTCAAGCCAATGAATCAATATCGATTATAGTTGGACTCCAAAAAATTTTACGCACGATTTATGCTACAAATATATAAAATGTGCACTGCCGAGGGTCGAATGGCACAAACCACAGATGCATCTACCAGCTACCGAGGCATTCGGCCTTCTCCACAAGAAGAGAAAATACTTTATAAACAGTCGATTCAAGATTTATTAAGAGGCTAATATTCAAAGAAATACCAATTCACGCTGACGGTCAAGTGACCCGTCCAATACTAAAGTAAATGAAATTTAAAATTTTACAATTCCTTTATCAAGTTCCAATATGATTTAAACAATTAAATTAACAAGTAGGGTGCAAACATCGCAAGTATAACATGGTCTGGGTCCTAGACTACCCAGACATAAGCATAATTAGTAGCTATGTACGAACTCTCATCACCTCGTTCATACACAGTCTCCCACAAATAGAAGCACATATTAAATTAGTTCACCTATGGGGTTAATTCCCTCTTACAACATTAGAAATGAGACTTACCTCGTCTCAAAGCTTACTTTCCGGTCCACAATTGTGCGTTAAACTCTCAATTCGGTGCCAAACGACTCGAAACTAGTCAAATGTTATATAAAATAGTCAATACATGTTCAAAAGTTCAATCCCAACTATTAAGTGATTACCCAACCCCAATTGAAGAATTCCTAAAATTGACCGTCGGGCCCACACGCCCGGATTCCGGAAATTTTTGAAGAAAGTGGTTACCCATAACCTCAACTCAATATATAATTTTTATGTAATTCCATAATCATTTTCATGGTTTAATCCTATTTTTATCAAAACCCTAGGTTTTCCTCAAAAATCCCATAAATCCCACCATTTTCCATGTTAAATATTCTTATGATTCGTATATTTAGCTAAAGAATCGATAGGGATCACTTACCTCTTGATGTTGATGGAACCCCTCACAAATTCTCTCAAAAATCGCCTAAGTCCAAGTGGGAAATGAGGGAAATGTGCTATGTGTGAGCACGTGATTTTGCCCTATATGAATTACTCCTAGAAATTCAAAACAAAATAATTTCTTGCAGTGTTTACAATTTTGTGGATTTTTGTGGCATTTTTTGTTAATTGTTCACATTTTTGTTTGTATATTTTAATTAGTGAAAAATACAAAAAATGTGTTGCATATGCATGTAGGAGTTAGTTTTGCATTTTAAGAATTATTAAGTGATTGATTTATTTTATAAAAAAAAAGCACAAAATAGTTATGTTACACCTTTTAATTTTAATTTTTTGATTTTGAGTAGTTTTTCTTTGCTTTATTAATTGTGATAATTAGTTAGGTTTAATTAGTATTTTTTCTAAATTAATGAGATTTTATAATTTAGTTTAGGATTCAGGTTTTAATTTTTAGAAAAAAAAACAAAGAAAGAAAAAAAGAATTAAAATTAATAATAATTGAGTCTCTTATTAAAATACCCAAAATTGGGCTGGCCCAAGTCAAAACCCTCAAACACCCGCCCAAATCACCCCTTACTCAGCCCAATTCCGCCCAAACCCGCCTAATTCCACCTAAAACCCGCCCCAATAGCCAAACCCGGTCCAACATCCCTTCCCCACCAAACGACACCGTTTCATTAAAAGAGATTAATCTTGGCCTTCGAGGTTCCAAGATCGGACGGTGAGGAAGCTGGGGTCGTTTGATATTTATATGTCCTAACGCCCCCCTACTCCTTCGTCTGTCCTCCATCAAAACCCTAGAGACCAGCCTCCTCCGCCCTGAGCCGCCGTCTGCCGCCTCCAAAAAACGCCCATGGCGGCGGCAAGTCTCCAATGACCCCCAAAAATTCACCAAAGCTCCCTCTCCCCTTCCTCATGCGCATGACACCATCAGTTCCCCTCAAATACCACTGGAAATCCCCAAATATCCCAAACCCTAGTCGCCGCCTTTGAATCATCCGTCGTGGCCGATGGTGCCACCATCCAAACACCACCAAATTAACATCAAACCATCTCCACAACCCCCTCTTCCCTAATCTATAGCTAATAACCCTCGAATCACCTTCAAGATCTTCGAATTTCAAATCACAGTTGAGCCCTAATTTCAAAAATTCCGGACTCCAGTTTTGTCAAAGATTTAGGTGTATTGTGATGTTATTCTTGTGTTCCTTCCAAGAACACAGGATTAATATCATAGTCCACCAAAAATCCGAAGAAATTGAAGATTCAGGTCTTTGTCTCCAGATGTTTGAAGCCCTGTAGGTATTTTTCTTTTGTTTTTTCCTTTGATTTAGTTTATTTTCTGTCTTTTCTTTTGTTTTGCTTTTCCAGTATTAATTATTCCTTCCTCTGTCTTTGAAATTTTTATTTTTTCTAAATTTCATAGTGTTAATTGCATACATGTTAGTTTTTTAAATAGTTTTCTTTTAAGTAATTAAGAATACTGTTAATAATTGGTTTCAAATTTCATTAAGTACATCAATTTGGAATTAGTAGGGTTTTTGCCCTAATGGCTTCTGTTTTGTTAAATTCATCTCGCAATTCAGAATTTGGGGTTCATTTGATTGTTTTGGGCTCGAAGGGTATACCCTTAAGCCCAATTTTGGGCTGGTTGCTTAGAGGATTCAACCCAAGGATCAATTTGACCCATAGCCCATTTAAGTATGGTAATTTCAGGAGTTTAGGGGTATATTAGGTAATTCAATCAGGGAATATTGCAGTAACCACCTAAGAAACCCCTAGAAGCTTCTAGCAAGGGCTTATTTTTAAATTTTGACACTATGACTTGGGTAACAAGTCAGAAAATGAGGGTTTAAATGGCAAAAAATAAAAGTTAGGAGGGACTAGAAGTGCAAGGGAAAACTTGTAAGTCTGCCCTATATGCTTGCATATAAAGGCATCCTATACCTGCCTTGCAAGTTAGAGCTAAGAGCTAAGAAATCCAGAAAAACTTCAAGCGGCTAAAAATATCAAAAAGATTATTGTTTCATTGAGTTTTGGGACTTGAACTTTGAGGTTTCTTCTAATTTCTAAAGCAGTTTTCTGATTTACATAGATTTAAAATGGTTTGATTTGGTTTCTCAAAGTCTGATCCTGAGTTGAAGTTGGGTTTGGAGTCTTGTTTCAATTTGAATTTGGGGTGTATAAATTGGACTCGAGTCTGTTTTGAATTGGTTTGAAGCTTGGACTGGGTTCAACTTGCTAACACTGTTGCATTGCTGCTGGTTATTGTTTTGCGGAGTGCTGACCCTTCATTATTCTTATTTTTGCTTCCAGGTATCTTTTAACACCATGGATATCACCTGAATGTATTTTGGAGTTTGAATATGAAAATGTGATCAAGTCGATGACTGTTGTTACTGAAGTTCTGCTTTCCTTCGTTTTCAATTTCATGCTCAATCTGTGTTGCCAGGCTTAGAAGGATCGTGATTAAATATATTTATCGCTGAACAGGACAGAATTAAATTGGTTATCAGCTATTTTTGTTGGACATGTTCTATTTGGTTAGTAGTTGTGTTCATAGTTTATGTTTAAATATGGTAGGCTCATGTTCAATAGAGACTGTAGTGTTCTGTTAACTGCTGCATTTGAGTGACTTATCGATTTTTATGTTTTGTTTTATTTGGTATTTGAATGATTAAGGGAATTTGAAATATAAGGTTTGGGGTTGGCTTGGTAATGGGTTGTACATATTGTTTCTTGTGTTATTATAGGATATTTAAATAGTTGAATGATTCCTGGGTTTGGACTGTGTAAATCACATTAGAAGGATAAATACATGTGTTAATTTTCCATGGGAAATGTATGAATCTGTCTCAAAGTGAGAATGGTATCCAATTCTAGGGATACCCAGCAACTGATGTGGGGTTTAATTAAAAAGGATAAAGGTTTTTTTTTTAGTAATGTAATGTCTGATGGGGATTTGAATTTGTATTGGTTAGGTGTTTTCCAATTGGGTCTGAAAACTTGGGTTGTAGGTCGGCCCATTTGAAGAATTTTCCTGCTCATTACTCGTTTGTGAATCTGAGTCTTTGGACTATCTTTCTTCAGTAGACTTGGGCTCATTCAAGCCCGGGCCTGAATGCTCTGTGCTGTTTTGCCTTGGGAAGTTAGTTGGAATCGAAATTGGCCCTCTTTTAGTCGTTGTTGGGATGGCCTCAAGCTTCTCATGAGGGGTTGAAATGTCTCGAGCCAGTTGTTATCGGATCTGTCATTTCTTTTGCTTAATTTGAATCACGCAAATTTGCTTGTTTAGCTAACACAAACATTAGAATTTAAAAGGGGATATAAGCGGAATTAGATTAATTTAGGGTGTGCCATATTAGTAGGCAGTCTATGGCCCCGTGGATCAGTTAGAATAAGTCGAGGTGGGCCATGCCGGGCAAAAATGACAATTGCGTGGTCCTTATATTAGTTTCATAGCCTAGATATAAAATGATTAATATTCGTAGAAAAGCCTTTAGGGCTGTTTAAAATACTATCGTGATTGTGTATATGTTTGTTTAAAATACACCATAAATCTCCGAAGTGGCGACTCTGAATCTTTTTATAATAAATCCCGTTTCGATTGTCCTTTAATTGGAAAAACTCCTTTATTATACCCCTTTACGGGGGTATAGTGAAAAAGGAGGTGTGAAACTATGTACCGACCCCTTCTCATGAGGGAAATGAGAAATGCGAAGCAGAGCCACCCCTGCCAAGGTCGCATTTCCGACCAAAATCTTCACAAATGCAAAGAGGGCAGTTTCACAAAAGCGATAAAATGTTCCCAAATGTATACCCCTAAGTGATTTCCCATCCTCGCAAATGTGAACTCCTTCTTCGCAAATGCGATTAAAACCTCTCATTTGCGAGACCTGCAGCCCAAACCAGAAACCAGTAGAACTGACGTTCTTCACCACTCCGAACGCGCTCGAAACTCACCCGGACTCTCGGGACTTCACACCAAACATCCACACAAGTCTAAAAACCTCATATGAACTCGCTCACATGATCGGAACACCGAAATAACGTCTAAAAGCATAAATCGGACGCCTAGATGCATGAATCAAGTCATGAAACTCAAAACTTCTAAAAAAATTCCGCACGTCCGATTGACCTCAAATTTTTCACACAAGTCACATTTGATATTACGGACCTACTCCAACTTCCGGAATCGGAATCCGAACTCGATATCAAAAAGTCCACTCTTGCTCAAACTTCCCAAAAACCTTCAAATTTCCAACTTTCGCCAAATGACCCAGAAACGACCTACGGACCCCCAAATCCACATCCGGACACGCCCCTAAGACTAGAATCACCATACAGAGCTATTCCCAGGCTCGAAATCCCAAACGGATATTGATAACATTAAAATACACTTCAACCCAAATTCATGAAATTCTTCCAAAATGCCAACTTTCCACAATAGGCGCCGAAATGCTCCTGTGTCATCCAAAACCCGATCCGGATATATTCCCAAGTCCAAAATCATCATACAGACCTGTTAACCTTCAAATCCCGATTCCGAGGTCTTTTACTCAAAAGTCAAACCATAGTCAATTCCTCCAACTTAAAGCTTCCGAAATTAGAATTTTCTTTCCAAATCAACTCTTAACTAATCGAAATTCAATTCCGGCCACACATACAAGTCATAATACCTGAAGTAAAGCTACTCAAGGCCTCAAAGTGTCGAACGACGTGCTACAGCTCAAAATGACCGGTCAGGTCGTTACATTCTCTCCCACTTAAACATAGGTTCGTCCTCGAACGTGCTAAGAACTGCTCCGGAGTTTTCCAAAATTAGTGTTTAATACCTTGTGGACCTACCCATGCCACCACAGCGCAGTTGAGAATATTAGCCCGAGCCATATTTAAGATCCTTCCGACTACCTTAGCCAACAAGCTTTAGAATCAATTTCCAGCATCCGAAATTCTCTACAAGGATTGCTTCCAACATATGAACACCGCATCAATCACCAGACACTAAACCCAATGTGACCATGCTCCTCCGCTGAAATCACACCGTGCACCACATAACTTATTTTCCCAAGGCAATCTCCCCCAAGCACAACAACTGAAATTCCCACTGACCCGAAGCCCGTAGTATACCTCATAACAAACATAAGCCTTGTTTCAACTCTCGCAATACTGACACGATAGAAGAGATGGGTAGAAACTCATAACCACCTGCCGAGTCACAATTTATGGAGTCTCTCCTCCTGACAAGAACCATTACCTCATTCTGGAATGAATAACAATATTTTCTCTTTAATATGCCTTATATAAATCCGATCGCATTGATTCCAGGTCCAATAATCTCGTCTCACCCAGTATAAGCTGCTCCAGCAATGAGCCACCGCAAAAACTAACTATGATTTCATATGACGCCATAAATGCGCCAACAAGCTACAACTTGAATATGACACATAAGGTAGAATGTACTCTGGAAAAGAACTATCTAGCCCGCGTAAGAATGAAATGGCCATCAAATACTATGAGCCTTTCTCAGAGGTAAGAAACAGGACACACAACAATAAATACAAGGAACCCTGCTTAATCATCTCACTGTTGCAGCGTGCAACCCGATCCACACATGATACCGTTACAGCGTGCAACCCGATACAAATAGCATACCTGTGGCGGCGTGCCACCCGATCCGCATATCATAATAAATAGAGAAATACCCATCAAGACATAATGCCCATACGTATGAAATGCCCAAATATTGGCCACAAGCACGCCAAGTGTATAATATCATCCCTGGGAAGACAGATAGCGCCATACTTTACAAAACTCAAGAACAACTAAGGTGAAATAAATGACCCTCCTCTCGAGAGCCCACATGTTCTCACAATACCACGAATATGGGATCTCAATACGAGTGCGAATAATCATAGCATCTCACAACCCACATGGTACAATGGAGATTACACGGAATAGCTGATGAAAGAGATAACATCCAAGGCCCGAAGGCCCATCTGAAAGCAATGTTATGCTGAAATAAACACATCCGGCCTGATATAGAGCGCATTCAGATCTAGATCCACCCACAGACCTCAAGCCGAGTATGATCATACTGCACTGGGCTAATAACCTTCCAAGGATCCACAACAACCCTATTCATGATACATAAGAACAACCGTCCAATCTGGAACAAACTTCCACAGTTCACAACTAAATGAATTGAGCGCCTCCCAGGCCTAAGCTCTCACATTTGCGATAGTACCATAATCTTCATACTTGGTTTCAATCTTCAATCAATCAAGTGACTACATGTCAAACTTATACAATCTTCCCGTGGGATACGCTCCCACGACCTTCCGCACCGGTAACAAAGTCTGCACATCCACACCACCGGCCATACAATGCTGTAAAGCGAATCGACAATCCTCAAATCAGTACATAAAGCCCCTTACACAGGACATTGATTTTAAGTGACGCTAAAGACAACACCAGCTTACTCTAAACATCTGAATTATTTCCTGCTCATCGATCTCGTAACATTCTTGTCTACACTGAACCACAACCTTAATCCTCAATTTCAAATTCCCATGCTGCTCACTGCACCTAACATGCTAATACGCGAGCGTACAAGAATTCCAACATAACTCCTGAGCCACTAATAGAATAAACACTCCATGATATAGAAACCTTTAACTTAACTCATTTAAGGAGAACTATTGCAACACGAGACTAAATTCCCATAACTGCAGAAAATATAATCCTCAAGTAATGGTCTAAACAATCATAACTCTTCTGGATCCATCTACACATAACATGCCATTATAATAGAATACCTCCAAATAAATCAAATTACGGTGGTTGTCAAGCCTCGCACGTACCGCCACAAATCTCCTACATAACTTAACACGCTAAAGGAACTGATTATTGCCACCATCATGCCGATTCAACCATTGCTAACCGATGGCCACATATCTTTCCGGCTAAGGTATGGAAAATCTTTCTCCTATTACATGAATCCAATTTTCATTTCATCCGGGAAAAGTCATCTTTTTCTCAACAATGTCTTTGTCATTTGATCCAATAGCGTTCCTCGGTCCAGTCTGTTCACCTCAATTTGCGCCCTATTTGAGACTAAAGCAGGCGGGGTGGCGACGATATAGCCAATAAGACTTTAAGCGCACCTGAGCGCCTTTGCCCATAGAGAATACTGGGGACAAAAGTCTCTNTATTCTAAATATTTTAATCTGGGGGGGGGGGGGGGGTTATGGAGCAAGTCTCCCATTGCTTTCGCAAACCAGACCCCCCCAAAAAAGGACTTTTCCGATTCTTTCTGTTTTGTTTTTCGAACAAAAAGTTAAAATACGAAAAAAAATCAGAATGAAAAGCGTCCATTGTCTAATGGATAGGACAGAGGTCTTCTAAACCTTTGGTATAGGTTCAAATCCTATTGGACGCAATTTATTTCCATATATATATATTTTTTAGATTTCGATAGCAAGAAAGANTATATATATATATATATATATATATATATATATATATATATATATATATATATATATTAGATTTCGATAGCAAGAAAGACTGTTTGAATAGTTGAATCCAAGTCCAGGATTACGTCCGGGATCATTAGATAGGAATGCAAAGATGAAGAGAGAAACAAAAAATATCACTACTGTGTAAACGAAGAGTTTGAGAGTAAGCATTACACAATCTCCAAGATGATTTTTTTGAAAAAAAGAGAATAGATCATCCATTTTTCTACCGCATATGCTAGTTAACCAACTTCTTCTAATTTACTTTGGACTTGCCTTAGAAATAATTATAGCTCCATTAAAAATATAACAAACCCAAATCGCATTCATCCTGAGTGACCCTATTTTATGAGACCATGTTGCCTCAAAACCCACGAACCATCTCATACCCTCCTTGTGCGCACTTTCGCATCTTTAACTGGTACACTCATTCTGATACTCCCTCTATGAATCTGAAGGTATTTTCTCCCATTCCTCCAATGCTACACCACAGACCAATGATAACATAGAATACACCAAGCCCCTTTGATAATCCACTGGAAAGGTTCTATACTTAACCATACCAAGGAATCGAATAGGACCGTTGTTGAGAGTTACCCACTCGGACTTGGTCCCGAATATAATTAACTCCAAGGCTCTACTTGTACATGGACACCCTCTCAAAGAAGCAACCGGCTGAATTCATTTCCTTGAACATGACATCCGCACAAAGCATAAACTCTGAGCCTTCCCCAAACCTGAACATGTACCGATAATGCCAAACATAGCACACAATCCTCAAATCCTTTGCTCAAATTACTATTGAGTTTTTTCTTTCCTTGGTCGTAATAACCCACCAATACGTCGATAACCAGAAACCTCACAAGTAGATAACCACGTAATCCAATCGTAGACGGTGGGGCTGTCTCACTTAGCTTGAAGCTACAATTAAATAACCCAGGAACCCACCAAGATTCCTTTTTCCTCATTGACATGATCTCGCACAATCGACCCGCCAAATTTCTCGGAATTTTCATGTTAAACATTTTATGAACATTTTGAATCACTAGGCACATTCACATATTCGACCTCTTACTGGATAGCCAGTAGAATTCTTCGTAGAAGCTTCATTAACAACACGCAACCGCTAACCTTCTCATAGGAGATAACCCACCTGTGAAAATTCCATGTCGACATCTTCCAACGACGTTGCACTAGGTACAATTACTACGAAATCAATAAATTCTCCTAAGCTCATGCTTGTTCACCAGCTGTACAAGTCCGTTCACTCCCCATTGACATCAACTAAAAATGCGTCAATACATTCCAATCTGAAGTCATGTTGCATTCCTCTTCATATCAGGCAAACTCCTTTCTATTGTATCCAATCTTCCTCAGTGTAGTAGCCAACATTCCAAATTAAGTCAGTAGACCTAGTCACTGTCCACCATGAATCCCAAATCACTGTAAACCCTATATCACTTGAACTAATAGATCGCTACTAACTCTAAACCTCTCCGAAGATCATCTTTCTTGAGCTACCAACATTAGGAACACCGATTCGATTCTGAACCACTGCATACCGTGATCTCTGACAGCCGCTTCCCAGACACCATTTCACGATACCCTACCCCAAAGGCGAATTGAAGAAGACCATAACACCAGCGAACATGATACATTTAACAAGGACAATGACACCACATCACAGATAAAAATTCCACCACGCTCAAAAATACCAAGTCTCGTTACTCTATTATCCCAAACATGAACATTCATAGTCCGATTGCCTTTCCTCCGCTAGAAATAAAATGCCGAACCTTTGAATCATACACTGAGGAAAACCTCCTTTCAAGTCATTCACTACCCCGACACATAGACAAACACCATACCAATATACAAACACTGTGCGATAACAACAGCTGAACATCATAGCAACCTGCGTGTAGCTTTAAAACCATCAAAACACATTTACTAAGCGGAAATGACAGAACCTCCTTCCACAAGAAGACGATAACAACATGCTCGAATGCGCAGGGAGAAACACCTTGCTCCCCGTCTCTAGCACCACTCCAACTCCTCGATGCCCAAATGACACGAGCGCTGAACATCGTATAAGAGTGAATAGGAAGGATATAAAGCCATAATCCTCAAAGGAATCAAATCGCACGATGAGGAATCAAGAAGGGATGTGCTCCTAACAACCCTATAGCCGCTCGAAGATAAGTACAGATGTATCCGTACCGATCCACAAGACTCTAATAGACTTGCTCATGACTCGTGAGACCTAAGTGAACCTAATGGTCTAATACCAAGATGTCACGACCCAAAGTCCATTAAAGGTCGTGATGGCGCCTAACACCGCCGTTAGGCAAGCCAACAGTAAATGATTAACTTAATTACTCATCTTAGTACCTTTGAAATCATAATTTCCTTCAATTAAATAGTAAGAAATAGAATTTACAGGGTAAATGTTAATATTTTTCACCACTACAATAATGAACAACCCATAGGCACCCCCATAACCGGGTGTCACAAGTACATGAGCATCAACTAGGAAATATAGTAAAATACAATATCTGTCTGAAATACAAATTAGATAGGAGAATGAAAATAACTCCGATGGAGACTCTGTGTGTTGCGGACTCGTAATAGGGAATGCAGTTCACCTATGTCCCCACAATAGCCGCGCCTCTGCGCCCACAAGACCACTAAACATATATGTACCTGCACAAAATGTGCAGCAAGTGTAGTATGAGTACGTAAATTAACGCGTACCCAGTAAGTATCTAGTCTAATCTCGAAGAAGTAATAATAAGGGGTCGAATTCGACACTTACTATGGGCTAACAATAAAATACCGATAGTATAATTAAGCATGGATTATGTAAAAAAAACGGAAAACTCAATAACAAGAAATAAATAAATAATTCTCTCACTGATAGTAAATCCCTAATTAATTTCCATCATTTAGCATAATCTCTCAAGCCAATGAAACAATATCGATTATAGTTGGACCCTGATGGAGACACTGTGTATGGCGGACTCGTAACACGGAATGCAGCTCACCTAAGTCCCCGTAATAGCTGTGCTTCTCCGCCCACAAGACCAGCAGACATATATGTACCTGCACAAAATGTGCAGCAAGTGTAGTATGAGTATGTAAATCAACGCGTACCCAGTAAGTATCTAGTCTAATATCGAAGAAGTAGTGACGAGGGGTCGCCTTCAACACTTACTATGGGCTAACAATAAAATACAGATATTATAATTAAGCATGGATTATGTAAAAACAGCTGAAAACTCAATAACAAAAAATAAATAAACAATTATTTCACCGCTAATAAATCCCAAATTAATTTCCATCATTTAAAAAACTAATCTCTCAAACCAATGAAACAATATAGATTATAGTTGGACTTCACGAATTTTTACGCACGAATTATGCCGAGGTCGTACGGTCCGATACAACATACAAATATATAAACTGTGTACTGTCGAGGGTCGAACGGCACGAACCATATATGCATCTATCTGCTATCGAGGCATTCGACCCACTCCACGAGAAACGAAAATACTTTATAAACAGCCAATTCAAGATTTATTAAGAGGCTAATATATTCAAAGAAACACCAATTAACATTAATGGTCTAGTGACCCGTCCAAAACTCAAGTAAATAAAATTTAACCTTTTATAATTCCTTTATCAAGTTTTAATATGATTTAAAAAATTAAATTAACAAGTAGGGTGCAAAAATCGCAAGTATAACATTGTCTGGGTCCTAGACTACCCGGACTTAAGCATAATTTGTGGCTATGTACGGACTCTCGTCACCTCGTGCATACGCAGCCCCCACAAATAGAAGCACATATTAAATCAATTCACCTATGGGGTTAATTGCCTCTTACAAGGTTAGAAAAGAGAGTTACCTCGTCTCAAACCTTACTTTTCGGTCCACAATTGTGCTTTAAACCCTTAATTTGGTGCCAAACGACTCGAAACTAGTCAAATGTTATATAAAATAGTCAATACATGTTCAAAAGTTTATATTCCAACTATTAAAGTAATTACCCAACCCCAATTGAAGAATTCCTAAAATTCACCCCTGGGCCTACATGCCCGGATTCCGGAAATTTTCGAAGAAATTTGTTAAACATAACCTCATGAACTCAAAGATATGATTTTTATCTAATTCCATAATGATTTTCGCGGTTTAATACCATTTTTATCAAAAACCTAGGTTTTCCTCAAAAACTTCATAAATCCCACTATTTTCCATGTTAAATCTACTTATGATTCGTATATTGAGCTAAAGAATCGATAGGGATCACTTACCTCTTGATATTGATGGAACCCCTCTCAAAATGCTCTGAAAAATCACCTAGGTACAAGTGGGAAATGAGTTATGTCCCGAAATAAAAGCTCTTGCACTAGTCATAGATGTCGCATTTGCGACATCTTGTTCGCAAATGCGATGGTCGCAATTGCGACAAAATCATCGCAGATACGAAGCAGAGCCACCCCTGCCAAGGTCGCATTTGTGACAAAAATCTTCGCAAATGTGAAAAGGGCAGTTTCGCAAAAGCAATAAAATGTTCGCAAATGTATACCCCTAAATGATTTCCATCTTTGCAAATGCGATCTCCTTCCTTGAAAATGCGAGTTCGCACATGCGATTAAAACCTCCATTTGTGAGACCTATAGCCCAGACTAGAAACAAGCAGAACCGATGTTCTTCACCACTCCGAACGCGCTCGAAACTCACCAGGGCCCTCAGGGTTCCACACCAAACGTCCACACAAGTCTAAAAACCTCATACGAACTCGCTCACACGATCGAAACACCAAAATAACATCTAAAAGAATAAATTGGAAGCCAAGACGCATGAATCAAGTCATGAAACTCAAAACTTCTAAGAACACTTCCGCATATCCGATTCCTATCAAATCACGTCACATTTGACATTACGAATTTATTTCAACTTTCGGAATCCGAATCCGAATCCGATATCAAAAAGTCCAGTCTTGGTCAAACTTCCCAAAAACTTCAAATTTCCAAATTTTGCCAGATGACCCCGAAACAACCTACGGACCCCCAAATCCACATCCGGACGCGCTCCTAAGACCAGAATGACCATAAGGAGCTAGTCCAAGGCTCGGAATCCCAAACGGACATCCATAACATTAAAATACACTTCAACCAAAATTCATAAAATTCTTCTAAACTGCCAACTTTCCACAATAGGCACCGAAACGCTCCTGATTCGTCCAAAACCCGATCCGGACATACTCCCAAGTCCAAAACCTTTAAGTCCCGATTCTGAGGTCCCCTACTCAAAAGTCAAACCTTAGTTAATTCCTCCAATTTAAAACTTCCGAAATTAGAATTTTCTTTCTAAATCAACTCCGAACTTCCTGAAATTAGATTCCGACCATACGTACAAGTCATAATACCTTAAGTGAAGCTACTCAAGGCCTCAAGCTGTTGAATGGCGTGCTGCTCAAAACTACTGGTCGGGTCGTTACGCATGGATCAGACGGTACGACCTTGGTATTGTATATACACAATTAATATGGATCAGGTCGTACGACATCGGCATAACTCCTACATGTTTTCACTCGGAGTCCGGTTATACTTGATATGTCTTTCATGACTTGAGGATTTGTAAATGGATGTTGATTCCTTACTTGTTGAGATTAACATGTAATATTTGGGGATTCTTAATTGTTATTTTGTTATAGGATCATTTAATTATTACCTCTTATTCCATTATTGATGTTTTATTTCATGCCTAATAAATATTCTTGTACATTATGTATATTGCCCACTAGTAAGTGTTGATGTTGAACCCTCGTTACTACTTATTCGAGGTTAGACTAGATACATACTGGGTACATATTATTTACATACTCACGCTATACTTCTGCACATATTTTGCGGGTTCTGATGTAGGTGCATCTAGAGTTCGTCCGGGCGCGCATCCGCAATACCTAGAGGCTTAGTGGTGAGCTGCTTCTCATGCTCTGTTCTGTAGCACCCGGAGCCTTCTCTTGTTATGTTTTATCATTTTTGTATATTTTGTTTCCGATAGTAGTTCTTAGAGAGTTTTGTATACTCTACTAGATGCCCGTGCACTTGTGACACAAGGTTTTGGGGATTTATAGTAGACACTCATGGGCTTGATTATTTATTTCACTTTTGTTACTTTCCCATTTAGTTTATGCTTTACATTTCACGATCCGAAATTTCCACCCTCAGGACCGTGATGGTGCCTAATATTTTACTTGCTAAGCTAGCCAATATTAGCTATATCACTTAACCATTTTTAATAATATTTCCAAATTAAATGACAAGAATGAAACTAAATAGTCTGCAATAAGTAAATAAGCTAATAAGTGACAAAATCCAAATACAAACCCCAGAACTGGTGTCACGAATACATGAGCGTCTAAGATACTACAATTAATGGTCTGAAATAAACACAACTATCTAAATTAAAATAATTAGCTAAAGGAAGTAGAAGGGGAATTCAGGGTTGCGGACGCCATGCAGCTGTACCTCAAGTCTCTTCTAAATAGCTGGATTCGAGCAAATCTACTGAAGGCCGTTAGGACCAAAACTCCGGTATCTGCACAAGAAGTGCAGACTATAGCATGAGTACAACCAACCCCATGTACTCTGTAAGTATCGAGCCTAACCTCAACGAAGTAGTGACAAGGCTAAGGCGGGTCACTTACATTACACTTACATTAACCTGTATGCAATAATAATAATAATAATAATAATAATAATAATAATAATAATAATAATAATAATAATAATAATAATAATAATAATAATAATAATAATAGAAACGACAGGAGTGGAAGTAAAGCATTTAATTCATAACAACGAACTCAAATCCAATTAATGGAGAGTCCAGAATAATCAAACATATAAGCTCTTCTAGATTACCGATGCTAATCCAACAGTCGCGAACAAATGTAATTTAAATTAATCTCTTGTGGCATGCAACCTGATCCCACAATATCAACTTTAAACAATCCGTTCGGCGCGCAACCCGATCCCACCATATCATCATCAGTTAATATCATAATCTGTCCTTATCACACCATTTCAATTCATTACCTTTCAGTTTTTGTTGTGGCATGCAACATGCTCCCCAAACAATTTCAATCAACAATAGCAATTTAACAACCAAGATTTACAAGAAGTTCTACATCAGGAAAACAAAGGTACGAGCAATGGAGAATAACATGATAATCAAAGAATCTTGAACATCTCGGATGTTTGAACTTTACCAACTCAATGGTATCTACCCGTCAACAACTCATACAAATGAAATGAAACTTCATTATTAAAGGCAACAACTGATACGGAACTACAAGACAAGCAAGGCATAAGACGATCTAGATATGTAAGAAAAGAAAATAGAGACAAGTAGCAAATAAGCATGGAATCATGGAAGGAATGGACAATTTAATATAAGGAACACCAAATAGCAATTAGCAAATATGGCATAGAAGTCAAATAAACATATAGTAGTTAAGGCATGAAAAAAGATATACCATGAAGCAACAAAAATATGAAAGAAAATAATGCAACATCACATATACACTCTTCACCTCGCATATACTACGTTTCACACATAATTCACATAACATGTAGTTCAAGGGTACCTAATTCCCTTAAATCAAGGTTAGACCCCACACTTATCTCACTCTGAAACTCAAGCAGTCAACCAATCACGGCCTTGCCTTTTGAACAAGCCTCCAAACAACCCAAATCTAGAAAATTATTAACCAAATGATTCAAACAAGCTTTAGAAACTACCCACAAATGAAAGAGGTTCAAATTAGATCATTTTTAAAAAAGTCAACAAATGTCAACCCAGGCTTGCTTGGTTAAAACTGAGATTCTGACCAAAACCCAATTACCCATTTACCTCCGAGCCCGGTTATGTAATTTATTTCGAAATTCGACCTAAATTTGAGGTCTAAATCCTAATTTTACAAAAATCCCTAATTCTACCCAAATCCCTAATTTCTATGAAGAAATTCCTAAATTTGATGTTGAAATCTCATTAATGTAACGGGTAATTGAAAAGAAATAGATTAAAATCACACACCAATGAATTTAGGAATAAATTCTCTTGGTAAAATTGCCTTTAGGGTGTTTAGGGTTGAGAAAATATGAGAAATGAGCTAAGTCCCATTTTCCCTCTCTTTTACCAATCTGCGGATGTCGTAATTGCAATGTCTTGTTCGTAATTGCAAACATCACAAATGCGAGAAATGGGTCAAAAATACGAACCCTCTCTTAGAAGAATAGACATCGTAAATGTGACATTTTGGTTCGCAAATGCGAAACCCCAGCCTTCGCAATTGCAGATCAAACTTTCGCAAATACGAAGGTTACCCAGGAATACATTGAGTCGCAAATGTGACTCTGCCTTCGCAAAAACGGCAACTGCTCGTTCTCATATGAGAACTTTCTCCTTTTACATACGAGACTCCCCCCTCCAGCTCATGCTCGCAAATGCGAGAATTTGTCCGCAAATGCAAGCCAGATCTCGCAAATGTGAGACCTGCAGCAAAGCACCAGCAACAATTAAGGCATCATTGTCGCACCCCGTTTTCTCGCGAAAGCGGGCTTCGACATTAACAACTTTTTCAAAGGAGGTACTAAAAGAGAAGAGTCGCCACCTAATAATTTTTAAGGTGTGTTAGGGCACCTATTTGCAAATGACTCTTATTTAACTAGTTTGCATCACCAAAGATCGGGTAAGGACTCAAAATTACCTCGAAGAGAAGGTGTTAGGCACTCTTCGAGGTCCACAACTGTGGGTCCCAGCCAAAGTTGAATTATATGGATTAGTCAAATAAACAAAGAGAGAGAGAGAGAGAGAGAGAGAGAGAGAGAGAGAGAGAGAGAGAGAGAGAGAGAGAGAGCACAAAGTTTGGGAATTTTATTATTATAAAAGACTTTGAGTAAATGAATACAAACACTTGATAAAATAAAAGGGAAATAAGATGGGGGTCCTATGATTCATAAATAATACTTTGTAACTCCCTCAAGATGGGTTGTTACTCATATTATTCAGCGGGCACAGACAATCATCTCCTGCTACCCGATTACTATCTTTAAGTTGTTACCTAAAGCGCACTTGTTCAATTATAAGTCGTACCTTATGCGTGCACTACCCATCCCATACCTTTGTCCAGGAGGCATTGGACCTCTATTTTGGGTGGTTCTAGACTTTACTTAGGTTGCTCAGAACATGTCAAAACTAGGCGACATACAAAACACGTTGGACTTCACATATAGGCAATTAAAGGCTCAAGTTAGCCTCCACACTTAAAACACCAAATGCACGCGAACAAGTTTTCATGTTATGCAGTTCAATATTAAGGAATTTAAATCCCTATATACATGATTTCTACGTGATATGCACCAAGGCATGCAAGCAATTTTAGGAAGCAGCATTATTCACAGACCGGATTGCAAGGTTGTTACACATTGATTATTAAGAAGGCAAATTCCCAGTTATTAGTCCTGCAACTGTTGTGCTTAGGTGATTTTTGATAATGAGAGTAGAAAATCAGAATTACTCATGCTTTTGATAACGGCCTAAGTGAGCGATGAACAATGTTAAGAGGGGTGCCATTACCAGTTATTAAGGCAAACAGTGGCATCCTATAGGCAGGATTTCTAACGATTAACATTTGGGAACCTGATTTTATTGTTAAACGTTACAGGCAGGTTTTCTAGGTGAATAATGCGATGCAAGGACAAATAAAGGGATTAGAGTCCTATAGGCATGATCTCTAGTGGATACACTGCACTAATGCAAATTAGAGGGGAGTTCCAGGATATTTATTTCCAACGGCCAGGTTCTCTAATAACATATAGCAACAAAGATATTGAGGCATTTGAGCTTATGCTTTGCCAAGAATCAAGTAGTGCAAGTGTGTGCTTTTCCTAATAGCATGATTCTACAGTATGCATAGAGAATGAATAACATAAAGCTAGTGCATCATTCAATCCTATAGACATGTTATCTACCCATCGCATATTAATATTAGAATCTATCCCATCCCCTTTTACTAGCATCCCAATCGTTTATACAAAGATATTATTACAGACCCAAATTAATAAGTAAAGTAGTAATATTACATGACAATAGACAGGCATATAGCAGGCCCCAAATAAAACAACTAAATACCCAGCCTTGTTGGGCCTTCAATATTTCTGACATAGTGTACTTAGTCCTTCAACAAAGAACCACACGATCACACGATAGTTTATACACCAAGTGTTGCACCACTTGGAACAACCAGTATAGAACACAATACATGATAGGGAAGTAGAGCATTAGAGACAGTTTTGGAGGTTGAGGAAATGACTAGAACCTAGCCCTAGTGTGTTAGAGTTCACAAGGGCCTCAATTGGACCCCGAGCAGTGCTCTCACTAGGGAGGCCAACAATAGGACCGAGATAGCCTTGGCGTTCAGCCGACTAAGAATAGGAATTTAGAATGTATGAGTAAGAAGTAACGAGGGTAGACAGAGATACGTTGAACGGAGCATACAACACAAATGGTTAAGCAAGCCAGTTGGTTCAGCAAGGTTCACATAGAAAAGTATCACATAAACAACCATCATAGGAATTAGGACAAGAAATAGGTTTGCAAGCATACATAGGTTGCACTAGTAGACATCTAAGGGTCTAAATTAAGTTAAGTTTAATCAACACTTGAACACAATGGGGGATACACATATTGATAATAACAGAAAGGAGAGAATACCAGATGAACCAAGGCATACTGGAAAACATGTTAGCATTAAAGTCCTAAAAAAATAGAGTGTTTGTCTTTTAGAAACCCAGGATAGTATGAAAGCAAGGGAGGAAGAAAGATGGAAGATAAATAAAATAATAAACAAAAACAGAAAAAAGGATAAGTGGCACCAAATAATAGCAACTGGGAATACAATACTCGAGGCGAACAAAACCACATAACATAATAAAAATCTAAGACTATGAAGGGACTTGCCTACTACTAAGACTATCAGTGAACAACTATAAACTACCAACTAACCTTCTACCTTAATCCTCGACCTCCACCCTCTCCTATCAAGGGTCATGTCCTCAGTGAGCTGAAGCAGCGCCATGTCCTGCCTAATCAGCTCTCCCCAATACTTCTTAGGCCTACCTCGACCTCTTCTCAAACTCTCCATGGCCAACCTCTCACACCTCCTAACTGGAGCATCAATGCTTCTTCTCTTAACATGTCCAAACCATCACAGCCTCGACTCCCGCATCTTGTCCTCCACGGAGGCTACTCCCACTCTGTCCCGGATATCTTCATTCCTAATCCTATCTCTCCTGGTACACCCACACATCCATCTCAACATCCTCATCTCTGCTACTCTCATCTTCTGCACGTGGGAGTTCTTGACTGGCCAACACTCAGCCCCATACAATATAGCCGGTCGAACCACCACTCTATAAAACATACCCTTAAGTCTTAGTGGCACATTCCTATCACACAAGACACCGGAAGAGAGCCTCCACTTCATCCATCCCGCTCCAATACGATGTGCGACATCTTCTTCAATCTCCCCGTTTCTCTGGATAATAGACCCGAGGTGTTTAGTTCGGGCCGTATGTAAACACAATATGCAGAAATTGGCAACATAACAACATACAACCACAATAGTCAGGCTTATATAGAAGTGGACTGCATTGAAGTCCAAAATTAAACATGTTAAGATGCTACAAGGTACAGAATCAATCTCAGGGGATAAGAGATCACAGAGTGCAGGTCATGGTGAAGCATAACACAAACAATAAACTATTCTCATGCGTATAACTAACATAGAATGACATTAAGATTGAACACTATCATAATTGAATCATGGCCATGCAAGCTCAAATACATATGCAGAAAGCAGGAAAGAAAATAAGCATTGCGAGGGTTTAAATATTAACCAGTAGCAGAATCAAAAGAGTGAAGAGTGTAATAGCAAAAATCCCAAATCCCGATGTTTCACAGTTCAGAAGAGCCTTGAGAATGGGCTCCGAGCAGTGCTTGCACCGGAGGAGGTTGTTCAATAATATTAGAGAGTGTTCGAGTGTGACAGTGAGTGAGAGAGGAGAGTAGTGAAAACAATAGCAAGGATTCGAAGATTCAAATCTAGTTAAGGGGTTTTCATGAGAGAGGTTTATATAGTAGCATATTTCATACATAAAATAGGAAACTCGGTAAAAATTACACACAGAATAAAGAAAAATATGCCAGAACAAATTAGAATAAATTTTAGGGCAAATAGCGCATAGAATAAGGAAGTTCAGTAAATTAAACAAAGAGTAAGCAAAAGTGACATGCGAGAATCAAGTAGCACTCAAAATAAGGGAAATACAATAGGTTGAACAGAGAATAAGGAAAAATAGCAAACGAAATTCAATTAGAGTCAGTTTTAGGGTAAATAATGAGGAAATATCAGTCAAACACAAGAAAAGGAAGAATATCAATCGAAAATCAGTAAAGGTAAAGGAGAAATCTCAAACAATATAACATGTATAGAGACGAAATGTCGTCCAGATCTTCACAGAATCAAAGTGAATCGGCCATTTCTTGAGAAGTAGTTCTTGCCAAAAATAGGGCAAGAACTAAGTAGTACCATAAACACGCGTATAATGATAGAGTATCGCAAAATAGGTAAGTAGATCATGGATTGATTCCATGTTTGAGTCGGAATCGGAGAGGGTTAGGGGTTACAACGGCTAGGGTTTGACAGAGAAGAAGAGAGGTTAGAGGGTAATGAAGGCGGCAGGCAAGGGGGAAATGGGATTAGGGTTAGGGGTTAGGTAGTTAAAAGGGATAGGGTTATTGTAGGTCGTTGATCTTAGAGATCAAAGACCATGATGTTAAAAGAACTAGGGCGGGATAATTAAACGGGTATGGGTAGTGGGTTGCTTGTGTTGGCCTTGGGTAATTGGGCTAAGGTTTGGGGTAATTGGGCTGAGGTCTGGGTAGTTTTAAGTTCGAAAATAGGTAAGAAATTAGGCTATTATTTAAATACCCAAAAATATATCAAAATAATTTATAAAAAAGGCTTAATAAATGAATGAAAATATTAGTTATGCACTGAAATACTTAAAATAATTATTTTGTATTATAAAAATATAAATTTGCTAATAATATAGAAAATAGAGCTTTATGTATGAAATAAAATGTTTGAAACATATATTATAAGTGCAAAATAATTATTTTAGGTAACTAAGTCATGACAAAATAATTTAAAGGGATAGTTACTAAATTTTATATAACTTAAATGCGAGAAAATTAATTTAAAGCTCTAAAATTATGGAAAATGCGCATAAATTTTGTAAATTAAATAATTATGCAGATTGATGTTTTGAAAGTATATATATATTATTGAGAAAATATGAGGGCAAAATTGGGTATCAACAACTGCCCCTCTTTACCCGGGAATGATGGAAGAGTTGTCGGGTAAAGAAAATGATGACCAATTTTGCCAAAATAGAATGAGGAATGATGTGATTTAAGAAAATGGGGTCCGAACCCTGGTTCCTGAGTTGCCTACATATCCCCGGTGTTATGGGAATCAGGCCGTGTGTAGTTCTAGATCCAAAGCTGAACGAAACTGATGGAGTTGTTATAAGCATGGTCGTCAGTTTCAGAAAAGATTCTTTTTAGGTAGGATAGTATCAGATGAATTTATGCGAGGTCGTGAATGTGTTTTTGAAATGTTGCGGATGTATCACAGAATAGATATTTGAACGGTCGTAGAGTAGAAGGCGAGTAATTGGTGGCGGTCGATTATGTTTGAAATAATTGCAGGATGCGAACATTATGAACAGAAACCAGAGCAAAGATTGCTCCTATTTGAAGAACGGTTACTTCCTGGATTACCTGCAAAACTTAAAACACGATGCATGCAAATATATACGGGTTATTGCGAGAATTTAAACATGATGCAAGTTCCTTTCGGACCATGAAGGTTGTCTTTGGACGGTGAGGATGATGTCCTGGGCCATGAATCGTGAGATAAGGGATTCACAGGCCATGAAATGATGTCCTCGGGCCATGAGGATGGTGCCTCTGGACTATGACGCCTTTGGATAATGATGTGCACTTTTGAGAGATCCTCAGGCCATGGAATGGTGTCTTCCGGCTATGAGGATGATGCCTTCGGACTATGACGCCTTTGAACAAAATGGCGATGTTTCAGCCCATGAAATGCAAAGATACGATACTTGGTCATATGCTTAATGAAACAAGATAAGGCTTAGTCTTGTGTATGATGAGGGAAGTGCTTAGCCCCAGGTCAATAAAGGATAGTGCTAAGTCTTAGATAGCGCAATGGAGATAGCAATTGGTCTTATGCGGGAAAAGGAAGTGCTTAGCCTCAGACAAGAAAAGGAGACAGTGCTTAGTCTTATGCAAATAAGGGAGGCAGTGCTTAGCCTCATGCCGGAATAGGAGACAACGCTTAGTCCCGATGCAAGGAAAGGCGGTGCTTAGCCTTATGCAATTAGGGAGGCAATGCTTAGCCTCATGCAGGAAGAGGAGACAATGCTTAGTCTCGATGCAAGGAAAGGTAGTGCTTAGCCTTATGCAATTCGGGAGGCAATGCTTAGCCTCATGCAAGGATGAGGCAATGCTTAGCCTCATGCAAGGAGGAGACAGTGCTTAGTCTCATGTGAAGAGGAGACAATGATTAGTCTCATGTGGGAAAGGAAGTGCTTAGCCTTATGCAATTAGGGAGACAATGCTTAGCCTCGTGCAAAGAGGAGACAATGCTTAGTCTCATGCGGGGAAAGGCAATGCTTAGCCTTATGCAATTAGGGAGGCAATGCTTAGCCTCATGCAAGGAATAGGAGACAAATGGAAAAGTAAAGTATTTCTTAGCTGAAGATGTTCGTGCTAGATAATTTGTTGTCTTCAAGGCAGTGTCTTGATGTATCTGCGAGTATCGTTGTCTTATTGCGCCTGCATTCCAAGAAAAATTATGAGTTCTATAGGGAAAGGTTGGTTCGCGCTTTTGCCTTTTGCCTTGCCTGTGCTCCTTTCTTGAGATCCTGCTTGAGTTATCCTGGGTAACGTCTGACTACCATAGAAATAAAGTTTTCAAAAAATATAGATGCCTTTGATAAATATAGTTGTCTCTTAAAACATAGTAATATGCGTTATTAAGTAAGTTAGATGAACCAGTGACTGTGAAACATTTTAGAGATATAGCGACCTCTTTGCTTTAGAATTTTAAGGGTCCTCCTCAACATTCTGCCCCAATTTGAAAGCAATTTTCTGACTATTTCGCGTATGACGAAATTGGCTAGACTTGCTTCAGAATTTTGAGGGTCCTCCTCAAAATTCTGCCCCAGTTTCTGACCATGGCAAAATGAAGATTTTATTAAGATGCAACCGAACCCACAGGGCTGCCTACGTATCCCCTTTTAAACGTGAATCAGGTCAAGCATAGTTCAGTTACATCAAATGAAGAAATGTAAACAATCCTAAACATAGTATCTCTTGACTGCATATGAGTTAGAGGTTTTGGCCGGATCTCTCCGTCCATTTCTGCAAGTATGAGTGCTCCTCCTATTAGTACTCGATGAACCATGTAAGGAACTTGCCAGTTGGGTAAAAACTTCCCTTTCGCTTCATCGTGATATGGGAAGATTCGATTTAGCACTAAGTGCCCTGGTGTGAATTGTCCAGGCCTGACCCTTTTTTTGAAAGCTCTGGACATTCTGTTCTAGTAAAGTTGACCGTGACATACCGCATTCATTCTGTTTTCGTCAAAGAGAGCCAGTTGTTCATAATGACTTTGTATACATTCTGCATCACTGAGTTCGGCCCCCTGTATGATTCTCAGAGAAGGAATTTCTACTTCGGCGGGAATGGCGACTTAAGTACCATAGACCAGCAAATAAGAAGTTGCCCTGGTTGATGTGCGAACCGTGGTACGATATCCAAGTAGGGAAAATGACAATTTCTCGTGCCATTGTTTGTGATTATCTATCATCTTCCTTAATATCTTCTTGATATTCTTATTGGCAGCTTCTACGACTCTATTCATTTCCGGCCTATATGTTGTAGAATTCTTATGCTTGATCATAAAGTTTCACACATGGTTTTCATCAGATCACTGTTGAGATTGGTGGCATCATTGGTGAGGATTGACTCTGGCACTCCGAACTGACGAACAATACGATCCCGAACAAAGTCTGCGATGACCTTCGTAGTTACAGCTTTATAAGATGCGGCTTCAACCCATTTTGTGAAATAGTCTATGGCCACCGGAATAAATCTATGCCCGTTATGCAGCAGGTTCGATTGGACCGATGACATCCATGACCCAAGCAGAGAAAGGCTAGGGTACGCTTGTCGCGTTGAGTTCATTGGGTGGAACTCGTATCATATCAGCATGTACTTGGCATTGATGACATTTTTTGACATACCTGATGCAGTTTGTTTGCATAGTCATCCAAAAATATCCTACTCTTAATATCTTCTTAGCTAAGACGAAGCCATTCATGTGTGGTCAGCAGGTTCCGGTATATAACTCTTCGAGCAGTTTGGATGCTTCCTTGGCATCGACACACTGTAACAACCCCAAATCCGGAGTCATCCTGGACAGAATTCCTCCACTTTGGAAGGAGTGGTGGGATAACCTTAGGAGTGTGCATTTATGAGTATGATTTGCGTGCTCCATGTATTTTCCTTTTTCTAGATATTCTTTTATATCGTGGAACCATGGATTTCCATCAGTTTCTTCTTCAACATGAGCACAATAAGCTGGCTGATTTTGGATTCCTACCGGGATAGGGTCGACGATATTCTTGTCTGGGTGTTGTATCATGGAAGATAAAGTAGCCAATGCATTGGCGAACTCATTCTGAATCCTCGAAACATGTTTGAATTCTATATTTATGAATCTCTTCATCAACTCTTGTACATAATGCAAATATAGCAATATCTTTGTACTCTTTGTAGCCCATTCTCCTAGAACCTGATGTACCAAAAGATCTGAATCTCCAATTACCAGCAATTCCTGAGTGTTCATGTCGATGGCTAACCTGAGCCCTAAGATGTAGGCCTCGTATTCTTCCATGTTGTTGGTACATGGGAATCTAAGCTTTGTGGATACTCGATAGTGTTGAACAATTTCTAATACTAAGACAGCTCAATACCCACTCGTTTGAAGTTTGTAGCTCCATTGAAAAACATTCTCCAACCATCATATGTTTCGGTGATATCTTCTCCTACGAACAATACCTCTTCATCGGGAAAATACGTTTTCAGTGGTTCGTATTCTCCACCTACAAGATTTTCTGCAAGATGATCCACCAACGTGTCGCGCCCTATTTTCTCATGAATTCGGGTTTTGACGTCGTGTAAACTCTTTTAAAGGAAGGTGTTAAAAGAAAGAGTCGCCACCTAACGGGTTTGAGGTGTGTTGGGGCACCTATTTGCAAGTAACTCTGGTTTTACCAGTTTGCGTCACCAAAGATCGGGTAAGGGCTCAAATTACCTCAAAGAGAAGGTGTTAGGCACTCTTCGAGGTCCACAACTGTGGGTCCCAGCCGAACTCGAATTTAATAAATTAGTCCAAAATAAAGGGAAAGACAAGTAGTTGGGGCAATTATCATCAAAAGTCTACCAATAAACAAAATAATTGATTTTAAGACAAGGTGGGGGGGGTCCTAAGTTTTTAGCCTAAAGGATCACCTCGTGCAACTTAAATAATACTTCGTAACTCCCTCGAGATGGGGTGTTGCTCGTATTATTCAGTGGGCACAGACTATCATATCCTGCTACCCGATAACTATCTTTAAGTTGTTACCTGAGGCGCACTAATTGATTCCAAGCCGTACCTTATGCGTGCACTACCCGTCCTATTACCTATGGTCAAGTAGGCGTTTGGACCTCTATTTTGGGGGGTTCTAGACTTAACTTAGTTTGCTCAAAATGAGAAAACAGGGAGACATACAAAACAAGTTGGACTTCATGTAAAAGAAAATAAGGGCTCAAGTTAGCCTCCACACTTAGACAACAAATGCACGCAAACAAACTAGGCATTTGATAGTTTCAGAATTGAGACGAGTAAAAGTCATTAAGCCCTATAGACATGATTTCTATGTGACCATGAAATTCAAACATGCAGGTAGTTTTAGATGCAAGGTGCTATTTTAGAGGCATGCTTTCCGAATAACTATATATTTTTGGGAATTTGATATTACATACTGATTACTAAAATTACAAATTATAAGTGTTTAAACCTATAGACATGATATCTAGGTGCAGTAGTTTAAAGTGATAATCATGAGAGATATTCAGAATTACTTAGTCTGCTCCTATAGGCATGCTTTCTATTAGTGGTAACGAAACAATGTAAAAAGTTCAATTTTAGCACTTAAAGCAAGTGGGATTGTCCTATAGGAATGATTTCTATGATTAGCGATTAAAAATGGTTTTAGCTTCCATAGGCATGTCTACTAAGTGAGCAACTGTGATAAGAGCATATTGACTAATTAAAACCCTATAGGCATGATTTCTAAAACTGCAGATTTGTAGAACACAAACTATCAGAACCATATGGTCACGATATCTAATGAATATGCTGTAATGCACATTGAGACATTAGTCATTTTATTTCCTATAAGCATGATATCTAACAAATGTAGAAGCAGAATATGTTGAACGAATTGAACATTAAAGTCCTATAGGCAGGTTATCTAACATACATAGAAGCAGAATATGTTCGAGAAAATTAAACTCTTATAGGCAGAATTTCTACCTGTTCATGTAAAAATAGAATAAACCCATTTTTCCAATTTTACTAACACCCCAATTGTTATTACAACATTATTACAGATCCAATGAGTGAAATAAATTATAGAATTACAGAATAGCTATAGTGGGCCTAAGGCAAGCCCAATGTACACCCAGCCTGGCTAGACCTTCAATACCATATCCATACAGTTTCACAATAGCCAAGAAAACAACATCTGTTTACACAAAATAGCCCACATCTAGTAGCAATAAATTGATCAAAAGTCCCAGGCGAATAGCCATTTACACAAACCAACTGGTTCACCCAGTAGGTGAAAGGGGGCAAAATTGAGAAATTAGGAAAAATGGCAAAGAACCTTGGACCCTAGTGTGTAAGAGTTCCCAAGGGCTTCAAGAACCCCAGGGAAGTGCTCACACTAGGGAGGTTGGCAGAGGAAACTAAAGGGGAAGGGCTTTGGCTTTTAGCCATCCCCAGAATTAAACTAATAAAAAGAAACAAACACCGAAAATAGTAGTAGAGTAATAGGTTTGGAAAGAATTTGCAAACTTATAAGATAACCACATAATGAGCTCCAACAGCAAATTAACACAGCGAGCAGGGAGACATATGATAAGGAACAAGGAGCCTGGGATTGGAAGTTAACAGGCAATGGTATTAGACTATTAAAAACCAAGTAATGCAATCGATTTAGGACTTAAATGATCATTTTATACCAAATACAGGAGCTAAATATATAATACAAACATGATCAGGTAACATAGAAAGTATCAGTCAAGGCAGACTGGCTTTAAAGGATCACAAGTCATTAGGTGTACAAATTGGTCATGGCAAGAACACATATAGTGGCAACAATAGTCATAAGAGCATACAACATTCAAAGTAAGGTCGTAAACAAGTTAGGGCATGCTAATAACATCAATTGGTCATTGGAAGTTCAGGATTAGGCAGAGAAATATGGATTAAACCATATAGTCAAAGCAGAACATTTGAATTATCAGCAACACTAAACTAAACATGCTTCATTCTTTCTAAACTGACTAAGCTAGGTGCAGAGACATTATTAGGCTAAAAATCATAGGCAGAATTAGGCATAAAAGAGTCAAAGAAATACCTTAAATCATGTAGTTTCAAAGAACATGCTTAACACAATTGAGTAAACACTGCAAGGACTTAGAAACTAACAAGCGATTGTCAATAAACAAGGAAAAGAATTTCAGTAAGGACCCAAAGCCCTGAATGTGTCAAGTTCCAAGGGTTTCAAGAACCCAGGCAGTGCTCACACCCAAGAGGGATCAGAAAAAGTAAAATCCGGTGGCCTTGGCTTTCAGCCGGCCAAGAGCTAAAAATAATAGAATAGTAAACAAGAACAGAGTAGAAAACTTCAGCTTTTAGTGAGAGAATAGTGATTCCAGTTCGTCCAGAAAGGGGGAAGGGGGATGGGTTTTTATAATGGTAAAAATTAAACATACAGACAAGGAAAAACAATCAATCAATCTTAAAAGAAAAGGAAAGAATAGCATGCGAAATTGATTCAAAATCAATTTAGGAGAAATCAAGCAAACCCTAGTTTTTTAGGAAAATAAATATTACCAGAATATACATAAAATAGTAACATAAGACGAATATCGCCATAATAAAGCTTAAAATCAGCAAATTGAACCAGTTTTGTTTCGATTGAAGAGATCTGAAAACCTTTATTTTAGGGTAAGTAAGAATAAACAAAAGATACACAAACATTAGTACTTACAATAGAGCAAATGATGAATACAGACAGAATATCAGAAAAGTCAAGGATTTGAACCAATTTTGGTTAGATCATTATGAGATCTACTTGCCATGTTTAGGCAAGTAGTGTAGAAGAGTAACCTGTACCAATGAGAGGCGGTATATGGCTGTAGCCACAGAATCCCATATTGGGTGGGATTAGGAGAAATTTTAAAGGTGCGGCAGCTTGGTTTCTTAGGAGGGAGAAGGGAGGTGGGATATGAGGGCGGCGGACGATGAGAAATAGGGATTAGGGTTGGGTGTTTGGGGTAATTAAAAGGGGTGGTTTAATGTGGGCCGTTGATCTCAGAGATCAACAACCACGACTAGAGGGGACCTGGGTCGGGTTCGGTTTGGATGGTTTGCAACCGGTTATGGGATTGGGTTAATTGATTCGGGCTGGGGTTATTTGGGCTAGGGTATTAAGTGTTGGGCCATGGCTTGGTCTGAAAATAGGTAGGATTTAGGCTAGTTTTTAAATACCTAATATTAAATAAAAGAAATAATTTATAAAAATAAACAGTAAATAACAAAAATTTTATTTGTGCGCTAAAATGACTGTAAATAATAACTTGACCTTGTAAAAATGTAAAAGGGTATTTTGGTATAAATAATGTAATTTTCATGAATATAGGCTATTATTGCAAAAAAATGTGCAACTAGCCTAAAATTGCAAATGTAACTTTAAAAAATGTAATAAAATATTTAAAAACATACATGTTGGTGTAAATGATGAGTTTGGATGATTAAATCACCATAAAAATAATTTGAAGAATAATTATTGGGTATTTATATAATAAAATGCAGAAAGAAATTAATTTAAAACCTTTTAAAATTATGGAAAATTATGTAAAATGCTTGTATAGGTTTATAAACTAAATGATGATGCAAATATACTACTTTGAAAGTATATATACAATTTAAAAATATGAGGGAAAAATTGGGTATCAACACAATGCTTGCCCTTTGACCGCCTTCTGAGTTACGTAGATGATATCGAACTCACTCAGGAGTATCTGCCATTTTGCTAACTTCCCCGTAGGCATTGGTTTCTGGAGGATGAATTTTATAGGATCCATTCTTGATATGAGATATGTGGTGTAGGCACAAAAGTAATGCCTCAACTTTTGAGCTATCCATGTTAAAGCGCAGCAGGTGCGTTCCAGCAAAGAATACCGTGTTTCGTAGGGTGTGAACTTCTTACTCAGATAATATATGGCCTGCTCCTTTTTTCCCATCTCATCGTGTTGTCCCAAGACACAGCCGAAAGCCCCATCTAGTATAGATAGGTAGAGTAGCAGAGGTCACCCAGGTTCTGGTGGGACCAGAACCAGTGGTTTGGACAAATATTCCTTGATTCTGTCAAAGGCTTTCTGGAAAATTTCAGTCCAGCTTGTTGCAGCATCTTTCTTCAACATTCTGAAAATTTGTTCACATATCACAGTTGATTATGCTATGAAACGGCTGTTATAGTTGAGACGCCCTAAGAAACTCATCACATCTTTCTTGCTCTTTGGAGGTGGCAAGTCTTGGATAGCTTTGACCTTTGGGGGGTCTAATTCAATCCCTCAATGAATGACGATGAAACCTAGCAATTTTCCGGCAGGGACTCTGAAGGCACACTTTGTAGGATTCAGTTTTAGATTGCACCTTCGAAGCCGATTAAAGAATTTCCTCAAGTCTGCTATATGATCTGTGCTTCTTCCGGATTTGATAATGATGTCATCCACGTACACCTCTATTTTTTTGTTAATCATGTCATGGAAAATGGTTGTCATGGCTCTCATGTAAGTGGCTCCAGCATTCTTCAGGAAAAACGACATCATTTTATAGCAATACACCCCCCACGGAGTGATAAAGGTTATCTTTTCCGCATCCTCTTCATCCATCCAGATTTGATGATATCCTGTGAAGCAATCCGCAAAGACTGGAGCTCATGCTTGGCCCAGTTGTCGATCAATATGTGTATATTGGGCAACAGGAAATCGTCTTTGGGACTTTCTCTGTTTAAATCCCGACAATCGACACATACTCTGACTTTCCCGTCCTTCTACGGAACCGACACAATGTTGGCTAACCAAGTTGGATATTCAACTACTCTGAGAACCTTGGCTTTGATTTTCTTAGTGACTTCCTCTATCTTCAGACTCATATCTGGCTTGAATTTTCTGAGCTTCTGTTTCACTGGTGGGCACATGGGATCGGTGGGTAACTTGTGAGCCACTATGGATGTGCTCAAACCAGTCATATCATTGTAAGACCATGCAAAGATATCTTCATACTCTTTTAGGAACTGAATGTACTCTTCTTTCTCTGATGGTGATAGGTGAATACTTATACGGTTTCCTTGACTGTTTCGGAATCTCCTAAGTTAACTGTCTCGGTTTTGTCTTAAGTTAGACTTAGGCTTGTTTTCAAAATTTTCCACCTCTCTGACAATTTTCTCAGGTGTTACATCGTCTTCCATATCCTCTGAATCACTATCCTTATCCTGCATTGTCTCATTACATGTCACGGTCGTAGGTTCATCGGGATAAGTAATAATAATGTTGTAGAGAGAAAACATAAAGGATAAAAATAAATACTAAAAATAGCAATTTATTAAATAAAACTTGAAAACATCAAAACAAGTACGGCTCGATGGATCGAGCAATCATTTCAAAATAGAATACGTTCAAAACAAAATATTGAAGATGTTTTAAAAGCTCAAAATTGCTTTTAATAAATTGTGCTAATTTCTAGGCTACCCAGGAACTCGACGGGCCCGGGATGATGCACCAGTCCAATTCTTGAGAATAGTTCCTTCCTCCATGGTCTGAATAGTAAGGTCTTCCTCCTCCTCCTCCTCCTCAACTATCACACTAGAGTGCATGTCTTCATCATCCAGCAATGGATTCCTTAGGCCAACTAAATCTTCATCTTCTTCAAACCCCATATCACGTCAGCTTGTTGAAATGTCTGATGTAAGTGTGGTACTGGTTGTTCCAGTGGATAATAAGGACCATGCCATGGCGGTGACCAATCCTGATACTCTTGCCAAGTGTATTCATAACCAAGTTCGAAAGTTGTACCATGACGCTTCGGTTGCATCGCTTTGGTGATACCCTAGAGATTCTTTCCGAGACCCTTGCCAGGCTCAAACGATGTCCATAGAAATATTCTTTCTATGTTGTTACTCCACCATTTTTCTTTCTCAATTGCATTGATGTGCTCGATGAGATGATATGTTTCTCCACCCAACTTCCTTATATTTTCGACGACCGGAACAATCTAATTGGTATAAATAGGATTACTCCCGTCTCCATGGATGATCACTTGCCAATGATTCCATTCAAACTTTACAGGCTGATGTAGAGTAGAAGCTACGGCCCCAACGGCATGTATCCAGGGTCGTCCCAAAAGTAGGTTGTAGGTTGCAGATATATCCAGCACTTGAAACTCGATATCAAACTAGGTCGGGCCCATCTGTAGGCTGAGGTTGATCTCCCCAATTGTGGCCCTTTGAGACCTATCAAATTCTTTCACATTCATACTCCCTACTCGTATCTCATACAGACCATTACCCAGCCTCGTCAGAGTAGTCAGCGAACATATGTTGAGACTTGAACCACTATGTATTAGGACCCTGGTGATGAATCTGTCCTCAAATTGCACTGTGATATGTAGTGCCCTGTTGTGGCTTAGTCCTTCCGGTGGCAGCTCATCTTCATGGAAAGTAATCTTGTGGCTTTGCAACACTTGTCCTACCAGATTGGTCATTTTTCCACTAGTGATATTATTGGGATCATAGGATTCATTCAATACCTTCATCAGGGCATTCCTGTGTGCCTCGGAGTTTTGTAGTAGTGATAAAATGGATATTTGAGCAAGGGTTTTGTTCAGATGATCAACCACAGAATATTCTCTCGCTAGCACCTTTCTCCAAAGGTCATCCAGTTCAGTCTCAATGACTGGTGGTTTAAAGGCAACTTCCTTGCTTGTTCCCCCTAAATGCTCGGGTGTATAAACCATACCGGTTCTGGTCATGCCTTGTGCTGCACCTGTTTCTTCCATTTTTGCCTTTCATTTCCTTCTAGCCTCCGCAACATAATCTGATGGTATAGCATTAGACTTATAAGACAGCGTAGGTGCTACCATCATGGTGAAGGGTGTTGTTACTTCAACCTCAAACGGAGTTGGTACGGCTACCTCAACTTCAATCGGCGCTTGCGTTTGCACTACAATGGGTGTGAGGATGACTGTAGATATGTTAGGATCATCCCCCCTCCCAAATGAGCCTTCCGGATCCCATTCTTCGTCGGTCTCTATCACATTTACTCCCTCACCTATGTGATCTACGTGAGGATTGTTACGAACATTAGGTGTAGTCTCCTTTGCCTGTATGACCTTAGTGTCAATTAATGCCTGGATCTTGCCCTTCAAAGTGCGACATTCATCAATGGTGTGACCCTTCATGCCCGAGTGATAGGCACACATCTTGTTTCGGTTAATCCACTGAGAAGAGTGTTCCATAGCAACAGTGGGGATGGGAGTGACATAACCGGCAGCCTTCGGTCTTTCATAAAGTTGGTTGGTTCAGCAATCGGAATGTATTGTCTGGGTGGTCTGCGGTCAAAATTTGGTCTTGGTTTTTGGTAATTTTGGCGGGAGGTGGTGAGTGATAATATGTTGGTTGAGTTTTATAAGTGTGATAAGTGGCTACAGGTTGTTGGTATCTAGGAGGTGAAGGTTGATATGTGGGTGGAGGTGTTTGGTATGTAAGAGGAGACTTCGGACCTTCGGCTACCATTACTGCACCAACTTCTTTCTTCTTAGAGATACCTCCCGACTGCAAAGCTTTATTTGTAGCTTGGAGGGCTTCAAAATTTGTCACCATTTCGCTTTTTATCCCTTCTTCTATTCTTTCTTCCAATTTGATGATGCCAGAAAATTTATGATTTTCAATAACCATCAATCTCTTGTATTATTACGGATCCTGAGCTCTGACGAAGAACTTATTTATCTATTCTTTTTCTAGTGCTGGCCTTACTTTTGGAGCTTCAGACCTCCACCGAGTAGCATACTCACAGAAAGTTTCAGTTGGCTTCTTTTTGAGATTCTGAATGTAGAAAACTAACGCCATGCTCACCCAATTATCCCATTTCTTTGGGTTCTGACTGATGTACCAAGACAGGGCGTCTCTAGTGAAGCTCCTCATGAACAGCTTCATGCGAATTCTGTTATCCTTGCCAACCGCTACAAGCTTGTCACAATATGTTTTCAAATGCACCTTTGGATCACCTGTTCCGTCAAACATTTCAAACTTAGGAGGTTTGTAGCCCTCCAACAATTCTATATCTGGTTGAATACACAAATCCTCATAATTCAGACATTCAATGCATTTTCCACCTTCAACGCTCTGAACTCTACCAGTAAGCTTCTTGAGTTCTTCCGCCATGTTCTTGAAGAGAAGGTCCTTCTCGGCGGATTCAGGTATGTATAGGGTTTGTTGTGGAGTGTGGGGTAAGGTTTCCACGTACATGGGATTGCTTTGATGGACTCCAGGAATCTGGGCATAGTGGTGGTCGTTGGTTGAGTTTTGGGGATCAGGGTAAGTTGTGGTGCGTTTTGAGGAGTGTGATAAGTGGTGGTTTCTGGATACTGAGTTAGATGGTGATGATGCTGTGGAGGGGTAGGTATTGGTGGATGATTAGGATTTTGAGGAGGTGTGGTGTATTTCTGAGGTGCGGGAGGATTTTGTGGATTTTTGTATTGTGTGTTTTGAGGAGGTGCCGGGTTTTGGGCGTTTGTGTTCTGGTGGTTGATATCAGGGAAATTTATGGTGAGGGAAAGTTTTGCCAAGTTCCGGACCAGCTCAAGCTCTTCATTCTTTGCTAGAGTACTCCGACCGTCCGAAGTTTCAACATTTTCTGCATTGTCTCTCTTGTTACCACTGTCTCTCATGTTACCACTTAAGTCGTCCATCTTTCCTTTCCTTTTGCTTTTGCCTTTAGGATCCCTTGGTGGTGGAGAAGGTAGATGACCTCTGGATCTAGTGTGATATGCGGATGATGCCAGTATGCACGAACCAATATTGGGGAATGGGAATAAACAAAAGAAAAGAAAAACAAAAGGTAATCAAGTCAATAAGGGGTATTGAAAGAATGCTTCCAATATTAAACATGCTTTGCAAAATAAATTCGCGTCCCAATTTGGGGGACCTCCTTTTGCCCGAGGTAGGCCTAGCGACACATAGACTTGGAGAAAATTGATGCCAATAATTGCGTCATTCAATTAATGTGAAAATAAATCAAATCTTTACTAAAACGACAATAATAGGAGAGTTACTAATGGCATATGCCTTATTATAACCAAAATCTAAACTAAACTAGAAAGCAGTAAAACAACATTCCCCTAATGTACTCTATCTTAGAAGGACCTTCCCCGTGCTTGGCTTTGTTGACTCCATCGATCAGATTCCCCATGTCGCGCATATCCAGCAATAGATAACCCTTTTCTAGGAGCCCTCCCTCATTGCCATCCATGTTTTGATAGCCTGCAATCCTCTTTCTCATTTTCCCTTCAAGTTCCATCAACCCTTGCTCCAGATATTCCAATCTTTCTGTTGACTTGGTGGCAATTTCCCTCCATTCATTGATTGCTTCCATATTCAATTTGTGTTGCTCTAGATGCATAGCTTCAGATTCAAAGACCCTCTTGTGTAACCTCATGTACTTGACTTGTGCTTCAGCAACGTCATCTATGATCCTGTTTTTCAGATTAATTCCCGGTTTGACGTCTCCTGCTATATCATCCACTAACCATGACGGGTAGAAGTACATATGACCGGCATGATATCTGTCTGGCTCAATAGTATTCTTTTCCGCAATGACGTTCTAATTCAACATATGTTGTGCCTCGAACTTGAATGGTATAATGTCCCCTTTAAAGTCAGCTTTGTACTGGACCATGTTGGAAACTCAAGGTATAACCTGTTTTCTTCCCGCTTGTCTCATTACCCTTATGGGAGCATAAGGATAAATTCCCCTCAACCCGATTAGCACTAGATGAGTAGTTTCTCTTAGCCTGATGATGAAGTCGCTACTAGGAAACCATTCAAATATCCAATGTACCTGCTGTCCGTCAGATCGCTGAAGAAGCGCACCCAGCTCACATCATTCCCAGGTTGTGCAAACCTGTCTGGGATAAATGTCATTCTCTTTGGGTGATGGTAAGCTATGTGGTCATTCAATGGTCGACGCAGGAGTTCCTAGCGATACTCTCCTCTTTGAAAATGTTCTAGTAACCAAACTTGTGGTAGCAGATTACAACTCTCAAAGTGCCCGAACCTCTTCTTGCACCGATCTAGAGCGCGGTTCATTTTAGCCAAAATCATGGGAATGATAGTGTAGGTTAGTCCCTCAATGTCTTCCATTAAGGTCCTAGCGACCATGGCTAGACGAGTGTGGATCCTTTCCCCTTTCATTGGAAATATCATCAACCCCAAGAAGAAGACAATCAACACGTAGACTCGACGGTGCGTCCAACCCAAGGAAGTAATAACGAGTTCATCATGATGAAGGCGGTATGACTTGCTGTGCCCACAACGCTTATAAAGGAATTCAAATGGGATGTGCGACTTCTTCAAACAAAGCAATTCATCACTTTTCTTGAAACCTAGCATTTTCAGAAAACCATGAGGGGTGCGATTCTTTGGTGCCAATAATACGGGACTATCCCATGGCAGCTTAGCGAAACCTCCTATTTCCTCCAAGAGATGAGTCATTTCTATATAACCCAAGCGGAAGACAGCCCTCTTATCATCCCAAAACATAGTAGTGGCCTCAATCAATGCTTTATTCGGTCGGATGTCTAACAAACGGCAGATTACCAAGGACCCTTCTCATATGATTCTTGTCGCTAGGCGTGAGATTTTACCACCAATCCAACAGCAGAGGTGGGATGTTTTGGACCATGCCAAACCTGGGAACTTCGTGCTTCATTTTCTGCAAACAAAATAGAGTTAGCCTTTTCCCCCTCTAGATTTTACTACTTACACACTAATGCTCAATATATTGGCATATTTTCTCCAAGTAATTCACATAACGTGATGGTGTCCATTGGGATTGTGGAAATCCCGTCGGACTTTGGACAAGGCTTATCTTAGTGGGATATCACGTTGAAATTGTTATAACCCGTACTAGGTTTAACTTGATGCATGTATATTTTAATTGGAGTAGGGTTTCTAGAATGGCCTAGAATGATACTCTCAAGTGGACAACTTGAGAGGGAAAGGCACGGGACCGTCGACTGCACCACTAATCAACTAGTCTACCGCTAATAAACCTTTCAGATTTTAAAAAGGGTAATTTTGTAAGAGTGCGGACGCTCATCAAGCGTTGCTATGTTGATAATTGGTAAGAGTGAAATATGATGTGGAGCATGCTTTATGCAGAGATAATAACACATTGCCAAGTATTTTCATGTTAAATATATAGAAGCGGTAAATACGATATTAAGGTAAAACATAAAGAATATAAATGAAAGACAAAGGAAAAAAGTTAGTTCGTGGAATATATGAGAAGGTAATAAAGCAACCAAGGGAGTAGGGACATGAGAGGCATGATATAGAAGTCTTTAAGAAAATGAAAAGCAGTTATAGCAAATAAGGGTGATTAGGGAAAGGGATGCACATGTTATAACGAATTTAAACGAGTAAGGGTAAAGAAGGAAAGGGATGTGCATGTAATAGAAAAATTTAAACAAATAAAGAATATGCTTTTTATACCAAAAATAATCCATCTAAGCGAAGTTCATTATGGTAAAAGCCTAAGTGTAAATCCCCAGTGGAGTCGCCACGCTGTCGCGCCCCGTTTTCTCGCGAAAATGGGCTTCGACATTGAAAACTATTTAACGGAGGTATTAAAAGAGAAGAGTCGCCACCTAACGATTTTTAAGGTGCGTTAGGGCACCTATTTGCAAATGACTCTGATTTAACTAGTTTGCATCACCAAAGATCGCGTGAGGGCTCGAAATTACCTCGAAGAAAAGGTTTTAGGCATTCTTCGAGGTCCACAACTGTGGATCCCGGCCGAACTTGAATTATATGGATTAGTCAAATAAAGAGAGAGAGAGCAAAAATTTTTGGAGTTTTATTATTATAAAAGACTTTGAGTAAATGAATACAAACACTTGATAAAATAAAAGGGAAATAAGATGGGGTGGGGGGTCGTGAGTTTTTTAGCCTAAAGAATCACCCCGTGCAACATAAATAATACTTTGTAACTCCCTCAAGATGGGGTGTTACTCATATTATTCAGCGGGCACAGACTATCATCTCCTGCTACCGGATTACTATCTTTAAGTTGTTACCTAAAGCGCACTAGTTCAATTATAAGTCGTACCTTATGCGTGCACTACCCGTCCCATACCTATGGTCTAGGAGGAATTGGACCTCTACTTTGGGTGGTTCTAGACTTTATTTAGGTAGATCAGAAAATGTCAAAACTAGGCAACATACAAAACACGTTGGACTTCACAAATAGGCAATTAAAGGCTCGAGTTAACTACACTTAAACATCAAATGCATGCGAACAGGTTTTCATGTTATGCAGTTCAAGATTAAGGAATTTAAATCCCTATAGACATAATTTCTATGTGATAGGCATCAAGGCATGGAAGCAGTTTTAGGAACTAACGTTATTCACAGACAGGATTGCATAGGTTGTTACACACTGATTATTGAGAAGGCAAATTCCTCGTTATTAGTCCTACAGCTATTGCGCTTAGGTTATTTGTGATAACGAGAGTAGAAACTCAGAACTACTCATGCTTTTGATAACGACCTAAGTGATCGATGAACAATGTTAAGAGGGGTGCCATTACCAGTTGTTAAGGAAAACAGTGGCATCCTACAGGCAGGATTTCTAACGATTAACATTTGGGAACCTGATTTTATTGTTAAACCTTATAGGCAGGTTTTCTAGGTGAATAATGTGATGCAATGACAAATAAAGGGATTATAGTCATATAGGCATGATCTCTAGTAGATACACTACAGTAATGCAAATTAGAGGGGATTTCCAGGATATTTATTTCCTACGGGTAGGTTCTCTAATAACATATAGCAACAAAGATATTGAGGCATTTGAGCTCATGCTTTGCTAATAAACAAGTAGTGCAAGTGTGTGCTTTTCCTAATAGCATACTTTCTACAGTGTGCATAGATAATGAATAACAGAAAGCAAGTGCATCATTCAATCCTATACGCATGTTATCTGCCCATCGCATATTAATACTAGAATCTACCCCATCCCTTTTTACTAGCATCGCAATCATTTATACAAAGATATTATTACATACCCAAATTAATAAATAAAGTAGTAATATTACATGACAATAGACAGGCCTATAGCATGCCCCAAATAAAACAACTAAATACCCAGCCTTGTTGGGCCTTCAATACCTCTGACATAGTGTACTTAGGACTTCAATAACGAACCACACGATCACAGGCCCATAGGGAAGCCCAGACCCTTTCAACGAACCACAACACCAAGTGTTGCACCACTTGGAACAACCAGTATAGAACACAATACATGATAGGGAAGTAGAGCAATATGGACAGTTTTGGAGGTTGTGAAATGACTAGAACCTAGCCCTAGTGTGTCAGAGTTCACAAGGGCCTTAATTGGACCCCGAGCAGTGCTCACACTAGGGAGACCAACAATAGGACCTAGATAGCCTTGGCTTTTTATCGGCTAAGAATAGGAATTTAGAATGTCCGAGTAAGGAGGGTAGACAGAGATCACTGAACTGAGCATACAACACAAATGATCAGGCAAGCCAGTAGGTTCATCAAGGTTCACATAGCTAAGTATTACATAAACAGCCATCATAGGAATTAGGAGAAGAAACAGGTTTGCAAGCATACACAGGTTGCACTAGTGGACATCTAAGGGTCTAATTTAAGTTAAGTTTAATCAACACTTGAACACAATGGGGGATACACATATTGATAATCACAGAAAGGAGAGAATAGCAGATGAACCAAGGCATACTGGAAAACATGTTAGCATAAAAGTCCTAGAAAATACATTGTTTGTCTTTTAGAAAACCAGGATAGTATGAAACAAAATTAGAATAGACTTTAGGGTAGCATTAACGAGAATTCCAATATACATAGGACTTAATACCAAAAGGGTTCACTCAAGTAAAAAAAAAAGTTTTCATAGAGTTAGGGCAGTATCTAAACACAATATGCAGAAATTGGCAACTTAACAACATACAACCACAATAGTCAGGCTCATATAGGAGTGGACTGCTATTGAAGTCCAAAATTAAACATCTTAAGATGCTATAAGGTACAGAATCAATCTTAATGGATAAGAGATCACATAGTGCAGGTCATGGTGAAGCATAACACAAACAATAGACTATTCTCATGCGTATAACTAACACAGAATGACATTAAGATTGAACACTGTCATAAGTGAATCATGCTCATACAAGTTCAAATACATATGCAAAAAGCAGGAAAGAATTAAGCATTGCGAGGGTTTAAACACTAACAAGTGGCAGAATCAAAACAGTGAAGAGTGTAATAGCAAAAACTCCAAATCCCCGATGCTTCAGAGTTCACAAGAGCCTCGAGAATGGCTCCGAGCAGTGCTTGCACCAGAGGAGGTTGTTTAATAATTTTAGGGAGTGTTCGAGTGTGACAGTGAGTGAGTGAGTGAGAGAGGAGCGTAGTGAAAACAATAGCAAGGATGTGAAGATTCAAATCTTGTTAAGGGGTTTTCATGAGAGGGGTTTATATAGTAGCATATTTCATATATAAAATAGGAAACATGATAAAAATTACACACAAAATAAGGAAAAATATGCCAGAATCAATTAGAATAAATTTTAGGGCAAATAGCGCATAGAATAAGGAAGTTCAGTAAATTAAACAAAGAGTAAGGAAAAGTGACATGCGAGAATCAAGTAGCACTCAAAATAAGGGAAATACGATAGGTTAAATAGAGAATAAGCAAAAATAGCATACGAAAATCAATTAGAGTTAGTTTTAAGGCAAATAAAATTAAAAAATAGGGAAATGCAGTGGGTTGAAAAAAGGAAAATATCAGTCAAACACAAGAAAAGGGAAGAATATCAATCGAAAATCAGTGAAGGAAAAGGGGAAATCTCAAACCCTAGTTGGGACTGACGACTTGAATCGGACCAATAATCCAAGGATTGTTCAATATAACATGTATAGAGACGAATGATCATCCAGATCTTCACAGAATCAAAGTGAATCGGCCATTGCTTGAGAAGTAGTTCTTGCCATGTCACGACCCAATTACCTGTCATGATGGCGCCTATCACATTACTAGACAAGCCAACTAATCCATAAACCACAACCCTTTTTACTCTAACATTTAAGCCATTGGCTATCACAAGTTTTAGATACTAAATTCATAATAAGCGTTAAAATAGCAGAAGTATGCGGAAGGTAAAAATAACAATAACTACACAACCCCAACAATCTGGTATCACGAGTCTAGAGCCTCTAATACAAGTCTAAAAATCCACTACATAAATAGTCTAGAAAGGTGCGGAAAGATAACAAGATAGAGGGGAGAAATCAGGGTTGCGGATGCCATGCAGCTACCTCGAAATCCCCGCCAAATACTGAATAACTGAAATGCTCTCACTCGGTCGCTCGGGCACCTGGATCTGCACACAAGGTGCAGGGAGTAACGTGAGTACGCCAACTCAGTAAGTAACTAAAGTAAATAAGTACTGAAAGCAGTGACGAGCAGTTCGAAAACATATAACTTTAAAATCAATTCTGTCATATAAATCATCATTTCCAATTTAAAAGATTGAAATCAGTTATTTAGCAATATATCCAACATAGGCTTATTTAAAAGAAGAGTGAAACAGTAGAAACATCATAATAGGGCCCCTCAGGCAAAGAATCACTCAAAATATGGCCCCTCGGGCAGCCTCTCAGTCAGTCGTGACTCAACTCTCGTCACTCAGTACTCACTCTCAGCACTCGGCTCATTTATATCTCATAATGATAGAAATTATAGTGACCGCTGCGGCGTGCAGCCCGATCCACATATTTATAGTCGACTATGTTCACTGGGGGTGTGCAGACTCCGGAGGGGCTCCTACAGCCCAAGCGTCATATCGCTTCACCGTGCTGCCCGATATATATATATATATATATATATATATATATATATATATATATATATCTCGACTATGTTCACTGGGGGTGTGCAGACTCCGGAGGGGCTCCTACAGCCCAAGCGTCATATCGCTTCACCGTGCTGCCCGATATATATATATATATATATATATATATATATATCGTTGTGGCGTGCAGCCCGATCCATATAACTTTCGTTGCGGCGTGTAGCCCCATCCATAACTCACATATATATAATAATATCCTCACACTTAGGTCCTCGACCTCTCTCAGTCATTAACCTCACAGCCTCTCGCGCACAACAGTGACAATTAGGGAACTCAGCCCAAATAATTCTCTCGTTTAAAAATGAACAGAATGAACCAGTTTTAGACATTTAACAGGTAAAACATGACTGAGGATATTCTTTTAGCAAGTAAAATGAGGAAAACAGTCAAAATGCCCCTAAGGGTTTCTACAGGTCGGCACAAGGCCCCAAACATGGCATATAGCCCATAACACAGTATAAATATTCAAAATACGGGATAATATAATATTTCCAAACCAAACACGCGGCTTAATAGTCGCTACGGGACGGACCAAGTCACAATCCCCATAGGTGCACGCCCACACGCTCGTCACCTAGCATGTGCATCACCGCGTTCACCAAAACAAGTCAAATACCAGGGTTTTTGTACCCTCAGTTCCAGATTTACAATGGTTACTTACCTCAAACCGGTGAAAATACTACCCCGCGATGCCTTTGCCCCTCGAATTGGCCACCACGCACGTCGAATTTATCCAAAATCGGAACGGGGACGTCAAAAATGTGCTAAGCGAACAAAACCCAAGCGAAAACAATCAATAAAGGGCACAAATCCCAAAATTACCAAAACCCGACCCCCAGGCCCACGTCTCGAAATTCAGAAATTTTTACACCAATGGATTCCTTATCTCCCCACGAGTTCATACATATCAAAAATACTAAAATCGAAGTCCAAATGACCCCTCAAATCCCCATTTAAAGGCCTCTTAAACTCAAGCCCTAATCCTCCATTTTTGCCCTTTAATTCCTTTAATTACAGCCCTAAATTCATGAAATACTACCATAGAATTGTGTTTTAGGTCCAAAATCCTTACCTTAACGAAGTCTCTTGATTTCTCTCTTCAGAATCGCCCAAAAAGCTACAAGGTCGAAGTCAAAAATGGTGAAATAATCCAAACTCGCGAAATGAAATAACATATAGGCTCTGACCAGGCCTTTCCGCATCTGCGGTCTAAAATCCGCTTTTGCGGTACCACATATGTGGTTAATCATCTGCTTCTTCGGCAGCGCAAATGCGGTCACCCATACCGCTTCTGCGGTCACTGCTCGCCTGGCGTCTTTTCTGCTTCTACGATAGATCTTCCGCACATGCGGTGCCACACCTGCGGTCCCCAAACCGCAGGTGCGAAAGCACCAGCAACAGCAACACTTCAGCAGCTTTTTAACTTCGAAATGGTCCGATTGACCACCCGAAACTCACCCGAGGCCCCCGGGACCTCAACCAAAGGCACCAACATATCCAAAAACCTTATTCAAATTTGTTCCAATCATCAAAACACTTTAAAAAACACTAAATCAACCAAAACACCTCTGATTCAAGCCTAAGTTTCCAAGAACTTCTAAATTCCGCTTTTGATAAAAAAAACCCAACCAAACTACGTCCGAATCACCTGAAATTTTGCACACACCTCCCAAATCACATAACGAAGCTACTGAAACTCTCGGAATTCCATTCTGACCCTTATATCAAAATCTCGCCTATCAACCTGCAATTGCCAAAATATCAACTTCGCCAATTCAAGTCTAAATCTACTCCAAACTTCCAAAACCCATTCCGATCACACTCCTAAGCCATAAATCACCTCCCGAAGCTAACCGAACCATCGGAACTCACATCCAAGCCCTCTAACACATAAGTCAACATCCGGTTGACTTTTCCAACTTAAGCCTACTAAAAAGAGACTATGTGTCTCAAACTTCAACAAAACCAATCCGAATCCAATCCGACAAACCCGATACCACAAAACACGGATAACAAAGCATAAAGAAGCAGAAATGGGGGGAACAGAACGGTAACTCATGAGACGACTGGCCGGGTCGTCATATCCTTCCCAACTTAAACAAACATTCGTCCTCGAACGGGTCAAGAAACATACCGGAAGCCTCAAACAGGTGAGGATATCTGCTCCGCATCTCCCGCTCGGTCTCCCAGGTAGCCTCATCCATGGGCCGACCTCTCCACTGCACTTTTACTGAAGCTATATCTTTTGATCTCAACTTCCAAACATGATGCTCCAGAATAGTTGTTGGCTCTACATCATAAGTCAAATCACCCTCCAACTGAACCGTGCTGAAATCCAGAACATGGGATGGATCTCTAATATACTTTCAGAGCATAGAAACATGGAACACTAGGTTCACACTCGACAAGCTGGGTGGCAAGGGAAGCTCATAAGCCGCCTCCCCGATCCTCCGGAGTACCTCAAAATGCCCAATGAACCGTAGACTCAACTTCCCTTTCTTTCCAAATCTCATAACACCTTTCATGGGCGAAACCTTCCTCACCAACCATGTAGGACACATCTCGAACCTTCCTGTCAGCATAGTTTGCCTCAACTGCGCTGTACGAAGTCTCTCCTGAATCACCTTCACTTTATCTAAAGCATCCTGAACCAAATCTGTCCCCAATAGCCTAGCCTCACCGGGCTCGAACTAACCAACTGGAGATCTACAGCGCCTCTCGTACAATGCCTCATATGGGGCCATCTGAATACTCGACTGGTAGTTGTTGTTATAAGCAAACTCTGCAAGTGGTAGAAACTGATCCCATGACCCTCTGAATAGTGCGCTCGGACTACCCGTCCATCTGAGGGTGAAATGTTGTGCTCAACTCGACCTGAGTACCCAACTCCCGCTGAACAGACTTCCAAAACTGGGAAGTAAACTAAGTGCCCCGATCTGAAATGATGGAAACTAGGACACCATGCAACCGAACGATCTCCCGGATATATATCTCTGCTAACTGCTTTGAAGAATAAGTAGTACAAATAGGAATAAAGTGCGCGAACTTGGTCAGCCTATCCGTAATCACCCAAATAGCATCGAACTTCTTCAAAGTTCGTGGAAGCCCAACTACAAAATCCATAGTGATCCGCTCCCAACCATCCGCTGAAGCAAGCCACTCGGTCTCTGATGCTCATATTTCAACCTACTGGCAATTGAGACACCGAGCTACAAATCCCACAAAATCTTTCTTCATTCTCATCCACCAATAATGCTGTCTCAGATCCTGATACATCTTCGCGTCTCCTGGATGAATAGAATACCGCGAGCTATGGGCCTCCTCCAAAATCAACTCCCGAAGCCCATCTACATTGGGCACACAAATCCGGCCCTGCATCCTCAACACCCCATTATCTCCAATAGACACATCTCTGGCATCATCGTGCTGAACTCTGTCCCTAAGAACAAGCAAGTGTGGATCATCATACTGGCGCTCTCTGATGCGCTCATATAGGGAAGATCGAGAAATCACACAAGCCAATACCCGACTGGGCTCTAAAATATCCAACCTCACGAACCGATTGGCCAAAGCCTGAACATCAATCCCAAGAGGTCTCTCCCCAACTTGAATATATGCCAAACTCCCCATACTCACTGCCTTTCGGCTCAAAGCATCGGCCACCACATTGGCCTTTCCCGGATGGTACAATATAGTGATGTTATAATCCTTAAGTAACACCAACCATCTCCGCTGCCTCAAATTAAGATCCTTTTTCTTGAACAAATGCTGAAGACTGCGATGATCAGTGAATACCTCACAAGATATGCCATACAAGTAATGCCTCCAAATCTTCAATGCGTGAACTATGGCAGCCAACTCCAAATCATGAACGGGGTAGTTCTTCTCATGGGGCTTCAATTGACAAGAAGCATAAGCAATAACTCTACCCTCCTACATCAACACACAACCAATCCCTACTCTCGAAGCATCACAATACACAGTATATGAACCTGAAGTTGATGGCAAAACCAACACTGGAGTTGTGGTCAAAGCTGTCTTGAGCTTCTGAAAGCTCTCCTCACACTCGTCCGACCATACAAATGAAACACCCTTCTGAGTCAACTTGTTCAAGGGCGATGCTATAGATGAGAATCCCTGAACAAACCGGTGATAATAGCCTGCCAATCCAAGAAAACTGTGAATCTATGTGGCTGAGGACGGTCTGGGCCAACTCTGAACCTCCTCTATCTTCTTTGGATCAACTTGAATACCCTCACTGGACACCACGTGCCCCAAGAATGCCACTGAACTGAGCCAAAACTCGCACTTGGAGAACTTTGCATAAAGCTTCTCCTCCCTCAATCTCTGCGACACAACCCTCAAATGCTCCGCGTGCTCCTCCTGACTACGCGAATATACCAGGAAATCATCAATGAAAACTATAATAAATGAATCGAGATAAGGCCAGGACACGCTGTTCATCAGATGCATGAACGTTGCTGGGGCATTGATCAGCCCAAAAGACATAACCAGGAACTCATAATGACCATATCTGGTCCTGAAGGTCGTCTTAAGAATATCTGAATCGCTGATCTTCAACTGGTAATAACTCGAACGGAGATTAATCTTGGAAAATACCCTCGCTCCCTGAAGCTGGTCAAATAAATCATCGATGCGAGGCAAAGGATACTTGTTCTTAATTGTTACCTTGTTCAATTGCCTATAATCAATGCACATTCTCATTGTGCCATCCTTTTTCTTAACAAACAGAATTGACGCACCCCAAGGTGACACACTAGGCCGTATGAAACCCTTATCAAGGAGTTCCTGAAGCTGCTCCTTTAACTCCTTCAACTCTGCTGGTGCCATACGATACGGCGGAATAGAAATGGGCTGAGTGCCCGACACCAGGTCAATACCAAAATCAATATCCCTATCCGGTGGTATGCCCGGCAGGTCTACATCCGTCACAAAGGCAAGATACGATAGAAAACCCTTCCCAACCATACGCTGGGCCTTCAAGAAAGAGATCACTCTACTAGGAACATAATCAGTCACGCCACGCCACTCGATCCGTGGCATACCCGGTATAGCCAAAGTGACTGTCTTGGCATGACAATCCAGAATAGCGCGACACGGAGATAGCGAATCTATGCCCAAAATAACATCTAAATCCACCATACTCAAATAAAAGCTCCACTTGGGTCTCCAGACCCCCAATAGTCACCATACACGACTGGTACACACGGTATACAACCACAATATCGCCCACCAGGGTAGATACATGAACAGGTAAAGCAAGAAACTTACGGGGCGTACCCAAATAACAAGCAAAGTATGATGACACATAAGAATAGGTGGAATCAGGATCAAATAATACAGAGGCATCTCTGTGGCAGACCGAAATAATACCTGTAATAACAGCATCGGAAGCAATAACATCGGGTCTGCTGGGAAGAGCATAAAAATGAGCCTGACCGCCCCCTGATCGGCCTCCCCCTCTGGGGCGACCCCTGGCTGACTGATCCCCACCCCTAGCTGGCTGGGCAGGTGGTGGTGGAGCAGCTGGCGCTGAAGCTGACGACTGACCCCTCTACTGGGATGACTAGCAACGACGGCGAGGACACGTGCCTCCTCATATGCCCCAAACTCTCCGCACTCATAGCAACTCCCTGGTGCTGGGGAGGGGGACTGAAGGGAACCCCTGGCACCGGAATGACCAGTAGAAGGACCTGGCACGGAGGAACCCTGGACCGGCGGAGCACGGGACGAACTCTAAGCTGGAAGGGCACTAAGTGATGAGTGGCCCTGATGAGAACTGTGGGAACCATGACCCGATGACGCCCCTCGATAACCTGAGCGATCAGACTGACCATGACAGTACTGTCGACCTCTGCCGTGCTGAAACTGGCCCCTCGAAGGACCACCACTGTAGCTACCAGATCCTCGAGGTCTCTTGGCCTCCCTCTCCTCTCGCTCCTGGCGACGGACAAACTCAATCTCCCTGGCAATATCCACAACCTCCTCGAAGGTAGCACCAGTCACCCTCTCCTTAGTCATAAGAATACGGAGCTGATATGTGAGACCTTCAACAAACCTCCTTTTCCTCTCTCGATTTGTGGGAACCAACCAAACCATATGACGGGCTAACTCAGAGAATCGCATCTCATACTGCATCAGCGTCATCTCCCCCTAACGCAGCTGCTCAAACTGTCTGCGCAGCTCCTCTCGGCGCGACTGTGGTACTTACTTCTCCAGGAAGAGAACAGAGAACTGCTGCCAAGTAAGGGGCATTGCACCAGCAGGCCTACGCCTCTCATACGCCTCCCACCAAGTGAAGGCAACCACCGAAAACTGAAAGGTAGTGAATGCCACACCACTAGTCTCGAGAACCTCTGTTGTACGAAGTATCCGCTGGCACTTATCCAAGAAACCTTAGGCATCCTCGCACTCTGCGCCGCTGAATGTCGAAGGCTGGAGTCTACCAAACCTCTCAAGTCAACGCTGCTCATCATCCGGCATAGCTGGTACCACAAACTCCTGAGCTGGTGCAACCGGCTGGGCTGGAGGTGCCCCCGGTGTCTGGAGTCCCTGCACAACCTGCTCAGGTGTGCGAGCAGTGGGGGTCTGGATGCCTCCCCCGTTCTGAGAAGTAGCTACAGCCGTAGTAGCTGAGACCGTCTGAGCCAAACCGGTACACACTGATAAGATCTGAGCTAAAGCCTCCTGAAGGCCTGGAATCACAATAGGCACGACTGGTGCCTGAGCTGGTGATGCTGTAGCGTCCACAACTGGGACCTGATCCGGAACTGGGGCAGCTGGTGGATCTGCGGGTGCTGCTCTAGCTGCTCTGCCCCTGCCACGGCCTCGACCGCGACCTCGGCCTCTGGTGGCCCCAGCTGGTGGTACTAGTGGTCGTCCATCCTGCCCGGTAGCACGTGTCCTCACCATCTGTGAGATAATGGAATAATAGAAGTTTAGTACTCGGATCAACAATTCGCACGACAAGAATTTCAAGAATATGAAGTTTTTCCTAAAGGTTCTGCAGCCTCTCGAGGATAAATACAGACGTCTCCGTACCGATCCGCGAGACTCTACTAAATGGGCTCATGACTTGCGAGACCAATGTAACCTAGGCTCTGATACCAACTTGTCACGA